>NW_028277042.1:15015000-15337500 GCF_059951505.1 Python bivittatus
AGGTTGATAGATATTAGGGCCATGCAAAGCATTCAAAAGTGCCACTTCATAAAGCTTATGTGAATGAACTTCTCTCCTTGATGTATTAGAGCTGCTGAGTTCTTTGGAAAGAATCAGCATGGCTGATTCAAAGGCTATCCCTGGGTGCTTGCGCATGTGTGCGAGCGCAAAGGCAACACTTCTGCTTGGACTGCCGATGAAACAAAGTGCGCACAGCCAGCAGGGATTCTTTGCTCTTGTTACCACACTTTGTGATGTGGTCCTTCTGAATGCTATTTATGTGTGTGTGTATGTGTGTGTGTATACAGGCACACATTCACACAGACACACACACACACCATGGCTATAAGGAGAAGAAATGGTTAGTCTTTGTTGTGCTTATATAACAAAATGAGGCCATGGGCAAAGAAATGACAGCAGGAAATGTTCCACAGTGCCTTTACCAATGATGACATTATGATAGTTAACCTCTCTGACAAGATCATTAGTATTAATAATAATAACATACAAAAGACGAATGCAAATTGTGCAAAAAAGAAACTTTGGCACAGTTTTCTTTGCATTGTACGTTTGCCTTCTGTCCATTTAGAGCAATCTGACATTGCCCAGATGTGATGGACCACAACTCCCATCACCCCAGCCAGCATTGCCAAGTGAATTGGTTCTGCTTATCAGTTGTTTGAGATAATCTGCTTCAGAGTATCACCTACTGTTTGAGATGAAGCCTCTGACTGTGTGGCTTTATCTTATTCCTTTTTCCCCTCGTTTTCCTCTCATTGTTTCCTTCTGAGCAGCTTCACCCAAAGGTTCTCCAGGGGGAAACAGGAGGCAAATGCCACAGCAGGCTTCTCTGAAACTCCCACCAACTCAATGATGCAAAGTTATTTTAATTTCCTTACTGTAATTTTCTTCCCTCTCCTAGGGCTTCAATGCTTCATGGAGCAACCCAGAGACACCCTGTTAATTATTATGCAGTCCCTGAAAATTTGTTCTTTACTTTTTAAAAAAAGAGTTTAACGAAGGGCTGAAGATATGTTTGTGTTAAGGGTTTCAAGTAGCATCCACAAAACTCATACACAAAACATTGCTGAAGATGGAAGAGGAGAGGGAATGGCAGAATTAAGAGATGATTTTACATAAATGGGTGAATTCAGTAATTTGGATTTGCCTATGATTTTTCTGGCTCACTGTGGAAAAGGAAGCCCCATCTCTACCCAGAGGCCTTTATGTATTTCCATGACTGTATAATTCAGAAAATTGGTTTTGTGTTGCTTGTAACATAGTCATGATACCTCCTTCCCACCAGTTTTGGATTATGCAGCCAGAATGCCTACTGTAAACCAAGGTTGGAAACTGACCAGGAAGACAAGGGTTTTATATGTAAGGTAGTCCTTCGGGTTTGAAGAAGACATGCTGTTGTGCAGTTCATCTGTGGACATGGAGTGGCTCTGCAGTCCCCATCTGGAAGTGCAGAGTCTACACAATGGGGCCACTGGAAGTCCATTGTAGTATCTGTGGGTGTTATTCTGTGACACCACTCACGGTTTTCTATCAGTTTTTGACAGTGCCAGTCTTCAGAGCTGGTGGAAGCTACATAGCCCAGGGCTCGTCAGTGGGTTCTGTCAGCAGCCGCTGCTTCTAGTTCCCTTGGCTGGATGTTATAGTGGTGCAAGTTTCTTTCTTTGTCTTTGTAGCACTTGCATGGTCGACCTCAAAGTCTCTTCCCAGACTCCAGTATGCTATAGATTAACTGGCAAGGCATATGGCAGTCATCCATTCTGACGATGTGTCCCACTCACTGCATCTGGGCTCTGATAATCTGGTCCAGGTGGGCGAATGATGTAAATGAGCAATCCTAGAAAGGGCACGGCAGGCCCTGGACACCTCTTAGAATGACAAGGGTCCACCAAATGTAATATAAAGTTGAATTTAAACCATTTTCCTTGTGTTGTGTAGTTGTGTAGGTGCTGTTTTGGCTGTTTGTTTGTTTTTGCCTTCAGTGCAAATGAAGAATGGATCCCCTCCAGTTCCTCTTCCTCCTTCTCCTCTTTTCCTTATCTGAGATCACACTCAACTTTCCTCCTCCTGTATCACATTTAACTGCTCCGCTGTTTCCTTCTGTAGGTCAGTCTTTCTCAACCTCAGCAACTTTAAGATGCATGGACTTCAACTCCCAGATTTCTAGGAGTTGAAATCCATGCATCTTAAAGTTGCTGAAGTTGAGAAACACTACTAGGTTGCAGCAAATCCATGGGTTTTGTTCGTTTTAAGATAAACTTTTGCCTTAAACTTTGGTGTCTTCAGGTGGCAAAAATGAAATGAATGCATTTTAATTATTTTCTGGCAGGATAGTGGCAAGAGATTTCCAGAATTATGGGCTTTCATTTGGTGTAGCAGCCATTTTTTTTTCTTTCCCATGCCCAGCAGTGCACCAGATCAAATGGGGCATCTACTAACTGCAAGAGAGAGATGGCCAATTCTTCATTTTGCTTTTGGCCCCAAATTTTCACTTTACTGAACACAAGCTCAGTTAGATGTTTTCGTGCACATTTCTGTCTGTCTCTCTCTCTCTTAAAAGACCTCCAAGTGATTGAAAGTTTCCTTTAAGTTTTGTCACTCTGGCTTTAGTGGGTGGTGACCTATTGCAAAATGGTATAAATAACAGAGTTGGGATATTTTGTGGAATTATGTCTCAGAGAAGGCCTCAGAATAAATGGAAGCCCACAGAAACCAATTACAACAGCTAAAACCACTTTTTCAGAACTCCTATTAAAGTCAGATGGTTCCCAGAACTGGTCCTTGGTTAGTTGCTCTTAGAAACAAAAATAATGTTGAGGGCACACATTGAGTTCATACAGTACATTAGCAGAGCATGGATTCTAAGAATGCTCTTGAATGCACCGGGGTGCAATTTCTTCCCACCTCAGGTGGAATCATGATATAAATCCTGCAAGTGATACACATTTGTCTAAACTTAGGGTGACTTCTCCAAATTAATGAGTTGTGCTGGTGGCATTAAGACAGCTAGGTCAATTTAGTGGCTGTGACAGAACTGTATTGTAGCCTGGCAGGAACTTTGATGCACTGGTTTACCCCATCCTAGACAATTTATTGAAGAAAATGGATTTCCCCTTTCTTCTCAGCAACTATTTGCCAAGGCATGCTGACTCCATCTCTGCAAATGGCCACATGATAATAGCCATGGGTAGCCGTTCTAAACTGCTTTAAATGCTAAAATATGAAAGCATTAAATAATAAACATTACCACGGGCAAAGGTGACTGGTGATGTTTTTGGAAGGGTTGTGGGGAAAAAGTGGCAGTTCTTCCTCCCGCCTTGAGTGGCATGCACTTTCCCAGCATGGACATAACTGCACAGAAGGAAGGAGAGATACATGGCTAGCGATGGTTGGGAAGGTTGATTCATCATGTCCCAGTTTTCCAAGCCTCCAGTCCATGAATAACTTCAATTTCACTGATGAAAGTAGGACAGATCTATCACCTTCTTCTGAGAATCAGGGCAATATTTCATAGATAAGGAACAGGGTGAGTGTCATTCTTCACATCTCTCCCACGTCTCCATTTCTCAGATGCCAAACTGATATGTAATGTTTATTTTTCCTCCCTAAACTCATAAAAAAAATCAGCAGTTCAATCTATGAAGCCTTATCTTATGGCATCCCATGTGCTACCTTTAGCCCCTTTGATCATCCATCATTCTGATTACTACCCAGTGTGAACAAAGTAACTGATCAATCCTCTTTTGCTTTGCCTCTTACACACTCCTTCGGACCTCGTGATTCACCTTAAAATCTTAAAATATAAAGAAACTACCCAACTTACATACATACATTCATGGATGAAGGAAAGACAGCTCATTAATCTCTGCAAAAGACCCTGATGTGACAGTAGGTGAAAGTTATCTTGGTGACACTTAGGCTGTCCAGCCTCTTTTTGACACCAGAGAAGCTAAACCAGAAGCTAAACCAGTGGCAGACCAGCATAATTGGCTATGCAAGGTCAATGTCGCTGCCTGATCAGTCTGTTCTTAGCCTGCTTAGAAGCCCCACCTTATGCTGGAACCAATGGGACAACTCAATCGTGGCAAGATACAGCTGAAAATACAGGCTGAAATCCCAGGTAGGCTTTTATAGAATCCTAAAGCTGGAAGGGGGCATTTAGCTAATCTAATCCTACATCCCCCTGGGAGAGCAGATCCCGACACTGCTCCCAGAAGAGAACTGGGAAGTACAGTAAATGTAGCAATTAGCATTATTGATCTAGAAAATAAAGAGAAAGTTTTAATTGTTATTTACAATAATGCCTCACGGTTTCCAGGTAAATCTATAGGCATTCTTAGAAAATGAAAAAAAAAGAAAGCTAACTGCATCTCAGGGCTTTGTTAGGACAAGTACCTGGACAAAAGATAATCTTTGGGGGTAAAGAACAACCTGGTGGGAAATAGAGAGAGGAGGGAGGAGCAACCGGCCATCTTGGCCTGACAACCATTTTGTAAAGCTACCAATAACATTCTTTCAACATTTCAAATAAGACTTCAGTAGAGACTCTGAACCATCGCTGAACTCATCTCTGACATCACAGAAGCCAAGCCAATCATAACTGGGCAACAGAATCTCCTTGATTAAGCGGTATGTGCAGACCACGTAACTGCTTTCCTTATTATTTATGCTTCTCTAGGAGGATCCTTCACTTCCAAAGGTCGTTCCGAGCCACCCTGACTCCTCCCAATGACTTCACGAGCACTTTCACCTCATTAATCCCACCAGCGAGTGCCAAATGGATTGCTGGTGTTCATTAGAATAACATTTCCTTGCACTTTCCAGCAAAGGCATCATTATAACATTGGCCAAATGGAAGCGAGCGCAAAAGAAACTCTTTTTCTTTAATGAGACTTCATAAGCTGCTCATCGATGGGAAGGGGCACTCCTTCTCCTTGTTCTTCAGAGAGCTACCTGACAATGAATTAGAGGCATTTTACTTGATGGAAGGAAGGGGGAAAGGGGGAAGGGGGAAGGACTTCACGAAGGGGGGAATTGTCAGCAAGCACCGAATACATTCCACACCTCCAGCTCCTTTGTTGCCCAAGCCATCAGTCTTCAAATGAACAAGAGTCTTGGGAGTGGGATTTATTAAAATCTCCTCACCACACCAGTGACATTTTAGGGCACTGTGTGGAGTTCTACTTTGCCCTCCTCCAGGAAAGGAGAAGACCAACTAGCCTGCCTGTTAAGATTCAGGCTACCTCTACCGTTTCATAATTGGGTCCCTTCTGGCTAAAATGAAATGCCTCAATCCATGCTTGCATGTGCTTAACATAATGTCTCTCCTTGCTTTGAAAGTTGCACATGTGGAAAAACACAGCAGATAGAAGGGAGACGATCTAACATCTTTGGATTCTGAGCGTAAGATGAAAATGTGTTTTGTTCCTTAGAGCTACACATGGCCTTGAAGAAATGTGGGTGTAAGAAGGCAAGGACAGTGGGTGAAGCCAGGACAAAATGAATTTGGATTCAGTTTATTTTCAATTAAAATAATGTGAAATTAATGAAATTATTCCTCTTGTATATACAGATTTCTGCCTTCGGTCAGGGGCTCTAGGACCACACCCAAGTCTTTGGAAGGGTGTATCGTAGAAACCGGATGACATCCCAAAACAACAGATTATGAAGCAGAAGATCACCAATGGACATTGGCTAGGAGAACTCTGTGTTAGGGCTCGGCAATGCTTTGGGTTCATACTGGAATAGGCGATTCAGAACACAGGAGAATACAAACATAACACCTGTTTGTGACTTATTAAAACAACTACTTTCCATAATTGCACCGCTTCTGTGGAGAGGTATCAGTTGCATATGTGTGGGGCTGGAAATCAGGGGTGTCCACAGGGTATGGTCAAAAGAGTCAGATGGCAGCCACAACAGTGCAATCAAAGCTCCACTTGTTTTTTATATGCATAATATATGCAATGCACATAAAAAACAGGGAGAGCTTCAGTTACACCCTTGTGGCTACCATCTTGATTTTTTTGACCATACGTTGTAGATACCCCTGCTGGACACAGCTGCTTTAAAAATAAGCCACAGAAACGTGCTGTGTTCCTACCCTCATCTGTCCTGAACCCTTCTTTCACCTTGAACCCAAAGCATTGCATAGCCTTGCTATATATTTTCCCAATATCAGAAGTAATACATTAAGCTGAAGAGCTTTATGGCACTCTTTTGTGTTATTTTTTATTTTTGTGTTAAATACTTTTGTGAACTCAGTATGTATCTAATTGGCTGTTCGTGTCCAATTAGAATCTTTGGTCTGATTCAGAGCTTTTTATGTTACTGTAGATTTGGACATTGGGAAGATGTACCACTTTAGCATCACTAACCAGGCTGGGTGCACACACCATGCTAAGCATGGCTTATTAAACAAACCACAATTAGATAAGGTCCCACCCTGCATTAAGCCATAAACCTTGGTTTGCATACCTAAAGGCTAGATTCACACAACATGCTCAGCCATGACCAAACAAGCCACATTATGATGTAGCATGATGTGTTTCACTAGTAGACGGTATTTCTACTGGACCATCAGGGAAGTGGAGACAAATTTTTGAAGGCAACTGAGAGGCTTGCAAAAGACACAGCTGTTTTGTTGAGTGCTAGTGTGCACTGCAAAACATCAGTTTCGGAAGTATCACATGGCCTTCTCGCTTTTGTGCAACTGAGGGAGCTAACATGATCCTTAATCAGATGCAGAAAAAATTATTATTATTATTATTATTATTAATTGAATTTGTATAGCTGCCTATCACACCTAAGTGACCATGGGCAGCTCACGATTTAATATATGAACTTAATACGCTGTTCCCAAACAAACGCACAAATCAAAATGTCAGTGTGTTGTGTGTGTGTTTGTGTGTGTTTGTGTGTGTATGTATGTATCTATGGAGGGATGGATGGACAGATAGACAGACAGACAGATATTGATAACATGTACTTTACCAAACATATGATGCAGGTCTTCCATCAGAAAGGCACAGGCAAAGGGCATCTCAGAATGTATAGATTCAAAGAAATGCATGCCCCAAAAATGTATCTGAATCAATGGAGAAATGTACGAATAGAAAAATAAGAAAGAGAGCAAAGTGAAATTTGACTGATTTGTTCAACTATACCCTCTCCTCTGTTGTGCTGTTTATTGCATTTTTTAAATCTTTCATTACTTTAGCCTTTGCTTGAGGCTATTTCTTTAAAAAAAAATGTACAAGGTGATATAAAATATCTCCAGTAAATAGTTAAATAAATGGAATGGAGACTCAAATGAATATATAACAGGTATTAAATTTGTGAAGACATTGGTTTATTTACAGATGTCTCCTAGAAGAAGGAGAAGAGACAGAAGAGATAATAATTGTGGAGTAGTGTGCTTAAATTATTCATTGTGATTTTTCCTTTCAGCAGTGGAAAAGGCTTCAGAATCCATAGCCAGGAAGCTATAGAAAACTAATATGTTTGATTCTTTTAAAATAATTTAAAATATCAACAGTGGTCGATATAGCTATCCTGCTGGTTTGCTTGATTTTAATCATCAGGTAAAATATCAGCACAGGATAGAAGGAAGGAGCAGAAGTTCCACTGATAAACTTGGAGAAGAGTTCAGAAAAGACTTTTTTTGTATCCTGGTTTCCTTCAAGGAGAATAATAAGACTATAAAATAGGTTAAGATGGCAGATAAAGAGTGGTCTATCATGCAGGAAGCCCTTTGCCTGAGAAGATATCAAATATATATTGTCTCAGTACAGAATCAACCTTCCATCAATGAGTAACACTGATCATTGAATGATGATAGTGAGGTCAGCATTATTGAAAGTAGTATCTTCTCCAATGCATATTTAATCAATCATCTATTACCCCTAATAACCAGAATCCCATCAACATGAGTGTATGACAGTTCCCAAGCATGAGGGTCAAGAGAGTCTAAACTATTGGTGAATGGTGTTTTGGGGAACCACTCTGTTTAGTTGGTTGGAAACAGTATTTATATGTGTGTGTGTGTGTGTAAAATTGTATTTTGTTTTTTGTTAGCCACTCAGAGTTGTCTTGGTGAGATGGGATAGAAATAGAAATAAACAAATATCAGTTGATTCCCAGCAGTTCATCTTCAACATCATCCAACAGGGGACCTCATTTGTCTGATTGTGGATCTTTAGGAAGTTGAAATGTCACACCCAAAATGAATGCATCAGCAGGCTTGTTGAGGAGAAGGGGGAGAACTTCAAGTTTTGCACAAGTATCAAACTCTTCTAAAGGGGAAACATCCTAAAAGCTGACAATCCTTCTGACCAAAATATGAAATAGAGATTGACTACTGAAGGGAGAAGCATGGAAAACAAGCAGGGAAGTGGTTAACAGAATTGAGCATCATGGAAGAGGGCAAGATTGGCTAGTTGGTTGATTGGTTGGTTCACTGAATGAATGAACTGAAGCACACAATATCGTGGTGTTTTGTCCCTTCTTTTCAAACCTGGAAGCTCTGAAGTTTCCATTTCACCCTCCCAAATAATAGCTCCTAGCGATGAAGTTTCCTAACGCCCATCATAACGGGGCACATACGCTGGCATTCAATACTGGAAAGGGACTGCATTGAAACTGATTAGTTTAAATAAAAGCATTCACAGAACATCATTTTCTAATTACAGTTACCTGTCCCTGGACACGGCCATTCCAAGAGATCTTGGGCTACACGTAAATGAAATACATCAACTCTATCAATGAAGCGAGAGATTTTATAATGTGAGTCATTGTTAATAAAGCTGATTACTATGACAAGTCTCCACTGTTACTGTCTGCCTTTGTCATGTTTTGATTTATTGCACTACCTGCATTTTGGTTGGAAATTACTAAGGATTGGTTAGAATGAAAATGTACATTATGGTGCAATGTCAACTGAGGCATAGATTCTACTCAAGTGTTTTCAAAACTGCAGGGAAAGCTCAAAGAGGGGACAACTGAAGATAACATCTGAGGAAGATCAAGTGTTTCCAGTATGTCACATGAAGTCATTAAGCTTGTCACATCACAACCCATTCAGTTTTGCAAGCCATTCCCAATGCACAGTAAACCTACTTTGCTTCAGCTCAGTAGCCTGCAGTTTGCAAACATTTTCAGCTGCTTCCTACTATCAGCTGGGTGCACCTGTGTTCCTTCTGATGCAGGAGCAGAGAAGAAGAAGAAAGACTGAGATTCCACAGTAGCCCAGAATGTTTGTCTATTTGCAGTATGCCAGCTCTAGTTTGCTACTAGCCTGCTGGCCTTCCAGATGGTCAAGGACCACAGAATTCTCAGCAGCAGACATGGGGCATAATTCCAGTGAGCTATGGTTCACTATCCCCACGTGTAATAGTTCTTAGATTCCTAAACTGTCTTTAAAACGCTAACTAAATGGATTCCTTTCCCATCTCTCCACAAATCTATATGTATTTTTGACAGGGCTGAGCTGATGGGAATGGAAGGGAGAGCCAGGAATTGTGCTGTGGGAGGGCAGGTCAAGCCAGGAGACGACCAATGGGATTTTGAACCAAGGAAAAGCCAACCAGAGGTCAGGCCAAACCGAGGAACTCACAATGGGAAAATCAAGCCAGGAGATAAACCAAGGGGAAGCCATTCAAGGACAAAACCAAAGGGAAGTGAAACAAGGAGACAAACTTTAATGAGACCAAGCCAAAGGCACTGAGAAACATCATCGGTCTCTTCTTCTCCTTGACACCATTTCTGGTACTTGAAGAGTGTTATCATGTACCTTTGTTTTTTTCTGCATTAATATTTAATGCTCTTTAAAATTAACCATCATATTGACAATAGGACTGAAAAGAAGGAAGTTAATTAATATTGTAAATAAATTATATTTATATGGGTGGGTAGGTATATTCACACATACAGTCTTGAGAGCAGAACTGATTTCATTCTGGTGATTTCTAGGAAATATGATTAATGTCTGTGCATGTTTACTGAAAGAAAGCCTAGGAAAAGTCAACGGGGTTTAATTGCATAAATTATATGAGGTTGTAGCCATAGTTTAGGAAGAATGAATCTTGGTTCTACTCAAGATTCTCAGTAGAAAGGAATGCATGACATCTAGCAGGACTCAGGAAGAGGGCCTTCTTGTCACAGTGGGAACAGCATTCCCCCCAGAGAATCTATTACTTCCATCTGCCTTCAAGCCACCCTAAAAATTAGGTTCTTTCCCCAGGCCTTGAGCTAGGCTATTTGGCAGGCCCCTTTAGGTTGGGGGTGAGATGGAAGAGCAAGGCTGGCTAGGGAATTCTGGGAGTTGAAGTCCATACAGATTTGCTAAGGTTGAGAAACACTGGTCTAAACTCTCTGGGTAAAGACTTCCACACAGATGTATGGAGATCTGGAGAGGAAAGAAACAATATA
Source organism: Python bivittatus (assembly GCF_059951505.1). Classification (NCBI taxonomy): domain Eukaryota; kingdom Metazoa; phylum Chordata; class Lepidosauria; order Squamata; family Pythonidae; genus Python; species Python bivittatus. The sequence continues at coordinate 15,025,447 of NW_028277042.1, forward strand.
TCCTCTGCACCCCCCTTTCTCACCCAGAGATATCTCTACTCAGATGGATGTTCCCCTCCCTCCAGACTACGTATATGTGCACGACTGGATGCTGCTTTAGAAAAAGAAACTTTTGGATTACTTTTCTGCAGAACTTTTAGAACATTAAATATCAACTTTTATTAAGTCAAACACCCAACTGCCTGTCTTCTTATGTGACTGAAAAACAGGTTTTTTTTTTTTCCCAGTTACAAATAAAGCTGCAGATAATATCCGATTGTCGGCACAATGATTTCTCTTATTAAAGCAAGCCAAAGTAAATTCCTTTTGGGCGATCGATCTGTTCTCCCACAATATGAAAATGAAAGACATTTTCTTTTGATGATGCGTCTTGCAACACCATCTTCTTTGGTTATTGCTTGGAACTGAAATCTATACTATTTTTTAATAGCTGAGGCTCTTTAGACATGGTCTTCTAAGCTCTTTTAAAAGTAAAGTTCTTTTTTTGAAAGGAAGGAAGGCTGGGTGAAAGTAGAGATGGGTGAGTTCTAGGAAGCTCACCTAAAAATATATCAGAGATCAGTCAATCTTTTTGTTTTTCCTAAAGACACCTTTCTTTATTCATTTCCCAGTGGCGACTGCAGCACAGCCTAATAAAGCAAAGCATCTCCTAATAAATTTGAGAAGGTCTAGGAAAGTTATGCAAAAGCAAAAAGATTGATGGAGAAGCAGAATCCAAACCCTTTTAAATCTGGAATGCCCAATGGGCTTGTCTTCCCAATCCTCCAAATTTGCCTTGCAGGGACTAACTTCCAAGGTTTAAAGTGTTGGAGAAAAAGTGCAAAACAGGTCCCAGAACTGGTCTGATGAGCCCTGGGTCAAGCTAAGAGGAAGGAACTAAGAGAAAGTCCTGCAAAACAAGCAGCCAGGAGAAGAGACAGAAGCCAGGTCTGAATCAGTAGAGCCAGGAGACAGAATAACCAAGGAGCTCAGGAAGACATTGTTGGTCAAACAAGACTGAACTGAAACAGATGGCCTTTTTATATTCCTTTTGGTCCAAGATGATCCATTGATGGGTAGAGTCACTCCAGAGCCCAAAGGCACATTTCATCAACCCTGACCTTGTCCTCTATATCATCCCTAAATTTATCAGAGATTTTCCCATTTTCTGATGCCCCGCTAAGCCTGCAGTTTCTAACCCCCCATGCCTAGCTAGCATTTATATTATGGACTCAATCTAGCTAGCAATGATTGCCCAGGAGGAATTCAAGGATTCCCTGAATTTCATTAGGAGAAATAAATAAAGGAGCATATACTAAAAGAGACAGATTTTTAAAAACCACCAATCTTTGTGCAGTGGCAAATGACTGCTGTTGCCCTCTTCACCCTGCAGGTTCCTACTCCAAGCAAGTATATCTGAAAGAAGATTGACGTTGTACAGTGATCAGGAACACTCAGCAGGAAAGACTGCTAGTCTAGCCTTTTCTCACAGGCTCTTTGCATCGGTAAAGAATTAGCTCTGAATCCTCAGTTCCCCATAATGTCATGAATGTTTAAGAACTGAGGGCTTCTTTTATTTTTTTCTGCACTGGTTGATTGGAACCAAGCTGGCCTTCTCTTTTGCGTCTTGCTTTCCAATGGGCAAGAATTCCTGCCTCTCTCCGTCTCCCAGATCTGAGCTTCACAACATGACTCCGTGCCTTGTCTGTAGGCATTATTTAGAAGGAATTTCTCCCCACTTCAGGCAACCATAGTTAGAGACACCTGGAAAAGACCCTGTCTGCAAAAGAGTTAACATGATATCTGTTCCCCTTCATTGCTTGCAAGAGGTTTTGAAAAAACTGGAGGGAAACTAACATTGCAGCCTAAAAGCTTTTTGTCGTAGCAATCACTCAGGGTTGGTTTGTCCTTTTGTTTTGCAAAAATACCCAAAGTGAATTTAAGAAGGACTTCGGGGAAGAGCACTGCATCTCATAGCTTAGAAGGGTGGATCATAAAGGACATTTTAATTTTGGCAGTCTCCTATTGATCAGCTAGAAGTGAGACCAGATTTTCTTGCAGAACTCACTGTAAGTTCTTGGTGTTTTGAGATGGGTCGGAATGAAGATGAGTGCAGTCCAGCTTTGGGACATGGGAAGTAGTAATGATCATTGGGTGCAAATACTCTTAGTCACATCAATTGTAATCTCCTGTTCAGTAAGGAAAAGTCAGCATTTGAGTCCCTGCGTAAAGTGATATTTGGTTATAGTAGTTCTATATCCATACATCTGTAAGCAAGCCCAACTTAATTCTTTTGGACCTTTGGGTTTAGATAGCTGAAAAAAACACATGACAAGGTTGGATTGGAGACATATAAGGGAATGTACAGGGTTTCACAGGCTGGAAATCACCCTTGGCCTTTGGATGATGTGGCATGGTGGTGAGGATGCTTCAAAAAATAAAGTTGGGACAAGAAAATGGATGAGGACACAGCAAAGACTAAATGTGAGCATCTTTAAAAGTATCTTGCAGTGATCATTTTCCTATTGTCCTGTGAAGAATTACATTAAAAGAAAACTGGTTAGCATTTTATTTAACTCCATTGGCAGATCTTGGAATCAATTTGAAAGCAAGAGAAGAAGAGAAGATCAAAGGGGTTTTTCTGAACAATCAAACATTTGAAACATTTAAATTGTGATAATTTTACAGGAAAAAGAAACCAAGCATTTGTTTCTTTTCAAAAGGCATTCCAGAATGGGGAGCAACAACAGCTGGTTTTGAAGAATGCGTATCAAAGTGGCTTATATAGACACAAGCAGTTTTAGAGTAGATACAAAAGAGAGGCTACAAAGAAAAGGAAAATCTGCAGGTAGTCTATGATATAAATTATTTCAAAGATCTTAGCTGGGCACATTTAGCCCTTTTATTACTGAGCATTGCCATATAAGAATCCATGTAAGGTTCATCTCTAACTCATTTATCCAACTTCCCTTTCACCCATTGTCCTTACCAGACCAACTTCCAAATGGCATCAGCATGACAATATCATCTCTCCCCAGTATAATTTATCTGCACTGCATCACTTGGAAGTTCAGTAGATCCTCCCAGATTCCCTCTGTTTTCTTAATTCTCAAGTTTGGAGGAAGGGGGCAGCCAGCAAATGTGCAGAAACACAATTCTAGCAGTGCCCAATTTTCATAACAAAACCCAAGTGACATGTCACAACCATAGCTTGGGGGTAGCATGATGGGACAACCAAGGGCATGCAGTTTTCTATGTGGTAGACCTCACTGATTGTATTTCTTAATAATTGAAAGTATTTTGAGAAATGTCCGCCTTTGTAACCTTATCATTCTTCTCTGTTTCATGAGTATTTCTCAACTACTTCAGGTTCTGTCACTGACTGGTATTTCATAATGCTGTTTTAATTAGTGTTAATTTTTTGAATTGGAAGGGATCTTGGAGAACATTTTATCCTCAGTCATACACAAGCCTTATAACTGTAGCATTCGTGAGTGTTAGTTGTTGAGTAGGTTTCACAGAGATTGGCCAGATGTGACTCTTAAGATAGCCCTTGAGATGTATACTCCAATTCTCATCAGCCAGCATGGATCATGGGAGCTGCAATCCAACAACACTTGGGGGGCCACGTGATGCCCAGAACGCAATAGAAATGTTCTCCAACCTTTTAACACAAACCTGTGCCTTACAATTTCCATTTACTCTTTTTAGTCCAACCTTCTGGAGTAGCAGAAAGGATTGGATTAAGATAAACTGGGAGAAATCAGAGTATTACTCATGATTTGAACACTGTACCAGTCCTTTCTTTGAACTCACACCCTCTCCATTAAGACCTGCTGATTTATTCATTTGATTTTGATGAAATGTACTCCCCCCCATTCTGCAGTGATACCAATCACGGTGAACAAACTTTCCTCCAAAATAATCCAGTGGAAAAGGTAAATTCTTGCATAAACTTTACAGGCAAAGAAGAGAGATTATCTCAATTACTGGAGCAAGAAGTCCCAACAGGTTATCTTTTAGATACGTAACAGATATTTTGCAAGGGTTTGCAGAAACATTACCTGTGCGCAAGGCATCACTACACATATTTCATATATCTTACAGCTTTATAAAAGGTGAGAAAGGTATCCAGTTTGTGGCAGAGCAAAGCTATTTGTTCAAATTCAATTGCCAATTTATGCAAGCATAGATAAAGGTGGTTGCAATTACCCTTGTCTGAAGAAACTAGCAAACATTTGCTGAGGTGGCTGTTCAAACAATTCAGTACAGAAGCAACATGCTATCTAATTCCTAGAGGGGGAAGTCTTTAAAATGTAGCCTAGCAAGTAGAGGCAAAACTGAAATATAAAATTGCAATATCTGTTTCAAAGGAATTACAGTGATCTACAATAGAATGATCTTGCTGGGCTGTTCCAGCTTGCATACAAAACTAATTAACCCCTCTGTGTGTGGGTAGGTATAGTGTTGGGAATAATACAACTAATATTAAAAAAGTGGGGAGGGTCAAACTTGTTCAAAAGGCAATACTGACAGAGCCAACTAGAAGTCCTTAGGGAGGGAATTCACAAAGAGGAAGACCATCTACCTATTGCCTGCCAGGCTGATTGATCATGAAGAAAGAAAACCCGCAGTTGCGCTGAATTCCCAAGAGGTTCACATGGGTGATTCTTCATTTGGATAATAATGCTGGTTAAAAAAAAAATCTCACTGATCTTTGCTTGCATTTGACATACCATGCTTTGGGAGACAAGGCGGACCATTTACTATCATAGCACAAAGTTTCTTTTTCCAAACAGATGAATGATGACTTTTCTGTGTTAGGGGTAGACTTCCTCCTGTATCTGCAGTCTCAGAAATTGCTACCTGACATGGAGTTATAGATTGACAGGGCTGTGCTGTATTGAAGAACTAATAAATACAGACCCTCCGGTAGAATGTGGTTCTTATTAAAGTACATGTAGAGAGCTCCGATCTGCACCTACCAGATTCCTTGACAGGGTGTCTTGAACCTGTAAGGCTTTAATTATTGCCCTTACTCTTTTAGCTCTCCTAGGACACTCCATTGGAATGCTTGCTGTCTCTCTGTCTAGTACAATCGTGTTCCCAGATGCACGACACACTTAAAGGAGATCAGTGAAAGGCCCAGCAACTGCATTTGCACAGCAGGTTGAGCTGGAATAGTTTTAACCTTGGTTCGGGACTTCTTTGCTCCTCCCATGATGGCCCCCTTAGATGGACTAGACCATGACATCAACTCCATAGGTGTGATGGAATGGAATTCTGAAGGCCAGGCTCAGGGAGAAAAACATTTTCTTACATCTCCTGAGGAGCGTGGGAGATACAAGAGGATGAGACTGGCACCTCCCTGAGGAATTCACACTGTTGTGGCTGGCATTACTTGGGAGCTGAGGTTTCAGTCTGGGAAGATTCTTGTTAGAGGTGGTAGCTAATAAACATAGCTGGACTGAATTTACATGGTCTCTTGGAGTTCCTTGGGCTAGGCCTGACATCAATCTTCCCAGACTGAAACCCCAGCTCCCAAGTAATGCCAGCCACAACATTGTGAATTCCTCAGGGAGGTGCCAGTCTCATCCTCTTGTATCTCCCACGCTCCTCAGGAGATGTAAGAAAATGTTTTTCTCCCTGAGCCTGGCCTTCATAATTCCACTCCATCACAATAGGAAGACTAAAACTACTTTTATGGGGATTGGCTCTAATAACAGAATCTCGCAAGTTTAATTGAGCTGTACCTCCTCCTCTTCCTCCTTATAGATCATTGAATTAGGGAGGTGTCTGTCTGAGCCACTTCCAGATGTTATCTGGATGTTCTGCACTTAAGAAATACTTTATCCCCTTTTGCCTAGGCAACAGAGCCTGCATATTTTCATCAAGGTCTTCCGTCTTCCTTACTCTACACTCTAAGAGCTTAACATATTGTGCCAACTAAGCCTTTTTGGTTAGCTTATGATTCAATCCATTGTGTCAGCCCAGAAGATTGGTTAAGTCTGTAACCAAGTTGTACGGAACACTAGCCAACTCAGGTGCTTTTAAAAATGAAGCATGATTATATATTATCGAAGACCGGATGCTGCTGGACAATAGAACTGAGAGAGTGTCCTGCTTGAACTTCCTATATATCACAGGTTGGTCAGAGTGGGAACGGAATGCTGGGTCTTTTTTTTTTTCTTTCCAGATTTAGACCTTAATCTCCTGTGGTCACTAATCCCTTCACTTCCTCAGATTGGCTTGCGAAAAACATTAGCTCAGGCATGGAGCTACCTTCTGTCTTCTGCAACAGAAGCTGATGTAAGGCCTTCCTTCTTGCTATCAAGCTTGAGTTCACCATCAATACATGAGATACTCCTATTTCTGGATTTGGAAATTTGGTTTTCTGATTGCATTGTGATTTTGTTAATTCCATAATCCCCTTTGAAAACGTCAAATTAAAAACTGGGAAGAAGAACATTAGCTAACTAAATTTCAGTATTGTGGAGGGGTTCCCTACCCATCCCCAGCAGAAAGCTTCAAACTTCCTTCCACATGTCTGCTGTGCACAAAATATGGTGGTTCTCTTGGATCTTCTGTGAGCCTTATCAAAGTACTTAAGTCTGCCCTCCTTTCCCTTTAGTAGTTTAGTGGTAGTTCTTATTTTAAGCCATGAGAAGTAGGGCTTTCCGTACTGCACAAATGATTAGGAAGAGGAGCAAAGCACTTCTTTAAAGCAACCACATGTTTTTTCAGGCTTCTGCATAAGCTTGACAAAAGCTGTAGCTGCTTTAATGAATCATTAAAGCAACTTATTAAAGAAGCTGTACCTTTAATGTGATTGATTAAAGAAGCTTTTTTTTCCCCAGGCTTCTCATGGCTGATTTAAACTGGTGAAACACCTCTTCCAAATCATTTCCAGAATTTGCCCAGTCTAATAAGAAGAAGCCTGCTAGATCAAGTCAAGGGCCAATTTACTCCAGCATCACCCATATTATGATATTAAGCAGAACAATTCCATGTATCTCCTAATGACTCATTAGTCCTTCTACTACATACCTAGTCTATCATGGCTTCTGTTTTTAATAAGCAACAAATTACCAGGATTATGATTATTATTAATACAAGTTGCTCTGGAAACAGTGTTCTTCATTTTGTGCAGACACATTTGTCTGCATTATCTGAACAATAATACTATTAATTTACCTTGCTTTGACTGCAGTGGGGAAGGCAAGAACTTTAAAAGGGGAACAGGACTTAATTAATTGCAATTGGACTATAACAGCTGCGGAATGACAAAAGTGAGTCAGTAAAGTGACAGAGGGAATTAAAGTGAAAGTTGAAATGAATGGGATAATTACTGAAAGATGACTTCTGAGGACGGGTCGCTGATAGGCATAGAAATATTTCCTACTTCCAAAAGACTTTGCCATATTGTCTTTATTAATATCTATCCAAGAAGAATTGCCTTGCTTCCTCCAAGTTAAGTTCCTTCTTTCTAGAGCTGATGGGCCATAGCATTTCATAAAAGAAAAGAAAGAGGAAGTGTATGTGAAGGCAGGCAGAGAGGTAATGTGAGAAAGAAAGTACAAGGATTCCCCATGAAGATTCATTTCAAGTGTTACTCTTCACACACACATGCAAGCACAAGGACACCAAATGTTTCTCTATGTAGCTGTGGTTTATGCTCTAACATTTCAAATCTAGTATTCAATGATGGCTCCAATATCTTCCAAGGTCTGAGACATCTTCCAAGGTCTGAGATGGCTTCCAAGGTCTGAGATGGCTTCCAAGGTCTGAGATGGCTCCAACATCTTCCAAAGACTGAGATGGCTTCTAAGGTCTGAGATGGCTCCAATATCTTGCATGGTCTGAGATTACAACCTCAAGGATGATGATGGATAGAGGGACATCAGTTTCTTTGCAAAGCTCTGACTACCTGACCTGATGCTGATTCTGCAGGAGGAATTATGACAAAGAGAAAGCGAGAAGGAGCAATACAGTAGTTTGCAGTGAGGAGGAAATGGCAAGAGTGGGGGACACATGTGTGTCAGGCAGCTTAGGACCTTGGAAATCTTCAGATTTCAATGAAGCTGCCAAGCTGTTCATATAAAAATTAAACAAAGTTGAAGGCAAGACACATCCTTGTCTCACTCTATACACAGAGGGAATTGTTAATTGAAGACCTTTGGGACTATATCTAATCTGTAAAAAGGACTTAGATATAATTGCATTATGAAAAAAACCAACCAGCTGAGAATTTTTTAGTGTACTCCTAGAAATAGAATCAAAAGCTGCTTTTAAGTCAATACATCCATGAAAAGATTATGTTTTAATCTCTGGGAACATTTTTTAGGGAGATGGTGCAAGACCCTACAGTGATCCAGTACAGAACAACCTGCTCTGAACTCAGCACCAATCCTGTAGTGATACTTATCCCTGTGACTTAGGGCCTTAGTCACTGGGAGTCAGGCAGCATATACCTTTAATAAATAATAATAATAATAATAATAATAATAATAATAATAATAATTATTATTATTATTATTAGTATAAAAATTATTATTATTATTATTATTATTATTGTTGTTGTTGTTATTATTATTATTAGTCACATAGTCAGCCAGTTGTTTAGACTGGATCTGGCATTTTTATTTACCTATGAGTTCTTCCCAAGGACCTGGGATAGGCAGATGTTGTTTGATGGTGTTAAAGATATTGTCACAGGATGTCAGCTGTTCCAGGTAAAGCTGCCTTTTGCAGTTGACTGATGGTGATTTGGTCAATGCCGAGGGTCTTCAAGTGGTGCTCCAGATGTTTTGGGATTGCACCCAAGGCGTCTGTGACTATTAGGACTACCTTTGCTTTCTTTGCCACAGTTGTTCTACTTTTATTTGCAGGTCTTTGTATTTTGTGATTTTCTCCAGTTCTTTCTCTTCTATTCTGCTGTCTTTTATTATTGCAATGTCCACTATCCAGACTTTTTTGTCTTTCTTATCAACAATTGTTAAGTCTGGGGTGTTGTGTGACAGGTGCTTGTCTGTTTGAATTCTAAAGTCCCAGATCCCTTTACCTTTATGATGATGATGATGATGATGATGATGATGATGATGATCATCATCATCATCATCATCATCATCCTGTATCATTTATCAGAATATAAGGAACTTACAGTTCCACTACCTCTGAAGTTCCTAGGAAGAAATGATTGATTTTATGTAACTTGTTGTCTTGCCGTAACTTGTCATGAGCCTGGATATAATAAAATGGTTGCAAAGTTCTTTTAAATTGTTATGAAGATGAAAGCCCAGTTATTGTTGATGCAATCCTAGTGGGCTAGCTTTGTTTAGGTATTATTAAAGTAAAAGCCAGTTTGGTGTAGAGGTTAAGGCACCAGGCTAGAAATTGGGAAACCATGAGTTCCAGTCCTGCCTTAGACACAAAGCCAGTTGGCTGACCTTGGGCCAGTCATTCTCTCTCAGCCCTAGGAAGAAGGCAATGGCAAACCATTTCTGAAATCTTGCCAAAAAAACTGCAGGGACTAATCCAGGCAGTTGCCAGGAGTCAACACTGACTTGAACACTCGCCTCCCCTCAAAATTGTTGTTATACGCCAGGGTTAGGGTTTATTTTATTTTGTTGATTGTAATAAAACTTTAATTCATTCATCTATTCATTCAAGAGTGGGTGGATAGACTTACAAGCACCAGACACAAAGATTGAAGGGGGAAAAAACAGATTGGAACTTTTATTTCAGTGTGGAAGTACTGAGAGAGTAATAGCACGAAAAGCAACTTTACACCTGCCACTGTTTTGTAAGCTTGGGACTTTATAAGCAGTTTAAGAGAAGCTGATTTAAGCCAAGGAAAGCTTTTTCTGTACCTTTTTCCTCTTGACTTGGTGAATGAGAGTAGAATAGAATGAGAATAGAGTAGGATGAGATATCAAAATGAAACCTAGATTTCTAGAATCATGCAAAGGAAAGCAAAGTTATCCCTTCCATGGAAATTATGGTTATTAATGTGCGTGAGTGTGTGTGGGGGTATCCTCTTCTTATTGCCAACTTGATTTTATAAAGTTGTACAGTTCTGTTATTGTTTTATCTGATATATAAATTAAACATTTAATTATTAAAATATATATATTTACTTACCCTAACCTCAGTGAAATCACTAGTGGGATTTTCATGAACTAGGGGAATTGCAGAAATTACTCTTATCCTTTTAGGAGGACATGGTATTGCAAAGTTTGAAAACTCCTGAGTTAGGATGTGGTTAAATCAGACATGCTGTGTATAGAGATACTGGCCTTAGTGTCTCCTCCTCCTCCTCCTCCTCCTCCTCCTCCTCCTCCTCCTCCTCCTCTTTTCTATCCTTCCTCTCTCCTATTTCCTGAGGATGTACTAGGCCCTACAAAATTAAGGAACTGCCAATCATATAAAATGTCCTACGCTGTCCTAGAGTTTCTATCATAGCATCATTATGTTGGCTTTGGGTGGGGGGAGCAAGGCGGTATTTGAGCAAAAATAACAGGGCAAGCAGCTTCCCAGGCCCATTGTCATCTCTTCCATTCCTCTTGTTCACTGGTCATTATTGCCAGGTATCAAAAGCTGGCTGACTGAAATCAACCTCCTGAAGTTTCACAACATTTGTGCAAGGCTTTTGCAGCTTCGCTTTGTCTCTAGAGCCTGTCTTAAAATTGCCCGCCACCTTGCTAATGAGGTCATTTTCTACATGATGAAATTTCCACAGCATGATCACATCAACAGTGGCAACATCCATGCTGCTCTATCACATTTCCTTAATGGCGCCCATGCATGATTTGTAAGGCTATTATGCAATAATAAGTAATCGGTTTCCATAAATATATCATAAACAGTGGCCCAGGTGGAACATCACTGGAATCATCTCCAATTGGCATTACAGTCATAATGATGGCTATGGAAGACTTAGTGGGAAAAACATTATCCACCAACCACCACTTCATGTCTTGTGTAAGAATGGAAGAGAAATGTACTTAGTTGACAGTCCAAGGTAAATGTATCTGATTTTTCATTTTCAGACCCAGGCACAAATGGAAAATTAATAATCTCTTGAAATTTGCACTTCAAATTTTGCAACACAGTTGATCAGTTAAGAACAACTTGTACAACTTAGAGATACTTATACAAAAATGCATCTATTCAGGAAGAAATGTCAAAAATATATTAAGGATAATTGTAAACCTGGGTACGTTCAGTCAAATTGCAGACAGAAAGGTCCTATTCTCATAACACACTAAGTCAGAGGGTCAGGATTAGTATGTTGTGGGAACATCAAAGAGAGTTCAAGTAACCCAACTGAATTTGAGGGAGCTAGATTTAGCCAAAAACAGACCCAGCCTTGCAGAGGGCTAAACTTTGCCCCTCTCATTGAATACACCAAAAGGTTAACTGTCCATTTCAATGTCTGGTGATGATGTTGTACTCTTAGGAGACCCAGTGAAGATGTCCCCCCCACCCCCAGGTACTCCATCTCTGGGGTGTTTAAGTTTCACCCACTACATGCACTTGAGGGATAGTCAAGGAGCAGCAACTACTCAGGTGGTTTCAATCCTGATTGCAGGGTGTAGATTATTTTTCTCTTGATATGGTGAAAAAATAAAAAAACATAGAAGAGACACCCAACTTTGCCACAGGAGGACTAAAAATAGGCCACTGGTGACCAGGCAAATCATGTGAGATCATGCTGTGCCACCTTACAGAAGTGAGTCAATTGATTGGGGGAGGAGATGGCTGGGTCCTCTGTGTCCCAAGAGCAGGACCAATGCCTATGTTTGGAAAAATGTATATATAAATACAAAATGGGCTTTGTGTGTGTGTTTGCATGTATGTTTGCATGTAAGACTTGTATTTTAAAACCTCCAAACTATTATGGGAATGCAACAAACCAAAGTTACAAATGGAAAAACAAGAAAATAAGAGAAACTGATGATCAGGGTCATCCAGTTGGGGGAGAAAAAGTAAGGTAGCACCACAACTGCACAATTGAAGCCCTACCTCTATTTTACATGCATCGGCCAACTTGATGTTTTTGAACCCCCATGGACACCCCTGTCAGATGGATTTATCCTTAGCCTAGGCCAGAGGTCAGCTTAGCAATATTGCTATAGCAAAGAAACACTTGGCGTCTGGGATTGTCTCAAGACACCGATAGTTGCTAAGCATAATAACACAACAACCTAAATAAAGAAATCTAGATCCAATCAAAAAAATGGCAAGAAGAGACATTTGGAAGGAAAATGTGCCTTCTGACATGTAAAGGTTGGTTTATGTGTTAGTTTTTATTTCTGTTGTTTTTGGAATAAAGAGTCAAAAGGCCTTGAGAGTGCAAAATGGTCCTTGCCATTTGATCAGATATCCCACACCTCACTGGCCAGTTTCCTTTCAGATGCCAAACTGGCTGGCAGTAGTCATCCCGACCCTTGTAAACCTGGGGAAGATCGAGTTAAATCCTCAAACTGTGTTTTCTGTGGCTGAGGTTAACTCCAACTGGTAGATTTGCTCTCCCAACTGATCAAATATAATGTAACAATCCAGCCATTTACTTGCCTTGGTTCTTCACTAAGGATTTGCCTGTAAGAAAGAAACCTATATGTATTGTGGACAAATTAGACACTGAGATTTAAATATCCCACTTCATTCTCCCTGCCAAATCTTCTTCAACCAAGGGCATCAGCTGCCTGCCCACTGAGTCATACAATGAAGCAAATGGCGCAGAAGGAAATGAGAACCCTGGGAACAGCAGGTGACATGGGTAGGGAGCATGGGATTTCATTCAGCTCTATCTGGTCCACTCTCCAGGTAGATGCAATTCACTTCAATATTATTAACGCAACCACATGCCAGTTGAAGCCAATACCTTTGGAGCCATCTGTTCAGGAACATGATCTCATGGAAGTGTATGCCCAACATTGCATCAACATCTTGGATTGTGAGGCTTGTCGTCAGAGGTCTCCCGGGTGCTGCAGCATTTTTCTGAAGATCATCCTGATTCCTTCCAGTCTTGACTTGCTAGCTCCAGAGGAGTCAGATATGAATGCCCAGGCATACTATATAGAAAATGAGAAGGTTGCAATGGTATGTAAGACAACAAAGTATTTCAAAGCCTCCACCCTTTTTCCTCCTTGCAATGTTTGTTTGCATACTCTGTCCCAGGGTAGAATTGTCTTTCCAAATGCATATTCATAAGTGCAATTGACCTTGATCTTTTATTTTTCTTACTGAGAACTGTATCCCACTATTCAAAGAAATGCCAGCTTGATGGGTAACTCATTCAGATCTACACATTCGTTTTCTTCAGAAGTTCATTTGAAAGCATGGTGGCTTCAAACCTGATGCAGGGTGGGATATGAGAATTGGTCCCAAAGCCTATGATCCCCAACTCCACATGGGGAAGCCTGATAGGGAGAAATACTTGCATTTCCTTGAACAGGAGTAGAGCTCTGTGTGCAGTCTGAGACTCTGGTATATATGGATCTAAGATAATGTGGACAGCTGCACTCACATTCAAGTGAATATGAACACTGCTGTCCTACAGACTTCCTAAAGTGAATGCATGGAGGTCAGGAAAAGTGGGCAACGTTTTGTCTACAGCCTCATTTCTACCAAAGGAACCTGACATGATGGTGCTTGTCATAACCCCTCATCCAGGAAAAACATAATTCCAGAGAGAGTCCCATTTTATTTGATGCAGATTTAAAAGAGTATTTCAGATTTGTTTTTGTTTTTTAAAAATACCAACGATTGACAGAGAAATACAACGTGACAATCAAATGTTGAAGTGGTAGGAGGGAGAGAAGAGAAAGTTGACAAGAATATCAACTTGGCAACAGAAATATGGTGAGAGAGTCTCTTCCTGTGATAAAGACTTTAGGACTCAAAGAGAAGAAGACCTAACAAAGGGAAATGTATTCCCCCCTCTATGATAATTGCTTGAAGTTCATTGTTCACAGCCGATAATGCCTTCTGTTATGTCACCTCCACTGCGATTAAACCTAAGCACAACTTGCTACATTCATTACATATTCCCTTGTTTTACAACATTTTTCTCTTCCTTTTCTATATAACGAGGTGGGGAAGCAGAAACTATGCTCTGATTTTGGGGGCCTGGTGGGTGGGAAAGTAGCATGTAAGTAAGTGACATGATATAAATATCAGGATAATCTCTCACCTTCCTGAGTCCAAATGAAATAGGATCTATTGAACTGGAGCTACATCACAATTTTAAACTGTTCTGGGGGGCAAATTAATGAACCAAATGTCTTAAAGACCAGGGCCTTCATAACTCCTCTTTGCATAAGACGACATCTGCAAGATGTTGTAGAGCAACATGGCTTTATAAACCAGAAAGATGGAGTTGTTGAATTTCTGCCTGTGCAATTATTATCAAAGGTGAAATTTTTGGAAAGTGCAATGGGCCTTTCCCCTTTTTCCAGCTAACCATTGCCTAAACCTTGGCAACCTCTTTTTGCCCTATCTCTGTGAGGTTGAGAGCTTGACTGCACCCCCCTCCTGGACTGCCCTGGAAAGAAGCCCTAGTGACATTCCTGAGACTTTCTGCCGAGTAAACCTGAATGATGCTGTTAATGTGGGAATGGAGTATGTGCGTTTCTCCAAAATATGCATTTTTCCCCTTTCTGAAATTTTTCTCGTTTGCAAGTGGGAAGATATTTTATGGTGAGAGGAAGAGGTGTGTGTGTGTGTGTGTATGCAATTTTGTAGGAGATTCTCATAACTGTTTGCCAACACAGCTCACAATTCATAAAATATCATAAAGAGTAAATGAGCTGATAATGTAAAGCAGCAATTAGAATTTGCTGCATCCTTATGCTATTTACATATTTTAATGCTTTGATATTAACATGTCAACTCTAATAGGATGTAAATGAATTCTTCTGGGTATGATTTATGCGGTTAAGCATTGGATGTAAATTTCCCTTCTTTTCACTGTCATTTGTAGCATAATCTTTTCCCATAATCTTAGGAGAACATTTTCCCTAATGAACAGTTTTGGCTAGGGTAGATGATTAAACTGGCAATGCTGATAGATACAATGCATATTGCAGAAAGACTCAGGACCCAAAAATAAAATCTAGCCAAAGCTTGTGGCTCTTGAGATGTTACTTGACTATGGAGCCCATCATCCCTCACTGTTGGTTATGCTGGGTGCCTGGAGTTGGTCCAGCAAGATCTGGAAAACAGGCTGATGAAAGTCTCCAATGTTCAGGCAGTTTGGGGAACACATAACCAAGGAATGTGGTTGCCTAGTCTGAGCCTTTAAGATCAGCATGGACTAAGAATCTGAACTTATTAATTAATAGAAGGACTCAGGCTGGATTGCAGATGTCTCTGGTGATGGGGAAAGAAATGAGTAGAAGAAAATTCATATCTGATAACAAGGACCTTTTAAAGATAAGAAAGACACAGAACTATTTTAAGCCAAGGGCAGATGACATGAAATTCAAAATTTAATGAGCCTTAAATGCCATAGAATCTGCCACATATACAGTCTGCGGCAAAAAGACTTGGCACAATCATGTACCTTTCCATAACATTTTTAAAGGCCTCTTAAAATGCACACACACATACATTTGCTCATAAAAGCTGGGGACCATTGGAGAGAGCCAACATTGTCACTTTTCAAGTTTAGCCTTTTGAGAATATTAACAATGAAAACTTTTGCAATTATCTGCATTGGATACGAACACCTTCTGAAGGAAGCTCAAAAAGATTTGAGGAGCCATTTCTCCCCTTCAGGCTGGCCCACCTTGGCTGATTCAGGCAGTCACCTGGACTACGCTCACCATTTTGATTCAGGATGTTCCTTTTGCCACTTTGGGGGATGAACAGATGCTGTCTGTTTGAGAGAAACAATAATTCTATCTCTGTCTCTTATACATAGACATTCACAAACAACCCTAGAACCTGCCTCATTCTCTGAAGCTTCTTGGAATAAAAAGGTTACCAGGGATTTTAAGATGGAAAGGATGAAACTGGACTGAAAGCAAGGACAAATTGGCATTCTCTGTAAAGGACATTCCAAGAAAGGCTTAAAAATTCTTGATTATGGGACAGCTTGGAGATCCAGAGGCATCCAAGTCAGAATTATTGTACTTCTTACCGTGAAGAGATGAGTTTTGCTCAGGACATGCTGGCATAATAGGCCACTTGGTCATAGCTTCTGAGCTTCTGTTGCTAAGCCTGACTCTTCTTGGGATCTTCTAAGAAGCAGCCTTGGTAAGATTTATTAAAGTGGTCAAGTCCCCTTTCCTTCAAGGCACGATTTCAGAAAAATAGAAGGAAATTTATGGAAGAGCACATTTCAGTTGGGGATTTATGCAACTTAAAGTAGACCGAATATTAATCTAGGTCTGTAAGCCTATCTTGGAGAGCTGGTTTGGTTTGGTAGAGGTTAAGGCACCAGGCTAGAAATTGGGAGACCGTGAGTTCCAGACCCGCCTTAGGCACAAAGCCAGCTGGGTGACCTTGGGCCAGTCCCTTTCTCTCAGCCTTAGGAAGGAGGCAAGGGCAAACCACTTCTGAAAAACCTTGTCAAGAAAGCTGCAGGGGCTTGTCCAGGCAGTCACCAGGAGTCAACACTGACTTGAAGGCATCAAAAGAAAAAAAAAATCCTTATCTTGAGTATACCTGCTGAAGTTGTATGACTGTATTGGTTCATAACTCAGGCTTTGCATGTGTTAAATCTCAAGTTCAAGCTCTGGCCGCCCTAGTTAAATGTTTGCGAGGAGGGCAACTTTTATCAGGCCAAGTACTACTGTTTGCATGGTTGTGACTTGCTGAAAGCTTTCTAATGCAGCTATCAAAATAGTAGGTGGGGCCAGAACAGACTGGGTGAATTAAAATTAAAAAGCTGAAAAAAAATGTTCCCTCCAGTTTAAGATCATTTAAAAATACTCCTTTTCCCAAACTCCCAGAAGGGAAAAATGTGTTACATATTTTAAATGAAACCCCCAAAACATTACAGTGGTTAAGTCAGAACTTATATTTTCTACGCCAAACCATGCAGCCAACTTTCAGTGACAAGCTGAGGAGAGCTTCAGGGGTTACACAAAGGTATTGTGCGGGTTGCTTCTCCTGGATTAGACAGAGAGAGACAGGCAAGACAGCTGAGGAAGTTACTAGGGAGATGCTAAAAGGAGAGCCATCACTGCTAGCAAGACAGAAAGTTTTCGTTTGCCAGCGTTTGGCAATTGTTCATCACTGCCACTGTGAGCCACAAGAAGGTGTCCTTAGTTTTCCATTAAACAGATGCAAAAACAAAAACCAAAAAACCCCACGGATATGCAATGAACAGGGTCAACCCATAGTGAAAGCCAAAAGCTCATCCTCAGTCTTTAAAACTCCTGCTGTTTGCCCAAAGAAAAGACCACACAACAATGTATGTATTATAGATAAAGTCTCGGCCCTTCGCGGCGAAGTTCATAGGCTTTCGAGTTTCTGTCAAAATGCCGGCTCCCGTTAAATGTGGGAATTTTTCTGAAAAAGGAAAAAGATGGGCTTGTACGTTTATCAATAAATCTCGGGTGGCAATTAACTATGTGCTTCCTAGCATGGCACTGTCTCTTCCATCATCTGTTGGAGCTTTTGGAGAGCACAGGCAGAAAAGATGCACTCAATCAAAATCGTAGGGAAGAGATCGGGTTTTGTGTGTGTGTGGGGTGGTTAATCAAAAACATTCACATTTTGAGCAAAAAGTCCCACTACATCCAAGGAGGCAAATTCCCAAATGTGGTCATTGTATGTTCTTGGTGCCTGCATTTTGATGTTCAAACGTGCCATGTTGTGTGTCTCTAGAAATAGGGGGACTTGGGAAAGTGCATTTGTTAAGAAGCAATCTTAAACGGATGGCAACAGAAGGGTTTTTAGAACCCATGGCTTTCAAAAGTGGAGGGGAATAAAAAAATAAAGCAAACACAGTGTCTAAGCTGGACAAATATCTCCAAGTGTCAGTCACTCCTCCCCAGCAAATGCTAATATCAAAGAGCAAATATCAGTAATTCAGGGGGGAATTATCGAGTGGAAATCTCCCCATACTTGGTGACATAATTAAGCCGTCTTACTGATGTCCATCTGCAGGGTAAGTCCTACCCCCCTTTCTTCACACAAAATGGCAGGAACGGACCTCTTCGTGGGTTTATCCAAGAGCTGGGGGAAAACACTGTTTTTCTCATTCCAGGACTGCTTTGTAATTGAATCAGGAAAACAGAAGGCTGGAAAAAACGGTTTCATTTTGAAACAGTTGCTAAAATAGCAAAAACCCAAAACTGTCAGCTTTAGGCCAGAAAGAGGCAGGGACATCCATAGGGGAGGGCTGTTGAAAAAGTCAAGATGGAAATCGCAATGGCATGACTGAAGTCCAGTTTCTTTTTTACACGTGTCACACGTGCAACACACTAAAAATGGAACTGGTGCTTTGATTGTACATGTAGCCACTGTCTGGAGTATTTTGACCTCTCTGTGTGGACAACCAAGACCTGCCAGGGATTTTGGGCCGCAAAGCTCATCATCTCCTACCATTGGAGTTAATTGAATTGCAGTCCAAAACATTTAAAGGAGGCCAAGTTGCTTATTCCTGCTATGAAGTATTTACTATTAGCTATATGTTAAATGTAATATGCATACAAACCCTCTCTCTCTCTCTCTCACACACACACACCTCTATAATTAAATCTATTTTCGGAAATAAAGATATCTTCTTAATTATAACTGAGCAAACCGAGTCGATGAATTTAATAAACCCACAATGAAATCCAATAGTAAATGGACTAACTGGCGTTTTCTCAGGATAATTTCCCCCAGTTATTTTCTTAGAAAATATCAAACTTTTAGGGGCCATCCAAGGGTAACGTGCTAAATTTCCTGAAAGAGACGTTTACCGTACGCAATGTCTAATTAACCTGATGTACAAAACTACCAGACTGTAATGCAGAAAAACACTCCAGTCCCATTTAACCTCCTCCTCCGCTGTTATATATGTTCCATTAATGCATGCGTTTTCTGCCTCCCATAAAAATCAGGATGTGTAAATTCTGAGAAATGTAAATGTTGATAAATTTTATTTTATTTTATTTTTAAAAAACAGTTACAGAAGTTACCTATATTTGTTTTGTGATGAGATGGTTGAGTTGTGTTCATTTCCAGGGTTGATCGAAGATGTTTTAAAACACAGGAAGATATTACTTATGAACACCACCAACATATCTACACAATCTGCACCTTTTAAGCATTTTTGAAGCTTCCATATCCTTCTTTGCTTCCTGAAAATGGACATGGGTAGAGTGAGACTAATTAAGAGAGAGATAGAGATTGCTATTAGTTAGCAGAGATGACTTTCCCACCCATCGCATGCGGTGCTTGTATGGTTGGGTTCAAATAACACATTAGACAACAGCAACATGGTTTGGGTTTGTTCGTGGCATCACATGCTGTCAAGCCAGCCATTGTTTCAGCATGCTGTGTCAACCAAGGGTCACGTTAAGCCATTAACATGGTTTGTCTGGCCATTGCATGTTATGTGAACATAGTCATTGGGCTTTTTATCCAAGATTTAGGCGTTATCGGTATTCACAGGGAAAGGCAAGGGGAGCAAGTGATGAAAAACGTGTTGTGAAGTCATGATGCAAACTCTGCCTCTTGTGTACCTGTTTGCAACATCTCAACACAAGTGATGAGCTTGTGATGACCCACATTACCTCATAGTGGTTAGCTGTGGACATCTACAGTGTAGGGTTTACTGTGTTAGCTGAACTCAACCTGTAAATTACACCTCCAACAATTAGTTAGAAGTGCTCTATAACCTTAGTTATAGAGCAAAATGTCTACATTATATACCATCATTGTTCTGCCTTGGGGAAGTGCTGTGGGCAGCTTTGTCAGTCTGCATGTCATCTGTAACATTTCTTGGAGAATGTATCATAAAATACCTCTCAGCACTCTTGCAAAGCAAGAACACTCTGAGTTTATTTGCAGAAGCATAGCTATGCACGCTCTCTTCAAAGCAACAACATCTTCCAGAATATAAAATCCACCCCCTTTTTCTAATGGAATGCCATTTTACTGAGACCAAAGGTGGACTTTGGAACCAACCTTGGGAAAGGCAGACTCAATAATTAAGACCAAATTTGTACAACTGGATCACTGATCTTGAGGTTGCATTCACAAAGCACACAGAAGTTGATGCATTCTAATATCGCTTAAGTTTTTTTGTGGCACAGCATGTTAGGACAAAGCCAGTTTGTTTGGTTCTAACTTTGTCTCCATCATGCTTTTAAACAATGGTTTCCAATCAGCTGAAATGACACTGATTCCTCTGGCCCAATCAGATTTTCCTGGTTAATCTTTAAAATTCATATTCTTCCAGGTTCTATTCCCAATCCTCTGATTATTGCTATTGTTTTTATTGCTGTTGTTATGCAAGCACTTGGGTCTAAGGGCCACCAAAAGATCTGGACTGCAACAAACCAGATAACTGTATCAAATACCTGCATTTCTTGGTTGCCATCCAGAGGTCATCCATGTGTTCACTACCCCGATATAGTATTTCTACTTACCCCTCAAAATTAGGCTTTATCCCCTTCCAAAATGTGTCTGGGAAAGAGTTAATGTAGACCATAAACAACACACAAAAGTCAGAAAGACACTAAAATACTTGCAAGGTAAGACAAATGTTCTTCTTTGATTGACTAGAGATCCATGAACAGATGTAGAAACCCTAATGGCCTTTTGTAGATCATAAAAGGAAAATGTCTCTTGCTTTGCCAGTCTTTTAATGAATGGAGGTACTGTTAGGGAGAAAAAAAAATCCTCCTATCAAACCCTTTTCAAAATATATTTCACAAAACATGTAATTATGGTTTGGATTATTGGTATCCCAAATCTCAATCTAGATCTTCTTGAATCCTCCTTAGATATCTGCATTATAAACGTATCTCAGCTTTATGCAAGTTTAGCTGTTACAGCTCATCAGGAGAAATTCTGGATGATGTAATCTGATGGTTCATTTTAAGAAGCCGTTCACTGTACAATGTCCTCTAAATCCATTGGACTTCAACTCCCATAGTTCCCAGCTAGGTTATGGTAATAGACATGTCCTTTCTGCATAAGCAGATCAGTTATTACTCACTCGTCCATGCTTTGCATTTTTGTCTCAGACTATTGTTATTACTCCACGATTGAAATGCTGGGCTTGTCCAGTGTTATTGTATAACTGACAAATGCTTGTCCAGTGTTATTGTATAAATATGAGTCGTGACATGGCATCCTTGCCATTGATTTGAATCATATTTGATATTTCTAAAAAAAGGAACAGGCACAGAGTTCTGACACCAACCACAGTCTTTCATCAACTACCTTCATGTGAAAGTCTCCCCATAGAGCATTGTCCACTGTTCCTTTATTGGGATGTTGGACAAGAAAGAGCAGCTTCAGGGGAAGTGTGGAGAACATTAAAAAGTTAAAAACTTTTTGCTATTATTCCCCTTTTTGACCATCCACAAAGCAGTGAGAGAGAGCCTGCTGTGAGCTTTTGTGAGCAAACAGATACTGTTTCAGGACTTCGTTTCGCAAGAAATTTACCTGCTCTGGGAACCTAGCATGAAAAACAGGACTGGTTGTGAAATAAGAAGCAGGTAGAGGTTCAGATAGTGTTTGCAGAAGATGCTAATCCATAAATGATAGTTTACAAGCCTCAATAGTTACTCCAAAATCAAACAAATCGCACCATGACTTAGTGTGCTATGTAAAATAAGACATCCTCTTAAGCCACAATGTGGTTGGTTGGTTTTGGCTTAGCATGTTGTGGGAATATAGCCACTGTGGTTTGTTAATTGTGGTTTATGATTTGGTTTATTTATTTGTAATATTTGTCACTCTCATGCCCAGTTAGGACTTGGGATAGTGAGCAATAAATACAGCTATGGATGCTTAAGTTGATTCCCCCAACTTAATGTGCTGAGGTGCAGTTCTGGGTGATTTGGGTTGGTGGGTATCCTCAGCCTGAGCTATCTGCTCTTAAGATGTGGTAGCCTACCTGTGGCCAGTAGATGCCTCTTAGCATCTCAGTTGTAGGCCTCAGTATACTAAGCCTGGGCCACTGAAATTCAGCAATGAAGTGGCTGGATTTCAGCCCCACCATTTTAATATTTTGTGGGGGGAGGTTGGGGCTTAAGGCATCAGTTCACTCTTCAATACCTTTTTCCAAATCCCCCAAGCAGCCAAACAACTTTGCTCCACCCAGTCCTTGTAATATGTCAGGGACTGAACGGTCCAGCACGCTGTGGGAATGCCCTGTATTTATGAAATCAGAGCACACTAACTCCATTTTCCCTGGATTTGCACAAGCACACGGATCAATACAGAACTGTGCATCATCACTGCACAAACATCTGGAATAGCTGACAGTGAAAATAATACTCTTTGAAGGTAAGGTCTAGTGATCAACCAAACAGCCATAAGTGACACACATTATCCAGCATGGGGTTTCTAAGGAACAATTGCTGAGTTATTAGTGCTGGGAAAATTAAGGATATTTCCCATTATTACTCTGTTTCACTAAGGATGGGTATTCGTCTATTTATTTCTCCCCCTCCCAAAAAAGCAAATTTGCCAGAAACAGGCAGTTTAGAATTTATGCTGGTAATGATTGTTGCACGGTCCATTAAGAGCACCTCTAAGTGAGCTTAATTTGTAGCAGACAAATGTACATGTCATCCATATTTTTCAACATTGTTTATAGTGCATCCTCAGCGGCTGTGCCCAGTTGATTATATCCTCACAAAATTTAAATAGGAAACCCATTACATTGACAGTATTATAATCATCCATCATGCCCACATTTCTTATTTAACTCTTTAAACCTTGTGGTTTGTGTATGTGTGTGTGTGTGTAGAGGGCTATTGAAATCTACATTAATGGCCCTGTTCAACATTTGAAAAAGTTATTAAATAAGTACTATAATGATGTTAGTCCTTTGCATGAAAAAATGAATTTTATGGCATCTTAAGGACTAATCAATTTGATGATCACATCAATGCTTGCAGACCACATCTTCACTATCCACCAAAGCTTATGTGATAATAGAGTTGGTAATCTTTAAGATGTCACAAAACTTTTTGCTTTTTCCTATTCAACCAGGGACATTACAGGATGGCTTTGGAGTAATCATTACTTTCCAGCTAGCTCTGAGGTCCTCGGAGGAAGGGCAGAACATAAATGTGATTAATAAATGCAATGCCGACAATAATTCCATGGCATTATACTTGTTTATGCATGCAGATTTCATAACAATATTAATCTCAGTCAAGGTCATTATTAGTCCTGTGTTAACAGATGAAGAACTCTGCAACAGTCGGTTAAGAGAAGAGCTTTGCTAGATCATTCATGGTGTGTTCTCCCTTACTACACATAATATTGCTTTGTGCA
The DNA here is from genome assembly GCF_059951505.1 of Python bivittatus. Lineage (NCBI taxonomy): Eukaryota > Metazoa > Chordata > Lepidosauria > Squamata > Pythonidae > Python > Python bivittatus. Next base: position 15,048,892 of record NW_028277042.1, read on the forward strand.
ACCATATTGATAAACTATTGCAAAAAAGCAATTTATCATGATCATTTTCCACACTGCTTTATTGATCTGCCTTTGTGTACATGACTTTAAAATACCGCTGAGAAAGAGAAAGAGATCTTTATCCACAAACGAGTACCACAATTCGTTCACGTGGCACATCAGTAATCAAGCTCCCAAAAGCAATCAGTTCAATCATAAGATTTTTGTCTGTGGTGTATCAATAATACATTACACAAAAGAAATCATAATGTAATCATAGACAGAAAAGCATCTTTTATCAGTGTGCAAGTATAATATTGAGGATATATGCAAATGAATGGAAGAAATTGTTTAAAGATGGGGTATATTTCAAATCTAGAGTAATTTTAGAATTTACGCTATTCACCTAGAAGCTAGAGAAACAGAATGACGGGCAGAATCAACTCAAAAGAACAATAAAAGAACAGAAAGGGATACATTCTCTCATTTCTAGCAAACTGTTCTGAAGTTGAGATGTATAAGAATTAGGCTAAGATCTGTCTGTCTGTCTGTCTGTCTGTCTGTCTATCTATCTATCTATCTATCTATCTATCTATCTATCTATCTATCTATCTATCTACTTACCTACCTACCTACCTACCTACCTACCTACCTACCTACCTACCTACCTATCTTCCAGGATACATCTACAGTTCATATGTCCTAAAACCTTGGCAGGATTCTTGTTTACAAGACTATTTCTTCAACCCCATACTTACAGAACAGACCACACTATGATCAGACTTCATACCCCATCGAGCCACCTTTGATGTCTTATGAATCCTCCTACACCCCTTCTAATTTTAGAGGTGATTTCTAGGAAGAAAAGGAAAGAGCAAAAATGATTTTTTTTTAGATGATTTTTCTTTCAAGAGGCAAATATAGGCATAGCTTAAGCCAAGAGTTTTCTTGAGTATTTGGGGTGTGTGTGTGTGTGTGTGTGTGTGTGAGAACACAGCTCCTGAAAAGTTAATAGTGCTATGATATGTTTCCACAGCTGACGTCAGTGGGCTGCTAGAAAACTAGTTCATTTATTCAGCCAGAATTACTGAAAGTGCTGACCTTCTAGGAAATGCCAGCAAAATTGTACTGTGCTTTGCTAATGGTGTTTTTGTTATCTCTGCCCTTGTAACTTCCTTTTAAATGCACCAGTTAGTTACTATTAATCTAGAATGCACTTCTTCTAATTGCAATCAGTGTAGGGATATTTCCATACCTTATAACAACTCCTTGGCAACATGAATCATGTTTAGATCCTTATTATTCCTTATTAGATGTTTGTTCTGTTGCTCTTACACGAGCATCAAGCGTGCTGATGGCACTTACTAATGAACACCATGGAAATGTATGGCTTTGTCTGGTTGCACTGAAGGCAATAGATACTAATGTCAAAAATGTCCCAGTTTTTATGGTTTTCTTTGGAGGACAATTATTCATTCCTCTCTTGTGGAGCCTGTTTTTCCTCTTTTTTTTAGATTTTTTATCCCGCTTTTATTATTTTTATAAATAACTCAAGGGGGCAAACATACCCAGTACGCCTTCCTCCTCCTATTTTCCCACCACAACCACCCTGTGAGGTGAGTTGGGCTGAGAGAGAGGGACTGGCCCAAAGTCACCCAGCCGGCTTTCATGCCCAAGGCAGGACCAGAACTCACCGCCTCCTGCTTTCTAGCCTGGGGCCTTCACCACAAGACCAAACTGGCTCTCTGTTGGTCTATGGAAGAAAAAATCCAACATCCTCAGATGGGGGACTTCTTTATTACAGAGCTGGGCTTTTCCTCTGGATGAGACCCTCCAAATTCCATTTTCACCCTTTTAAGAGAAAAATAGCCCCACCTCACTACATTTTCAGAGTTGTAAAAACCTGGCTCTTCAGAAAGATCATGCTAACCCAAACAGTGATGCATCCGACGAATTGATTATAGCTGTGTTAACTAATGTTTCTTTTTAATCCTTTGATATTAAGAGTGTAAACCACTTGGAGTCTCTAGAAATGGAGTGGCATATAAGTTCTAGTAATAAGGAATGACAAAATAAAAATGTCAGTTCATCGTATCCTTGCGGCTAACCTGTTTATAGTTCTCTCTATTTCAGGCTGGATGTGGCAACGTTCGTGTCTCTATGTGTATACCTGAGTGTGTGTGCATACATGTGTACAAAATCCTACATTCAGTCCAAACAGATCCTGGTCAGATAGAGACAATTTGAAGGGTATTGGTCAGCCTCAACTGACAGGATTGCTTTTCCTTTCAGGATAGGTGGATTAGGCATTCTGGCTCACCGTGACCTTGAAGAGACAATTTCGTTCTGGATCCCATTTCTATATCCACAAAACAATGAACAAGAATCCTGTGTAACAGCCTAGATTATATGCAAACTGGGTAGTTAAAAAAAGAAGAAGAAACAACAACTATGGATGTTCTGCTCCCCCTCCTTGTAGCAAGAGCCAGGAAGTCAACAGAGAATACATTTTCCAAAAAGCTCAAGAGATATTATTAAAGAGCTGATTAAGCCACTGAGCTTCTGGGTGGCTTACCTGCTACACTGACTGCAGCTAAGAACCCCCACAGAACAATTAAGCTTAATTGAAATTATCTTGATTGATTAGGGGATATAAAAATCTGCCTATGAGAAGCACCAGTGAGCCAGCTGATGTCCATACGGACGTTTGATATTTCATAGGCTGAGTCAGGTCTGTTGATTAGAGACCTATACATGGAAGGGAAAATACAGTTCAGCCCATTCTAAATTAAGCCTGAGAATCCTTGTGGAAGAATCCCAGAGAATTGGAGAGAAGCTCAACTTAGCAAAAGGGCTATCAGGCTTGATAGAAAAATAATTTGTATGGTAGAAGAGATGCTTCTGTGTTATTGCATTCTATAGGGACTGTTAGAAAGAGGACTGGCTTTTAGAATGTGAGTAATATGGTTTTCCAATGTTTGTACTAGACAGAAAACAATTGATTCATCTTACAGTATATAAGGATCTCTAAAATCAGCCTGGATATTTAGTTCCTGAAGCAAGTAGCATGTTCTAGGGTCATATCTTGTAGTTATTTTGAGGAGTAATGAATCCTGTCCACGCCTAGCATTACATTCATTGTAAGCTTGGCCTGTGCAAACATGAAGTCATGGCAAAGCACAATTTCCCTCTTCCCAACTACACATGTAAGCACTTTCATCTTCTTTTCTATCAATTGCAATTTCCCCATAATATAAGAATAACTTTTCCTACTTGGTATCCTCTAGAAGTTACTTTATCTCACCTCATTCATGACCACTGGTTATGCTGGGTTGAACCAATGGGAACTACCACTACCTCAAGACTTGAACAGGACTTGACTAGTGCTTGGCATGAATTTACATGAGACATGACCTTGTAGAAATGACATCTTCTTGTACATCAGTTGATGGGACCCAATCCCCTCCCAACACACACATATACTACAGCATAGAAAAATCTTTCCCAACTTAGCACCTTCTAGATAGGCTTTGACTACAAAACCCATAATTCCTGGTCAGCATGCCCAACATGGAAAGAAATTTCAGGACCTGTAGTCCCAGTAACTCAAGGATGTGCAAAACATTATGTGAGACAAAATGAGGTTGATCACTTCATTTTGAAAAATGAACAAGTCCATTTGAAAATTAGATGACTTTTGGAAAACTTGGAATGGGCTAGTCCAAGGTTGGAGCAGCCTAGCTGGGGGTGAGAACCTACTGGTGACAAATGTTTTGTTCACCTGTACAACATACCTGGAGGAAACCAGATTGGGAAAGATTGGTCTGCACAATTTTGAAAACCTGTATTCTTCAGAGATGAAGTCCCGCCTTCCTGTATCTCCTTAAATTAAGACTAGGCTATCTGAGAACTGTGTCCCAATTTTGCAGTTGACAGAGCACTTACAGAGTACTCTGGCCTGCTGCAATTCTGAAGCAGATTGTTCACATTTCCTTAAGTTCCAAAGGGTGCACAAATAACTCCAAAAGCATCTATTCTGCATCTTAATCTCCCCAAACTCATCATTGTCATGCTTTGTCTTCCCACCCTGAGATGTTAGCATGTAAATGGCCACGTTGTGCAGTCCTTGAAGTCCCTTGTCTACAAAATATTGTGAAAAAGTAAAATTAAAGTATAGCTTGACCCACAAAAAAAGCTTTACTTGGCCATAAATTCTACCATTTGAATATCTTTACGAGGTTGTATGGAGGGACCAGCCACGACAAGTTATAAATGCAATCAACAACAACTATTTATACTATTGGTCAGGAATTATGTCAATAGTGTATTTGTTCCTTACTATATCCCTTTTGGTCATTAAAAGTGAATTGCCCTTGCTAATTGCCACCGTGGGTTGCTTTGGGACTGAAATCCTTTGAAGAATGATGTCTTACTCATAAAGCCCAGGATTGAACCTCCCCCCCCCCCCCCCGCCACTCCTTTTAAAAACACAAATGTGTGGCATGTTATGATAAATATTCGCTGGGGTTAAATTGTCCTATTGATTTTTTTGTAATTAGGTTTTAATGAATTGCAGTCCCTCAATTGTGGATTTGCTGAGGGATTTTAAAGATCAGATTGCAATCCTTTTCTGCACTTTATTTAACTGCTCCCCCCACATGCACTTTGAGCTTTTAGTAGCAGAAAGCTGCTCATTATAGAATCGTATCATAGACTCATAGCTTGGAAGATGTCTTGAAGGTCTTCTAGTCTAACCCATGACCCAAGATAGGAATCCTCGGACCATCAGGACTCCTCAGAGCATCCTCCAAGGATGGAATGGTACAACCCCACAAGGCTGGGAGTTCCACTGTTCAATAGCCCTCACAGTCAGGAGATTCCTCTTTATTTTGAGTTTGGACCTCTGTCTAGAAAGTTTCCACCCATTAATTCTTGTCCAACCTTTGGGCACCACAAAGAATAGATCCATACCCTCTTCTCTGTGACAGCTCCTCAAGTATTAGAAGACTCTTATCATGTCTCCCCTTAGCCTTCTCTTCTTTAGGCTAAAGATGCCCAGTTCTTTTAACCATCCTTCATATAATTTAGCCTCCAAGCCTCTCACCATCTCTGCTGCTTTTCTCTGCACTCGTTTCAGTTCTTCAGTATTCTTCTTGCATGGTGTCAACTAAAATTGGACATAATATTCCAGGTGCAGTCTGACCAGTGCAGTGTAGAGCTGAGCTGTCACTTGCATATTGTGATGTTGACAATATGCCACCAATGATTTAGTCCAAGAATGAGTCTCCTGAAGAACAATCCCAGTTCACCCTCTTGTATTTCATTTCAGGCAACAGTACCTCTTGGGCCAGACTAGAGGAGGAAATCATGTGAATGTAGGGTTGCTAAAAACAAACCCACAACCAAAGGAATGTACACTGGTTTACAAATCTTTTCATAAAATGAATGCTGAACCAGACCAACAACTCATAAACATCACAGTCTTGATGAGAAGAAGCAGCATTGCCTCAGTTTGGGCGAAACAAAAGAAACCTGGTATTTCATCCTCTTCCTTCCCTCAGCATTTTCCCCCATCATCTAAGATTTGGAAGCAACACATAAAAAAGCTCACCTTTCGGTACATCAGTTCAGAGTCAATAGGGGTGGGAAGATAAAATCCTTAGATGCCAACACTGTAAAATATACATCAAATGGCTGGTCTGCTATACATGTGTCATAGACAGAATGCATGACAGCACACGTATTGGAGCTGATGGATAACCTTTTACACTTCACTACTCTGACTCTGATCATTATTAATGAATAGGATGAGGGACCTTTTTCTTTCTAGTGTGACTTCTTCCTTCCTTTTTGGGGTAGGATTCTCCCCCCCCCCCCAACATCAGTGCAACTGGGACACTATCTAGTGGAGGTTTAGAAAATCCACTATATTTCTAAAACAGCAACCACAGACACGTTTGCTTAGCAGCAAGTCCCAATGAAGACTTCCCTCCAGGTAAGTGCAGATAAGGTTGCTGCCTAAGGCTTTGATGATTGATTGATTGATTTTAGATACATATAAAAGTTCCAACCACCACCACCACCCCACCCCACAAAGCAGTGGGCCAGCCAACCACAGAACCACTGGATGCTACCGGTAAGCCCCAGTAAGCTCCCTACCAGTTCACCAACAAACCTTGCCTGCAAATCCCCAGATTATCCTATCATCCAACTATGGATGGAACATTGGAATTAGAGTGAAGGCATCTCATGTCTTACATCGGATAGGACCAAGTCAAACCTCAAGGTAGAGATTCTTATATCTCCTCAAGAAGAAAGTTCTAGAGAAGCAGAAGTCCATAGCAATGAAGGCCATGTTTCCATTATACATCTGAGACTTTTTTTTTCTTTTCTATTTTTCTTTAACTTTTTTTCTTTTCTTGCACTTTTTGCTTTCTCTTTGCTTTCTTTTTTCCCCTTCCTTCCTTTATATTAGTTTGTATTAGTTTTTATCTTCTTTTTAAAAAAAGTTTCAATAAAAATCATATGGAAAAAAAAATAGAGCCTCTGACATATTGAAAGGGCCATCACTAAAGTAAACCTATATAAACTTTCCAGAAACTCCTGTTTCTTCTTGATCCAAGGTAACATACAACTCATTTCTATTGTTGCTGTAGCAATCAAGGACAAATCCCCCGGAGCCCTCCTAAGCAATGTTTTTTTTCTCTTCCTTGTTGTCATTAGAATATAAAATCCAGGAGATTAAATACTCTGTTGTTAATTGGCTCTTTGCTTCTATTTGATCTCAGGCCTGGTAGATTAGTGACAACTGTTATAACAAATGATGGGATTAGACCAGTAGCTCATTTAAACCTTTCTCAGTTAGAAAGCAGGAAGTTAATTTCCAAAACAAAACTGAATTGATGTGCTGATTGCATTATTGGCCAGCGGGACATTTGTAAAGCAAGCAATGGATGGTTGTTATTCCTAAAAGGAAGTGTTGTGGTTACCAAACCTGCTTGCTGTTCTGCCCTTATGCTACGCTGTTCTGCATAAATTACTTTTAATCTATCCTCCCATAGCACCATTTGCCCTATTCATGTTAACGGTTGTAATCACTCACTTCAAAGCCACTTAAATTGTAACATCCTCTGGAATTTAGCCAAACTTGGGTGCAACCTGAACCCAAAAGTTCTCAGAGTTCCTGGCAAGGATCCCATGAATCCACCATTAGAAGAGGTGACCATCATGATCAGCTGCGTGTTAGAGCCTACCTCACAAATCTTTTCATCTTACTATTCCTTGCCGTTCTTCACCATTCTTTATGAAATCAGGAGATCCTCATTCTTTGTACCAGCCTCTGCTGTGACCCAAAAGGACCTCCTTTTGCATTTCTACTGTATCATGAGTTAACCATCCCATTAGTTTGTCCTTGTTTTGGACTATAAGAAGCCCTGGAACAGTGTGAGTTAAGTTGCCTGTTAACAGGAATTCAAAGATACATTTCTCATGAGATGAGAATACTTGCAGTAGCCAAAACAGCTGAACAAACAACCCACTTTTTGTTACAATCTAGCACATGGGAAGGCTTTATCTGCTGATGTATATATAGCTTGGGGTGGGGGAACCCATAAAATAAAATGTTATCTATATAAAAATCAGGCTAAAGAGATACTGTCAGATAGATCCTATAGGTCAGCTTCACATGCCACGTTGTTGTATGCTTTCACTGAACAATGTGGTTTACATAACAGTATGGTTTGGGTTAGAGAGGAGACTTAGATATTGTTGCACTTTTCAAATATCTGAAGCGGTGTCATACAGAACATCCCTTTCTTTACTGGCTCATAATGCATGACACAGAATAATGATTTTTGTTATAGGAGGGCAGAATTTGGATGAATGTGAAGAAAAATGTAATCGAAAGAGCTAGCTCAAGAGTGGAACTTATGACAGGAGTGATGGCCTTCCTCTCACTGATGTGTTCAAGCAGAGGCTGGCGTTTGAATTCCTGCACTGATGTCAGTGATGGGCTTAATGGCCTTCATTTTTTTCAACCATGTGAACTGTATTTTTGGCATAGACTGCCTCAGCTCAAGAAAGCTGGAAATTGAAATTTAGCGGTGCAGATGTGCAAAAAAGGTGTTCCAAAGCTCTATGTACCGGGCATAGGCTGACTCTATTTGTCCTAAGACAACCAGCTATGTCTGTTCTGTGTATCGTAAGATGGGCAAGTGTTGATCATCCAAATTAGGCAGAATGGGCTGAAATTGTAGGATTGTGCAAGACTTTGGGGCACTGAATTGATAGGACAAATCTTGGCTGATTCCGTGTATCGAATCAAGTAAAATAATTCCATTCATCAAATGGCATCAATTTGATTCAGCTGATAAAAAGGTCTACAGTGCATGAGCAAAATTAACCCACTTCAGTGCCCATAACGTTCTGCTTCTTCAGTGCTACAGTAGAGATGGAACAAACTATCACCAAATTTATGCCACATATACATTTCCTTTAATACACTGAAAAAGAAAAATTAAATTTCTGCTTAACACCCACGAATCTTTTATATGAATCATTTAGAAAAGCAGGTATATAACCATCTCGTGACTAAATATATTTTAATTCACCATTGATTTGTCCAACATAAGGCATTATTTTTTTCTGAGAAAGCAGGGCCGCTATCATTTGGACTGGGTGACAGTGGAAGAATAGCTTGGTATGAGATGAGATCATGGCCATCTTTATACTTCGTGAGCATAAGTGGAATTTGTAGCATAAAAACAGACCTTGAAACTGCCTGTTACAACAAACCGCTAGAAAAGGAATCTCCAACAGTTGGTCTTAACAAAAGGAAAGAAGGAGATGTTCTCTAGACAACTTCTATGGAAGCTGAAGGAGGAGAGGAAGTAGGACAGGACCTCAGCTGATTTTTAAAAAGAAGTGTGAGATGTTGATTTTTGGTCCTTCTGGGCTGGGGATTCCTGGCCCTAAATCAAAGGGTCCAACTCTAGAGGTATTGCTATTCATGGGTTACCCATATGTCCTTCAAAGACTTGTTTTTAATTAAGCTTTCCTGCCTCTAGCAAGCTTCCACATTTTCATTTACTAGAGGCATGCAAATCACCCCAAATCCTGTTGGAATCTTTGTTTCACTTTGAATTACTGATTCAGTTCACATCATTGATTTGATCTGAATTGTAGAATAGCGTCAATGGAATCTAATCAATTTGGTCTGAATGGTTCATTCATTTAGGAGAAAGGTGTGCTTATCCGTGTGTGCAAACGTGCACACACGCAAATGTGCATCAAACCGATCAGTTAGAAAGCACCCAACCCAATCTGATGTGTCAAATCAATTCATCCATTTGCTTTGAAGTTTCGATTCGAAGGGGTGGTTCAACTTTGAATCAGGTCTTTGAATCAGACCTTCGAAATGAATCTTTGCACAGAGTCTCCCTTCTAGGGTGTTTTTCTTTGCCTCTGGAAAAGAACGTACTTCCCTGATCTCTTTTTCTCAGATCTCAGAAAACCATTCTTAAAAATAACTTCCTTTTGGGGGGGGGGGGTTGCTTTAGAATTCTCAAAACACACTTGGGGTAGGGGATCTGTTCCAAGTCCAAGCTATGCCACCCCTTACAATAGGCTGTTGATTCAGGTTTCACTTGAATACTAGCTACAGATTCATATCCAGCAAAGCAGCAAATGCTTCCATTAGCATTCCAATGTTGAAAAGCGAATATGCTGGTGCATTTGAGAACGGCATTTATATTGAATGCCCTCAGTCATTTATCCTTTAGGTTAGGTTTCTTTTTTAAAAAAATTTTTTTTTAAAAAAAGGATGATATCTTTTGTTGCTGATGATTTGTTCCCAAACAGCTCCCATCCCATTTGCTTAGCTGTCAAATACCCCCTGTTTCAATATGTCGACACCTGGAAGGTTGGAAACAACAGCACAGCTGTGATCCACCAGAGTTCCCAGCATGGTGCAACAGCATTCTGAACTGCTGGAAAACTTCCAGTTGTTATTATTGTTTTGTTCTTTAAGGGCTGCAGTGAAATCCCAGAAAGTATTACTTAGCCAATTAGTTAGGAAAATGTGGAGGGGGGTGTTTTCTCTTCTGTGCAGTGAAACAGTGTTGTTAATTTTTATTTATCCTCATCAAACTTTCTCCAGACCAAACATAATGTGGAAACCCAGTCCCCCTCATCTGCCATTAATATGGATATGTGTCAATTACAAGGACATTGAGAATAAATGCGGGATTCATAAAGTAACTTCACAAGGTCTTTTGGGGACCGAGCAAAGAAAATCCTGATGCTTGGAAGCAAGGCAAATTGTTACAGCTGGTTTCAGTGTTGCAAGATGGTGTCGTGCCCGAGCTGTTTATATCTCACCCTTATATTCCATAAAAGGCATAAGGTGTGCTAATTCTCTCTGCAAAGTTGGGGGGGGGGGTAATGTAACCTTCTTTACAAGCCTGATAAAATAGTTACTGAGTTTGTATATATCAGGTTGGGCAACATCAGGCCCTTGAACGAATTCCATGCAGCCCAAGTCTCATTTCAGGGCCCCCAACCCTGCCTAAGAGATCAGTTTACAGCTCTGGTGCAGAGTTTCCTGCTTGGAGGAGAGAGACAAGAGGATTGAGAAAAAGTGGAAAGGGGCAATGAAGGAATGGGTGTCCACTTCAGCTTGACTTCTCCTCCTCCTTGCTTCAGTCCCATCTTCCATGTGTCTGCTAATAGATGTACCCTAAAGCAAGGCAACCTTCAACGAAAAAGAGTTGCCCAACCTTGGTACACAGGAGATGTGCTGTGTGCTTCAAGGACCTGTCTTTAACCAAGCCAAAGTACTTGTCCACCTTAATTAGTGTGGTCTCCTTTGCTTTATTATAGCTTTTCAAGTTCTCAAAGATCTTTCCCTCCACCTACTATAGAACACGAACACACTGCATGCAGAAGATTGATTACGTGCCATCAAGTTGTTTTGGACTCCTAGCGACCACATAGATAGATTTTCTCCATGACAATCTATTCCTAACCTGTTCTTTCAGGTCCCAAACTCATTGCCACTGTAACTGTGTCCTTCACCTTGCTGCTGGTTGTCCTCTTCTCTTTCCTTACATCTTCCCCATCATTAGAGCTTTCTTCAGAGAGCTAGGTCTTTGCATTACATGTCTGAAGTAGGATAATTTGAGCCTGGTCATTTGTGCCTCAAGTGAGAACTCTGGTTTGATTTGTTTGATGATCCATTGGTTTGTTTTCTTGACTGTCCATGGTATTCTCAGGAGTCTTCTACAACACCAAAGTTCAAAGACAACAATAGTCTTCCTATCCTGCTTCTTAAACCCCAGGTTTAACAGTTAAAAAAATAGGATAATGAGTGATTCTCAGAATAGATAAAACTGGGTTAGACAGACCATATTCATCTAAGGTAGCCTCCTAAATGTAAAATGATATACGTCCTTCCTCTAACATCAAATTTATCACAGGGATTCTCACTATGAAACCATAGACAGTATTTTCTCCTTACTTTTTATTTTTGAATTATGCAATCCTTGACCAATGAGGAGAAGAAAAATCTGAGTTTTTGCAAGGAAGGCCCTTCCATTTCTTTTACACCAGAAGGAAATATGATACAAAGCACCAGAATGTCAATAAATGTTCAGGATAAAGGTCAAGTTTGCATCTATGGACAGGTCCAGCAAATACATTTGTTCCTGCAATGTCTGTGCTTTAAATGCCACCTTCTGATGAATCAGCTGCTGAAATAGACTTCTGGGTCTACGAGATGTCACTTTGCCTCAGGACTGATCAAATAAGATGAATGAAAGTGAAACAGGAGCAAAAATATTACCTCTGTCATGCATTTCTTCATGCATTGCAAGAAGTGGGCTAATCAGAGAGAGACTTACTTAAATAACATTTGTGCTGTGCAAAATCCAGCCCCAATGATCTAATTCCTAGTGGGCCATGGATTTATTAGCAAAAATTATACTTGATTCAAATATTGTGGAAGACATGAAAAATCCCTACACAGTATTGATTTTGTTTTATTTGGCGGGGGGTGGGGGGATGAAATTCTTTGGACCTATTTTGCTAACTAACTGGCTCTCCTGTCTTCAGACCTGAACCATCTAAATTTTTCCTTTTATTCTGTAATTAACTGAGAAAATCAAAGCTGGAAATGAATCCCAATAACTTTCTTTAAAAAAAAATTTTTTTTTACTCTGGAGTAAGCAATCTTTTTGAGCTGGGGCACATTTGGAAGCATGTGCTGGGCACACTCACAACATGCCTGTAATGGAAGATTCATTCTTCACAGAATAGCTGCAATGGTGTTCACAGCCAGTCACAAAACACCCACTTACCAGAAGGTGTGGCTTGTAATGCGAGAAGTAGTTTTACAGATAAATTTGATGCTAAGGGCTGGTGCTTTTCTTTACAACATTTCAGCCTTGACACTGGGGTTCTTAGCCCTTTCTTCTGACTGTGGACATCCATAGAGGACAGGGGAGGGGGTGGGGACAAATGACAAATTGTGCATCGCAACAACATGATGCAAACACTGTCTCTTTTGAACGCCATCTTAATGTTGTACAAACATATGTAGGGGTACAGCTTGCATTAGGACATCACTGTTTTGTCATTCTGAAGAAAACTCTGGAATCAGGAGATGCCTGTTCTCCTTGACTTGCTCTTGACCTGTACTTAAGCGTAAGCACATACCCAATAAATGTACTCCTAAAGCTACTACTCTTTGGTTCTGGTTGATGGCTTCTTCTATGGTTCCTGCTTACTTTAAATAGCAACCTATGGTCTGTCCCTGATATTTGGTCAACTACATGGAATCTACATGGTTTGGTGGATTATAAACTCTTGTTTCATCTTGGGCAGACAATTCTAGTTGCAATCTTCATCAGGAGAATGACAATTTGTGGGGTCTCCTGTATGAGTCATATTGGTTGGTTTCATTTTAACACTAGAATATGGGTTTCAGTGCCACGCAGTTCATGTTTGCTCCGTTTTTCTGAAACGTTTATCTCCTTCCACCTGGGGTCTTAACTCCGAAAGCAATAAGTGGACATTCTTGCTAGTATATTTTACTGTCCCGAGACCAGAATGGGTAGTTTATCACAATTCTAAATCAATAGCTAAATTATTCTGCCTTCCATGGTGAATCACCTCTGCTTATGCAATTTATGGAGCTCATATCTCCAGTGGACACTAAGTAATCAACCCATCAGTGTTCTATGGCATTATCTTCTGTCCATAAGCAATGCTGTTACACATTAATTTAGTTTACAAAGATTTCTGCCCACTCACCTTGGGCTTCATTTTTGAAGGACTAGCAAAAGAAAAACTGTAATGGGTTTGATGTGTGGGAGGATCACTATATATAATTGGATTCATCTTGTAGCAAGCAGAGTATCCCTTGTTAGCCCAGGATGCAAGCAGACTACAGAATGACTCCTAAATATAATAGGTTGGCCTCTTGGACACATTAGAGGATCTAGATTATGCACACTCATGAGCTGTGGCTGAGCATGATGGGTACTTAGGAACATGTATGCCCAAGTCTAGGTTTCTAGAGTGTGAATGGTGTGCAATATAGGGTTCTTGGTTGGTCAGAATCAATGTCTAGGGCTGCAGCCAAGAAATTGTAACTATCTAGCTACAGCTTTGAACAGGCAGACCAGACATCGTGGCCAAGCATGAATGATATTAGGAGCTATTATTGAGCAACATCTGGAAGACCAGACATTCTCCACACCTGGCTTAAAGTAACAGTATCAATGCCAGTATTATAAAACTGAAAGTTGAAAGGGACATAGTTGTTGTCTCCATGTCATCAAGACTCACATAGGTAATGAGAATTGCTTTTGGCATATCTAGGTAGTAGAAGTGGACAACTTTTATTTTGCCAAGGAGTATTATAACCATTCCATATTTCTTATCAGTGTCTATGAAGTTCTGAGGCTCATAGGAGTTTTCCCAAGGCTGATGATTCGGAACCGTTTTCAATAGTTATTAGAATTATTTTTGTCGTTGTAAGCTGCCCAGAATTACATCGTTTGAGTTGGGCAGCCTTGTAAATCCAGTAAATAAATAAATAAATAATGCTAAAACTTTAACAAATAAATCTCCTTCTAAGCCAGAGAGTTATTCTAATGGTAATAATAAAAACCAGGATCACCCACTGCTGACTAAGCTTCTTTCTATCTGGGTGCCAGCAATATTTTATAAATGACTTTAATTTACAGCAAGATAAGGAATTTCATAGTTCTTTCTGCCAAGTCCCTGTGTTATCAACTGGGTCCTTTTCCTTGATAATTTCCCTCTCTTTAATCTTCTTTTTTAAATGGATGTTTGAAAAAGTCAGTCTGACAACGTCTTGCTTTCTAAATAAATCCACAAATTCTCTTAATATTGATTATTTAAATCTTTTGGTCATTTTATGAACAGTAAGGACCTTAGATTTACACTCACCCTCTTCCTTGAAGAAATATCTCACCTAAGTATATTACCCCAGGTAGATGCAATGCCATAAGTTGAATTAGAACTGGCAAAGACGGCGGTATCCCTAGCAAATATATATATGGACCTTAAATATCCATGATTTCCCACATACTCAAGAAGTTAAAAGAAGTTTAAGGGTGAGAGTGGATCCTTCCAACCAATATTTCCCCAAATTGGAGCTCAAAATAGCTACATGGACTACATGTCTTAAAATAGAATTCCATCATCCAGTTTCTGGGCAGTGTGTATGAAACTTCGCTTTATGGTTGGAGAAAGCTGAGCAGCTGTTGAATGTGATGAAGCCCCTTCACAAAGAAACTAAATCATGGCTAACCTCTCACCAAGTTGATATGGGCACCTGGCTATCTTATATCCTATACCTTGCTTTTGCATATTTTTGTATTCAAACATATAGGCATATTACTTGTGTATAGGTCTAGCTTGAAACAGGATGGACAACACTTGGATGGCTGAAAGCCACGCTTTGAGGATACTGACTTCATTCAGCTTCTACGGGCCACCAGATGTAAGGCAGGCAGTGTGAACAAGGTGGGCAGGGCTGATATTTTAGACCCATTTTGAAGTGTTAAGAATTTATGGGGTGGGATTAAGGTGGAAAATGGGAACCTAAAGATTCACAGAGCATTCATACAAATAGGATGGTCTCTATTTTAACAGCAACGAAGATGAAATAAAAAGATTGCTACTAAATCTCAGCAGCATGACCTTGGAATCCTTTGTGGGCTACAAAAAGGGGTCCATATTCTGAAGACTGCAGGTTGCCCACTACTGGCCCTTCGGCATCGGCAGGAGCTTATTGCTGTTGTCAGAATGATGAAAGCGGTGTTGTGACATTGTGCTACAAGATCTGCCCCTTTCATGTGTATATTTATACATATATGTATTTTTAGACAGATAGAGACAGTGACAGGGATAGCCTTTAACTGGACTGAGAGTTTTGATTTAGGGCAAAGTCTTGGGGGAAGAATGTAAAGAGCGTCCTTCTGCCTTGCCTCGGAATAAAAGGAATTGTGATCACTGAATGCAATCAAAGAAAGGAGTCATGCATGCTTTGTCCTTATAAAACCAGAGAGAACTAAAAAGCAATATCTACAGTATGGATTTTTTTTCTCCTTTTCCCATTAATTAAGCCTGGTTCTCCATGCATCTCTGTCTCAACATATAGATGCAGGTCTGGAAATCATCCAGTTCACTTTACACACAGGATATTGGAAGGCTTTATTTAAAAGAACGGGGCGGGGGGGTGGGGGGGAGGCGGAGGGAGAATCAAGTCACAGCCTTCTGCTTTAGTGAAACCTACTGGGAAGTTACAGTTTTGCTGAAACAAAAGCAGAACAGAGAAAACGTTCTTAGCTCACAAGTTCAGCTATGACAAAGAAAGCAACGGAATTGTGGCATTTTGAAGGGAAGGCATCAGAATGCCATCTTTCTGCATTTCCTTGAAGAGTAATTGGAAAATCTGAGATTGGCATCAAACATCGCAAAGGAATGTTTTGTTTCAATTCTGGATAAAGGCAATCTGGGAAGCTAAGAAGACGACCTTGGCTTTTGGCTTTTGGCTTTTTTTTTTAAACCTGTGATCTGATCTGATCTCCAATAAGCCATTTCCCAAGGACTTTGTTTATTTATTACATTGATTTAGTTATTGATATTAACTTATTAGATCTATTTGTTTATTAGATGTATTAAAACTGCCCGACTCCAGGAAGACTCAGGGTGGCTTACAACACGGGCAATACATTAAGTTAAAGACACAACTAAAACAACATGATTGCACAAACTAAAGCATCATGCCCGACATTCAAAAAAAAAAAAAAAGACGCAACAGGGAATCCACACACTCTAACCCCAGGCCTGGGAACAGAGCCAGGTCTTCAGGGAGTTCCTGAACCCTTGGAGAGTGGGAGCCATGCGTGCATTTCTCTGGGGTGATGCTGTTCTGGAGGACAGGGGCTGTGACAAAGAAGGCAGACAGCAAGAGGCAGGAGACATTACCTAGCAAAAGGGTCTGGATAATTCACTGAAGGGGAGGAGGAAGACCACAATCAGATTTGCAAAATTGGTGTCAGCCCCACTAGGTAGGCCAAACCAGGAAATCAACTTCATAGAAAGGCTAAAACTACTTTTTTGGAGATTGGCTAGGATAACAGAATCTTGCCAGCCTGATTGCGCTCGACCTCCTCCCCCTTCCTCTACTCCAGTGAATCAGAGAAGCATCTTCCTGAGGCACTTCCAAATGTTCTCTCATTGCTCTGGACTTAAAAAACACTTCAGCCCTTTTGTCTAGGTAACAGTTCTTGTATAGTTCCATCAAAGCACTTTGCTTATTCTCTACAGAAACACACACAGCCAGTTCTTCGGGAAGACAGTGACTGGAATTAAAAACACGTATATCCTTTTTTTCATGTGAAGAACATGTGATTTTGGGATGATCAGCACTTGACTTGCTATAAGTACTAAGGCCTGGTTCTCTTCATATATTTTGGATTTTTATGTGTGCCTTCGAGTCCATCTTGACTCCTGGTGACTACATGGACAAGTCCATGCAGTTTTCTTGACAACATTTTTCAGAAGTATTTTGCTGTTGTTTCCTATAGCTAAGAGATTATGACTGGCCCAAGGTCAGCCACCTGGTTTTGTGCCTAAGGCAGGACTAAAACTCATGGTGTCCCGGTTTCTAGCCTGGTGCCTTAATCACTACTCCAGACTGACTCTCTTCTATCTAGTGTAATTAAGGCAGAGTTACTCTGAGTCTCTTTCTTACATTTCCCCCCTCCCCTAGACTCACAAATCCTTCCTCCACCTCCCTTAACTGTCTTGTTGCTGGTCTGTTAGGCATTCTTTTTTGGGGGGGGGGGGACAAGCAGAGAATATTCTTAGGGATGGAACAGGCAGCAGGTTTGTGCCTAAGGCTGGACTAGAACTCACAATGTCCTGGTTTCTAGCCTGTTACCTTTCACAATTACCCAAACTGGCTGTCTATATATTGAACTACAACCCTAATTATTCTCTACCAAGTTGGCTATTTTGCTGACTGGAGATGATGTATAGTACAATCCACATGGAGGATACCTTTGTACCAGAGCATTGAACTGTGACTGAAGTCTACCACTTCAAAATCCCTGTTTAGCAGTGACACTCATTTTGGACAATCTTGTTCAAATATTTTCTGAGTTCACAGATCTCCCTAGGCAGAAGACAGTTTGTTTAGCTTTGTCTTAACAGAAAGTGTGAATCCAACCAATTATAAATTAGTCAATAGGCTTTGGGCACTGTAGGAGGAGAGCCATGTTAGTCTATGATAGTCAAAAATCAGAAGGTAGACCCTTTCTCACTAACGGATTTTATTAAAAGACATAAGTGTTTGTGAGCTGTGACTCACTTCATCAGGTGCAGTGGAGTGCAAGACGAACAGGTGAAAATTGTGTAAACAATTAACAGACAAAAGTTTGACATGAGGACTCAAAACAAGGACAAAGTAATGACAGAACATTTCAACCTTCCAGGACAATCCATTACAGTCTCAGAGTAGCCATCCTGGAAAATAGAAGCTTTGGCAACACAACTGAGAAATTGAACGCACATATATCAAGAGATTGTAGGCTCTTTGTGAAGATCTCAACAACTACAATGGATTTTTAACATATTACAACTGTTAATTGTCAAAGTACTTGTAATCGGTCTCACATCTAACCTGCTTCTCCGTAAATATCCTGTCTTCTGCATTTCCCTCCTTCCTCCTTCCCCATTTTAAGTCCTACTTCAGTCTAGCCACTCGATTGCATCTGATCGAGGGAGCTATAGCTCATGAAAACTTATGCCTTTAATAACATTTGTTAATTGGAAAAGGTGCTACCTGATTTCTTCTGCTCAACAAACTGTAGCTAAAGAAATTCTAGTTTAGCCAATTGGCAACCCTAAGGGAATCTACCTCAAATTTTTGTTGTAAGAATAAATTAGTGAGAAGAAGAACCATGCTGATCTTTTTGGAGGGAAAAGTGAGAATAAAGTTGTCATTTGACTTAAGTAGCCAACTTGAAAGAGTAGTATAAGGAGTGATTTAGCTTCGCTATGCGTGACCAGTTTCCACCAGCCTCAAAATTCCTCTTTTTCCAGGAGCAATGAGTAATGAAGGACAGGAAATTGAAGTAGTTTTACTTATAGCAGGTTTCTAATTTAATTTTTGTAGAAGAAGAAACCCATGGAATCTGAAGAATCTATGAGGTGACCCCATAGGATTTGATGAAGGCCAACTTTCTCCTCTCTGATGCTTCTTTTTTCATTTTATTTGACATTTTTGAAGGTAAGGTTGGTTACAGACTATTAGCCTATGGCAGTGAGCATTTGCTAAGACTCAGAACACAGAGAAAAAAGTGTGAGCAATAGAAATTACAGGTTTATTGGTATCTTGTTGTCAAGGTAGCTCAGGTTTGCTTAGACGCTGCAAAACAGTTCAAGATGCTTTTGCGTTTGATGTGAAATGAACTCTCTGCCCACTGTGGCTAAATACTAATTGAAAAACTTCCATTTCTTTTGGTCTGACTATAAAACTTAAAAAAATGAAGTCCAAAAGAGAGAAAACAGTGTATAACAGTCTTATCCACTCAAGTAATTATTTTAATCTACCCTGAGCCATTTAATCAAACCATCAACAGAAATTTGTAAATTCCATTTTTTCATAATGTACATTAAAATGTTTTGAAAGCTGCAAGAAATTTTATGAAGGTTGTTGTATATTCATTACCCTGATCTTAGGTACTCCTACATTAGGTACTCCATTAAAGTACAGGTAGTCCCTGGGTTAGGAACACCTAGGTTACAGAAGCCTAGGTGTTAAGAACAGAGCCTACTGTAGCAAAATTTGAGTTAAATACATAATGATTCGAGTTATAATGGTTCAAGTTCATTGCACAATACTCCTTATACAGTATTATACAATAATATTGGTCTGGCTTACATACAAATTCGACTTAAGGACAGACCATGGGAACGGAACTTGTTCTTAAACTGGGGACTACCTGTATCATAAATAATATTATCTCTATAAGAATAAGTCTAAGCAAACAAAACTAAGGAACATTTAAAATCTTACTGTTCCCTGTGAAGTACAGTTTTCCATCCTTTTTCCTTATTATTATGGTAATAATAGCAACTAGTTTCACATAATTAAATTTGTTAGGAATAGGTGTCTTTTATATAGTATCTTCTGCCCTATTGTCACTCAGGCAACATAAACTTGGATTACTTAAAGCATTTGAAGAGCAAAATAAATATTTTTCTTTCAGCTCTGTATGACTCTTAAGTTACTGTTTTATAGCACCTTCACTGTCATGATTCCCTGCACTGGAGCTTGGGAGATGCTAAGTATGACTTGTTAGATAGTCCATTCCCTTTATGGTGAAGGTCAGCTGAAATATAGATCAATATCTTTTCCTGAAGTTACGCAATTGTACAATTCATATAGATACCGCTTTCAGCAACAGAAGAATTGAAATAGAAAGCCTATATACAGAAAGGCTTGAAATTCCACCAAATTGAATGGCTGTTGATGATGAAGCCTCCAACACTGTCTACACCTGAAGTATCATTGCTGTGATGAAGGACCTGATGAAATGTCCTGTTCTTTTTTAAAGAAGAAATCAATTCAGTTTTGGCATCTCTAGAATTTCCAGCTTGAGGAAGAGGATCTTTTGAGCTTCATCCTCCTCTTCGTCCTTCTCCTCCTCCAAAGAATAGTCATTCAGAGGAACGGCACTGAGGTAGTTCAAACATCCTGTTTATCCAAGCCTGATCTTCTGAGGAGATGAATAAGAGAACACTTTCATCTTTTTTAAAAACTAAACTTGCATTCTTTTCTCACCTCTGACATTTGATTTGCCTATGCACACACACGACATTTGATTCTGTCATTTTAATAGTTTGTCAAAAGTAAGATGAAACTATGTGGGTAGTATGCCAGTAAAATCCAAAAATGGGACACACCATCTTCCCAACATGACTGTATAAGTGTGTGCCATATTTAAGTACTGTTCACTTGTTTTGCATTTTTATTTTTGATCAAATAGTGCTCCAAGCAATTAACAGCAGCCATACAGATGCTATAAGTCTAACAGAGTACAAGAAAACAGCAATAAATTACAAAGATAAAAACAAAAGAAAAGCATCAGGAAAGTCAAAGAAGAACCACCAGTGAAATTAACTTCAACATGATTGGAAGTCATGTTATAGGCTGAAGTCCTGTCTGAATAACAGAACTTTTGCCTGCTGGTGAAAGAACATTAGCAGAAATGGGACCAGCTTGACTTCTTTCAACAAGAAATTCAGGGGTTATGAAGATCCTCTTCTGAATTCCCACCAAATGCACTTCAGGTGTTGGGAAGAAATTCCTCTCCCCCAGAACCTGAACACCCAGGAAGTCTATAGACTTGACAGTCTCAAGTCATACAGGACTTCAGATTGTGCTTGGAAACAGATACTACATATGTAGATGTTTAGGGTCCATGAGAGATGGACTATGATTAGACACAAACAGAATGCCCAGATGTTTCTTCTAACAGTAATTTTTCCTGTCATCTGTTCCAGCTCCTTTATATAAATAGATTAGAAGACATCAAAACAAAAGGGGGAAAAAACTGTTTTTGTTAATTTGCAAAGCTTGAAAACTTCCTTCAGCATAACTATAAAAGGCCTTATCTTGGTTATTCAGAGTTGTCAAAGCATTTAACTCCAAGAGTAATTTAATAAGCAAACATAAGCAAGATTATCTTCCAGTGAGTTAAAGAGTATTGAAACTATCAAAGAGATTCATCTAGCAGACACAGGAAAAACTTCATAAAGTCCGTTTATTGAAATAAGTTGTATTATTGAATTTCAGTCTCTTGGTCTTCTAATGAGTTAAGCAGGGAAGTCACATTAAACATATCTAGCAAGGCATTGCTGTGGGTAGAGAAATGCCTTATTCTGAATGATCAGATTTTTTTTTTTTAATTGCAGACAACAAATATAAGGATGTACTTATTCCACATTCTGAAAAGTCTCTTTTAAGAAGATAGATCAATTTATCTCAGCAGGGAAACAACAAGAGATAAATGGATCCCCTTCTTCAAAAGGGAAAATAAAGCTGAACCTACCCTAATCTTTAATTTAAAAAGAGGGGGGAAAGTGACTTTTGGATTTTTTTTTCAAAAGCTGTTGTATAGTTGTGGGGAAT
Source organism: Python bivittatus (assembly GCF_059951505.1). Lineage (NCBI taxonomy): Eukaryota > Metazoa > Chordata > Lepidosauria > Squamata > Pythonidae > Python > Python bivittatus. The sequence continues at coordinate 15,070,604 of NW_028277042.1, forward strand.
ATTTACTGACAAATAATTTGCATAAGATCATAGTGTCAGCAATTAAATAAATGAATATGCCTGCATACAAGTTGCTTTTAAAATATTGTTTTAACACGATCGTTCTCCAACTCTGTCATAATGGATAATGTGTGGGCCAATAGTAGGAAATAATACAGTTCTGACAGCCTCTTCCTAACTGTGCTGGTTTGAAACTTCCTTTGATTGGGATTAACCCGCTTTTCCCAGCCTCATGTTCTTTAGCTGGGTTGGGATGATCACTTCTAGAATGACCATCCTGAGAAATGGATCTCAACATTACTGGAAGATCCCACCAGGTTGGAGAAAGTTGCAATAGAGCAACATCATTAAGCTTGAAATCCTAAATACATTTTATCTCACAGAATTTCACCAGACTTACTCCTGAGTAAAGGATGAGTCATCAGTTTTTAGACTGTCATCCAACACTGCAATCCAAAACTTACCTATGAAGGAGTAAATCCTGTTTACTATAGCCAGGCTTCCTTGCAATAGATCACAAGGTAAGGTTGGTTTCCTATGCTTAGGAAGCCATTGAACATTCATTCAAGAGGTTGGTTCTCAATAAGGAAACAATAACTAGGTTTCCATACAGGCGGTTCTCACTTAACAACTGCCCTATTTAGTGGCCATTCGAAGTTAGCCTAACCCTAACTTTATGACTGGTCCTCACACTTATGACCATAGCAGTGTCCTGCTGTTACATGATCGCCATTTGTGTGCTTCACAGCCGGCTTCCAACAAGCAAAGTCAATGGAGAAGCTAGCAGTAAAATCACAAATCGTGGTCTCGTGATATCTCACTTAACAATCCATGATGACTCGCTTAACAACCATGGCAGAAGTGAGGTCATAAGTCTGTTGCTTATGCTTTATGACACACGATGTCTTGCTTAATGACCATGATGCTTAGCAATGGGTTAGCTGGTCCCAATTGTGGTTGTTAAGCAAGGACTACCTGTATTAGACAATAAAGCTTTAAGTAAGATTATTCAGATGATAATAATAATAATAATAATAATAATAATAATAATAATAGAAATACATAATTACCCACAAGCAGGCTTATACATACTATATAATATACTGTATAGTATAGACCAGTCCTTACTTGGGGCAGGAAAAATGAGAAACAGAATGCAAAAGACTAATTTCAAGGACTAATAATTTGACAGTTTAGACCCACATCTTTTATTTGCCCACATTCATTTTCTCATAGGGATGAAATTGGAAACTATATCTCCACATATGCTAGACAAACTTCCTATATGCTGGAAGACATAACATTGACTTTGCAACCTGTTCATTATTGTCCATCGTCTGATGGATTACCTACCTCCACATAACAGACATGGAGAATATAGTTACTATATCTTTAAAAGGTTATGCCTGTATTGGATTTAAGACAATGTTTTCTCCATTTACAGAGGTGCCAGCAGAAAGGAAGGAAGGAAGGAAGGAAGGAAGGAAGGAAGGAAGGAAGGAAGGAAGGAAGGAAGGAAGGAAGGGGAGAGAGAGAGAGAGAGAGAGAGAGAGAGAGAGATAAGTAGCTCGATTCTTTGTTTTATGCACCTAAATTGATAATAAAAAACCTCTAAATATGCCTATCTCCAGAACCTCTGAAACAGTGCACATGTGTGTGTGTGTATAAACAAAGAAATGAAACCATGGCAACACTAAAGACCCACAACAGATTACCTTGAATCGTAGAAAAGGGATTATGTTGACTGAAATGAATCACCCTGATATATAACAATTGGCACACAAAATTCAGCTCAGAGCAGCCTTTCCTACATGGAGACTACAAGACCAATCAAATAAAAGTTATGAAGTTCTCCTGACTGAAAGTGAGAGTAAGCAGATCTAGTCCATTTGGAACTTTGATTCGGAAGCAACGGGTCTTGCAAGGGAAGGTTGACTGAGAGTTGCTCAGTGACAATTGGGGTGTTGTACATATGACCCTACAAGGCAACACAGGCTACTAAATGTCCTTTGTTGTACATTTCAGAGGATATGCTGCTAGTGTTCCAGTGATTAATAATCTTTGGCTTGAACACACCAGAACCCAAGTCCCTACAGAGAAGGATCTTTCCCTTCCTCACGGCTTTCCTTTAATCTCCTTAGAACCAACTAAGAGTATGTGCCAAGCAATCTGGTACAGGAGCAGGGGTATTGTCGGGGTAGGGTCAAAAAAGTCAACATGTATGTTGATTGAAATGAATCACCCTGATATATAACAATTGGCACATTGGTGGCCATGATGGTGCAGTCAAAGCTCTGCCCATTTTTTATTCTTTGCTTAAGAATCAAGTAAAAAGAGTCTGATATACTTAGTTGCTTTTAACATAAATGTATTTTATTATCTACATATTAATTCAGTTGATCTGTTGCCAACTCCATTCCGACTCATGGAAGGTTACAAATGAAAGACAATGTCCATCCTTACATTTGTAAGGATAAACTATCCAAAATTGAAGACTACTATAAGACACCTATAACAATAATATTAATATGTCCACAAACATAATTGTAAATCATTAATTATAATAATCATGTTGTCAAAACCCCAATGCACCATCAGCAAGATCAAATTCAGTCACCAGAGGCCCACCAGAATAATTACAATAGCAACTTATTGTACGTATTATGTGAAGCCAACCAATTGTTCTGGCTTCCCTAAGCTGTAATTAAGGAAACCAATGTCTTAACACAACCTTCCCAAATCTGGGTGCCCTTCAGCTATATGAACTTCAACAGCCAGAGGCCCACAACCAGCATGTCCGTTGCTGATCAATCAGCAGGATGGGGAAGGAACAATATGTGAATAAGGACACAATTATGCTCTTCCAAGCCAATTTCCCCAATTTCCCTGTATTTCTTTACAGCAAAGCACTTTTCATATTTTCCCAATGAAAAATCTTGTTGATCCTTGCAATCCTGTTGTGAGGCACGTCCCCCCTGCGGTGGCCACCATTCACTTGAGGAAGTGCAGCCCAAAAGTCACAATAATCTCATTTGTCTTCATTATACGAAACCTCTGTTCCGACACTCGTTCTGATGTAAAGCCATTTACCTTAACTCCCAAGTACATTTAATCTCATTACATTCACTGTCATTACTGTAACATCTTTATTCCACTTGAAAGACTTTAAAACTCCAGAGGATTCTGTTACAAGGAGGGCAGACTGTGGGTTATTTGAAAGGGGCCTGTGCAAATTCTAGATATGAGACGCTATCCATTTTTATGAGTCCACTGCTATTCGCTTGTGTTAATGGCAATACTGAAAACCAGGAAGAGCCAGCCAGCCAGCCAGTCTGCCTGCCTTCCCTGATCTCCTTCCTTCCTTCCTTCCTTCCTTCCTTCCTTCCTTCCTTCCTTCCTTCCTTCCTTCCTTCCTTCCTTCCTTCCTTCCTTCCTTCCCATGTGAGTTCCTTGGGGGGAAAAATAATAATTTTTAACTTGGTAGTCACACGTGTATGCGCGTGTCTGTATGAAATAGAAGGGAGAAGGTATACATCAATGCATTAGAATGGAAATAAGATTACAAAATAATCTGAAAATCTCTGGAGTTTTTATTGGAATCAATTGTCCCTAGAAAAATACCAGAAACACATAAGGAAAACAGATTCTGGACACCTGCACAGGGGACAAGTGACAAAAGGAGGATGTCAGTGTCATTATGCAAATGCTGTGACTTACGTAGCTGCATCACCATGTACATTTCCTCATTTGGGTGGCCTTGCGGTTTGCTGCAGACCCTTCTGAAAATGCCCATAACTGTTTATTGCATCGATTTCCTGTTCTTCTTCCAGGGAAATAAAAGCTACATACAGTACAAGGATCTTTCTTTCACCCCTTTTTAACCTCACCATGATGCTGTGAAGACAGTTCAGCTGAGACAAAGTAGCTGGCTCGAGATTATCCAAGGAGTCCAACATCTCTATCAGGACTGGATGCCCAGCTCTTCTGCATTCTAATCCTCTACAAATCTACTTGGATGGAAGATCCATTATGTTTAACAAGATGTATTATCAGGAAAATGGATATTGGATTGCAATCTAAGGATGAATCAGTAAGTTCTTGGGTTAAATCATGTTGATTCAATTTACTATGTATTTTGAAAAACATATGTATTCTTCCTAACAACAAATCATTAAAAAAACAGGCTGCAGTCATAGACATATTTACATGAAATTACAAGTAACTGAACACAACATGAGCAACAGCAAGCTATAGCAAGCTAATGATGGCTAATTGTAGTGTAATAATCTGTATGTATGAACAAACGAGTAGGCCCACCTCCTTATCACTGACACTCACACTAATTATTTTGACCTCTTTCTTTATGCTTAATTCAAACCACTGATGAGAAGAACAGAATAAGTTAATTCCTCCTGCATGCATTTCTCACTGCTTGATTCAACCCTAATAAATTCTTGAAGGCAGAGAGATATGGCATCAACCAAGAAGGTCAGGAAGTTCTAAGATTGTCTGTGGATCCCCAGTGGGATGTGGATCTCAGCATGTTCCCATTGATGTCAACTCTGTAACTCGTTCCTTTGTCTCTAGATCTTCTGATCCCTGATGCTTTGGAACTTGACCTTTAGTTGTTTTGGATCCTGCTACTTACCTCTAGCCCATGGACCTGTGGCCTTTTAATTCCAACTTCCAATGCTTCATAACTCTTTAGTGGTAAACAGTTGACACACAACATTTCTCAATGAAGTGGGTGATGGTTGTGAGGCCTCTTTTACTCCTGGTACTTTCCTGATCAGCCACCTGGCATTGTCCAAGCCCCCAGATTAACCTCCACCAGGAAACTGAATCTTCATGCAAAGTTTGGTTATGAAGCAATAAAGCACATCTGATTGCAATATTCTGATTGGCAAGTGGTGGGTGTAATATGTTAATTTCCAGGGAGGAGAGGATGAGAAAATGGACTAATTTCCCCAAGGTTTGGAGTGCATCAGAAAATGAAATAAAAACAGACATAGATGTATTAGTTCATAAGCTGTAGTTAATGGAAAGTAGTGAAAGAAACTCAGTGATGGGAAGAGAAAGGCATAGACCTCGGCAAATCCTAGGTCACTGATATACAGGCTTTTATGGTAACTGAAGGGTTCTTCCCTTTGGTTACTACACAATATCACACTTTCCCTACTATTTATTATGGTAGATTTCATTAGGTGTGTTCCTGTATGCTACATCAAAAGTTATAGACTGGCAAAAAAAAAAAATTGTGCTTTATAAGCTTATGTTCTTCTGCTTCTATGGATCCCACATGGGTTGACATAGATTTGCAAAGTGCAGAGAATAAAGGACAAAGTGGCACACTTATATAAGTGTCACAGGAATATTCTTCGCAATGGTTATCCTTTAACATAGTAAAATCTATAGGTGAGTTGGAAATGAAGGCCTACATTTCACTAAGGTAGCAAATTTGGAGGTTTGCTTTATCCAGAATTAGAGCATCAATCCACCAGTTCAAGTTCATCAAGCATCTCCAAACAGTACCATCAAGTCTGGGACTCTCCAGGTATGAGGGCACTACAATTTCCAGAATTCGTCATCACAACCGATAGGAATTCTAGGAACTGTGATCCAGACAGATCAGGCTGGGGAAGGTCAATCCACATTATCTTATTAGGTTTCAGATAGGACTCTCTACTCCTCAGTTCTATCTGGAGATGGTGAGGATTGCTCATATGAACCATACGTTCTGACACTGAGCTACGTTTCTTCTGTTCCAAGAAGCTTTGGAACTGGAACTGGATTCTACGTATTGACAGGAGGAAGATTTAAAGTTCAGCATTGTCATTCCAAAATTTCTGCCAGGATATTTCCAACATCACTACCTCAAGTTATCAAGAATTGAATTTGGAAACTTTCACATGCGAAGTGGGTATTCACAGCTCTTCCTTGTCTCCCAACCTATGCATCAGACTAAGTCATGGGGTGTTTAACTGAATTCACCATAATTGGCTGGCTTCATTCAACATGCAAACTTTGTCTTAATAACCACAACAGCTGAGACACATTACATACTAAGTCCCTACCAGAAGTCACAGTCTGAGTGTAATTAACCAGCCAGTGTTTCTGTACTTTTTTAGAGAGGTAGGAATTCAAGTCACAGACTGCTCATCCACTGAATTAAACAATCATTAATCAATGAATCTTTTATTTTACGTAAAAAATGATATATGAAGAAGGTTACAACTAGTTCACTTAGTTTTCTTTATGTAAAGATTAAGGTGTTTTATTTTTAGATGGAAGAGAGTTCCATAGACATAAAAGCATAGATACATCTTCACTTTCTTTTTTTTCCCCTTCTTTTCTCTCCCCCGCCCCCCCCCCCTCGGCAATCATTTTGCTTGGCCTATTAACTCAAATAAACATTTATGCAGTTAATTTCCTCTGACAGAGCTCACTAAATGGTGTCTCTTCAAACATATTTGAACATGACTTAACAGTAATGCACTTGCCATTATCAGTAAAATTAACTGCACATTCATGTAAAATGTGATTTATCCTTTCTCATCACTTTCTAACAAGCCCCCTGTCTCCAATGACAATCAGGACAAGATGGTTGGAACCGTTTTTCTGTCTCCCTGTGATCAGACAGAGAGAGTAATTGAAGGAGGGCAGAAAATAAAAGTAGTCCTCCATGTTTACTTGAACACATGAGAGCTATGGATGTGGAAGACTGAGGGGCACAAACAACTTTCACCCTTCCTGATTTGCAACTTTGGGCGCTGAATCACAAAATCTGAAGTGGTGGAAGTTCTGCTCACGTTATCTGAAGAGTCCTCTATGTCACTGTGAAAATATCCTTTTTGTGAGAGAGAGTTCAAAAAATGCATTTAAAATCATACGTCTTTCAAGATGCATCTTCAATATGTATTATATGAAATGTGAAATATGATGTGTGTGTGTGTTTCTTTTTCCCTAGACAATATAGTGTATGAAACAAGATTAAAACAATTCTTTTCTGTTGTTTACCTTGGAGAAAAGAACTAATATAGTTCAACAATACGCAGGGCATTCTTCTGGCAACTCGGCACTCCAGCAAGGGAGTTAGCAAAAATATTTTGAAAAAAGAGAACCTTGAACTGTATCATTCTCCTCTGCTGAAAAATCTCTTTCTGCAAAACTTGTCCAATGCCAGTTCTCTTGAATGCTTTTGTTTTATTATAAATGGGAATCTTGGATCCCATCTCCCCCTTCCCCTGGTTTCAGCAAACCCTTATTTGAATCAATATCACTAGATGAGTTAATATGTATTTTTTAATATCTCCTAAATGTTTAATTTTGTTTTGCCACCAATGTTTCATTAAATCTTCCTGCCCCTTAATTAAACTAATGACTTTATTGCTTTTTGATCAGCCAAACAGATTATCAGATTATTAACTCACATCCTCCCTTGTCTCACCCTCCACCTTCAACATTATTACTGTATTGTGCAAGATATCTCAATTTAGTTAAGTCAATAGGGTGACCTTTTGGGAAGGAAAAAGGGAGGCGGTTCGAGTAAGTTGCAATTCCAGAACTGCCACGGTGGAAAGTACAAGTAAAAAAACACTACAACAGCCCTCATTCTCTCTATTTCTCTCTGCCTGTCCCCCTGTTCCCCAGTTTTGTTCATCTTTGTGTTAGGCAAGGCTTAGCTGCTGCCGTGGACTGTTGTAGAAATGAGACACCAATTGCTGGTGCATCATTTGGGATACGATGGTTGACAAGTGCTCCAATAGCCATGTGAACAATTGTCCTCCCACACTTTGTGTGTTTGTTAAAGGGAGGCAGCTTGGAGGCCACAGATAGTGTGCTAGTGATAAAGTCCTCCTGCTGAAGCGGGTCAGGCTGAACGTTGTTCGGCCTGTTTTGTAATACCTACCCAAGCTTGGACAATCTCAAAAAACTAAGCAGTTGGATGGGAGAGCTTCAGGGAGCAGGGGGGCCTGTAAAGAGAGGTAAAAAAAGTCAAGATGGTAGCTACCACCACATGATCAAAGGGATTCCATGCCTTGCACTGTGTATAAGATAGAATAGGTCTCAATCTTCTTCTGTAGGACATCCTTTCAGGTGTTTGAAGAGTGCCCCACCCAGTTATCTTTTCTCAAGGTTAAGCATACCTTTCTTGAGTTGCACATAAAAGGGAGTGGATCCATTTCAGTGGCCATCTTGTCTTATCTGACACCCATCACCACCACAGACACTTCTATAATGATCAGCTGGTTACAGTTTTCTGTGTCTCTTTTGCCATCTATGACCATTGAAAATTTTGTGGCCAGGTTATGGCAGCTTTTCATATAGCCCATAGGCCGCTTATTTCCAACCCCTAATTTAAGGGTTCGTAATCCTATGAGGCTAGAATTACAGTAATTCTAGAAGGCATCCTTCTCCATAAATCTGAAAATTGATACTTTATGAAACATTCTGATTTATGGTTAATTGTTCATAACATTTGCTGCTTACTGGAAGCATCCTTAAAGTGCCTCTCTTTAATATGCAGGTAATGCCTATTTTGTTAAAATTAAATATCAGAAGGGATATGTTTTATTATAGCTTCACTGTTTGTGTACCTCTAGAGTCAGAAGCATTTGCACCTGTAAGGATCATGCAGAGAAAGTTAGTCATTTCCGTTTTTTCCTCCTCACTGGCTTAGTTGATTTATCAAGATCTTAGTTGATAAACAATTATAAAGAGATTTGTTTAGAAATAGATGTAAATAGCTAGAGAGTTAAGAGATATAAAATGTCAGAGAAAATACAGCAGATGTACCTCTCACTTAGCTTCATCAACTTTGTAGTAAGGGAGAGAGCAGGGTGGAATAAAACATAGAAACATGAAAGAGTCTCTGAGGCCATTAAATCCAACCTTATGGTCCATACTCCAAATGATCTAGCCTCAATTTGAATACATCCAGTGAAGGAGAATCCACCATCTTACTGGGTCATTGGTTCTACTGTTGATGTGCTTTTGCTGTTGAAGGTTTTACTAACATCTAGCCAAAATTTGTCTTCCTGTAACTTAAAAAATCTATTATTCCATGCCCTGCACTGTGTGTAAGAGAGAATAGGTCTCAATCTTCTTCTGTAGGACATCCTTTCAGGTGTTTGAAGAGTGCCCCACCCAGTTATCTCTTCTCAAGTTTAAGCATACCTAACTCTCTCAGTCTCTCTTCACTGGATTTTTGAGATCAGGTAAATAAAGCAAAAATCCAAAACAAAGATCAGAGTTTGGCCTTAGCAAAGAGCTATGGCTTGGGAAAAGTACATAGGTCCTAATAATTGGCTTGTGAGCCTCCCAGATGCATCTAACCAGCCACAGTAAGAAAGGATAAGGAATGTCTTAGCAAATATTTTTGGACTTCAATTCTCATCACCCATTGTATGCCCATGCTGGCTAGGTTTGATGGGAAGTATAGTTCAAAAGTATCTACAGGATCTATGTTGACCATCCCTAAGGTAGTCCTTTGGCCTGACACAGTAGAGTTCTTCCTAAATTCTTAAGATTGAAGCACTGTGCTTGGTCAACAGGATAGAGGTTTCTCACCTTTGTTCTAAGCTCATATACTATTAGAGTCTGTGGACAAATCTCAAATGTGGTGATCATCCTAAAGATTTGCTTGTGATCTTCTGCATGATCACATTGAGAGGCAGACTGTGGAACCAGATGGGCCTTGGACCATAAACTTCAAGGATACTTCAGATGAATGGGTTTACATGACACAGTGGACTAGGCTAAAATGGAGTTAAATCATTTGATGTTCAGCATTTGGGGAGAACCCAGCCAAGATGTTAACATTCTGTGTGAATTAGGCAATCATGTTAAGTCATCGTATTGTTTATTTGTTGGGGTACCATGTCTTCTGTGAGCACCGCAGTTCTGTTTTGTTAACTCAGGTTTGGGATTTCATCTGATGTGCCATCCCAGATGGTTACAATTTCATGACTGGACATTTTCTGCTTGGGACTGCTTGAAGAACCAATACATATGGAGGGTGCCAGCTTGAAGAAAGCTGGTGTCGTCCGCTAACATGGCCTCCAGCTTTGTTGAACAGCAGCAGGGAACATGTTCTTTCCTGCTTAATTCACATTACAGTTTGTGCTCCTTCCGGGTTAAAATTCAGATACAACTTGCAGAGAACAACACTTCTTAAAATACCATCACTGCTTCTGACAGAACCAATGGGTCTATAAGTGGTTGCCATTCACCACCAGTGTCTTATGCCAACAACATCTGAGCAGAAGCAGATATAGCTTTGGGCCAACCCAAATTGTATTGGTATTGGTAGAAAGCAAGTTATAATATACTTCATTATTTTGTCAGTTCTGAGAGCTGAGGACCCTCTGCCTACTTGGGCCTGAAAACTGAGGAACCTTTGAGACCCTCCCAAATCTATCCTTGGGGATGCTAATCCAGATTGAACCACTGTGGATTTTTGTTTTATTTTTCTAATCTCCTTGGCAGCAGCTGGAAGAACTGTAAAACTGGCCACAAGATGGACCCTGCTATTCTTGATTGGATGCTAGCAGCACATAATGCTGAAATGCTAATTGGGAGAAGGAATGACTGTGGTCAGAAGATGACCATTCATCTTGTGGGAAGAGGGCCTCCATGAGGAAGATAGAAGTAACAAGTAAGTAGTCAGACAAGGGGCAATTTAAACTATGGTTGTAATCAGGATGACAAATTTGGAGCTAGCAATCACCAAGGTAAAAGCAAAATATATAACAGTGTAACTTACTAGTCCTAGTATCTACTAGTGCTAGTAAACCCATAGTAGGTCATCTGCTGCTCTTCAACTGTTTGGGGGGATCACAGCTTCCAGAAACTCAGCCAGTACGGCTGATGGTTCAAGGATTATGACTTCCATGCGTAGCAAAGCAAGATTTTTTTTTTTTATCAAGGTTGTTTATTTGGCCCTTCCAGGTTCGTGCTGCTAGTTCCAGCTGCCCATCGTTTTTTTCCAGCTGAGAGCTCTGTCACAATGAAGCAATTTCCATAGCATCAGAGTCTTATCCTCACAATCGATCACTTAGAAGGGAGAGAGCAGCAGAGGTGGCAAAGGGAAGAGAATGAGTTCCATTGACTGATTGGACTCAGTGAAGCAAACTCGTCCTTTTTGGAGAATCTAAGTCTACCAATCCTTTTTCATTTAAGCATTTGACTGCAGCTTTTCTGAGTGAGTATAAACCCATCCTCATATTTCCTGGGCTGCTTCACATGTTACACAATATGCACATGGAAGAAAGGAGAAGCCCTAATGTAGTTCTTAGCTAATTATGATCCTACATGAAGGATCTGGTCCTCTCACTGATGAATGCATGAATGTATACCCTAAGACTTTTTGTTGATTTTCCACAGACCTGAAAGTGGTGGGAACGTCCCATTAACTACATGCATATTTGGATTTAACATTAATTCTAGCCCTTTCTTTCTTTCTTTCTTTCTTTCTTTCTTTCTTTCTTTCTTTCTTTCTTTCTCTCTCTCTCTCTCTCTCTCTCTCTTTCTCTTTCTCTTTCTCTTTCTTTCTTTCTCTCTCTCTCCCTCCCTCCCTCCCTCTTTCTTTCTTTCTTTCTTTCTTTCTTTCTTTCTTTCTTTCTTTCTTTCTTTCTTTCTTTCTTTCGAAGCTGTTGATAGGCTTCCTACATTTCCAGAACTGATTGTATATGGGTGTTTATCATTGTTTTCCATAATTTCTGATATTAATTTTATTCCCCAGTCTTAAATAGTAGTACAATATACAGTAATTATTCCTGAAAGATGGTTAAGGTATAAGTCTTGGCTAATCAAACAGGGTTTGAGTGACAAAGACTGATGTTGCAATGATCTCAATGTCTTTCCTTGGAGAACTACTGCTATTGCTCATGTTGGCTAGGATGGCTGAGACTGTGGTCTAGTGACCACTGGAAGGTTACAGGTTCCCCATCACTGATTTAGAGAATGCTCTTGATTTACTGAATTTAAGTCTGGTTTACTGAAGAGCTAGAATGCTGATGATCTAGAAGACAAAAAGCCAAAATCTAGTGTCATGAAGCTGAAGAGTACAAAGGGAAAAGAAATTTACTGAGTATGCATTTAGTGCAAACTTAGTTAATTTCACACTTTCAAAGCAAATGAAACAGCGATGCCTCTCTACATCTGAAGGTGAGACCATATTTGGAACAGATTACTCTTTTCAAAGGTCTGAACAATCATTTGTCAATCCATTCAAAATTCTTCATGGGGAATACTAAACTACTACAGTTGCTACCCCCATCCCAACATATATCTGCAGAAGCTCCAAAAATGAATTATTCCCAAGTCTGAGAACAAACAGAAAAATTGAGTTTCAGGGTCTATTTTCCAGAAGAAAGCTTCCACCCAACTCATCATCTATGGTTTCTGGAGGGCAAAGTCCAGAGAGAGTGTAATGGTATAGCTAAGAGATGTGTACCATTTTTCTGAGCACAAAATGATGCCTTTGCTTCATTACTGAAAATGTTTTGTAATTACAGGGAAATTACTGTGTTAATATTTGCGATGCCAATTACCATGGGATTGGAGCATTCAGCTCCTCCTTTTCCCATTCTTGGTGGGAGTGTTTTACACATCATGATGATACCCCAAGTGTGTGTAATTGTTCAATTAACTCAACTGATGTCTCCATTATCACCAAGCAAATACTCAGGTGTCAGTTCAAGTAGTGTTTGCATTAAATTCCTCTGTATGTGTTATGTTTTCTTATCAGACATTGGAGAATGTTCTCAGTCATTAAGTAAATCCAAAATTTTCATCGTAAGATTTTGTTTTAGCTTGTTTTGAAACTGTTGACATACCTAAGAGTGTTCTGAAATGTGTGCATCGGGAAGTAAAGCTTATGGCAACGCACAGTAGATATAGGATAAAGGGACCTCTGCTTCTCTCAGCAGATGGGATCAGATCCTAAAGGGGGTTTGGACAAGGGCTCAAATGGAACTACCATGTGTTATCTCTTCCTACCAGCCTTTTGTCCCTCCCATTTTCTCTTTCTGCCACCCCATTTTGAGCCTCCTCCAGGGAAGGAACAAATGATTCTCACTGGAGCTCTGACCATTTACCAAAGTTCTCTTCCAGGTTTTTACCGCTTCCTCCATTTTATTCTCTCCATCTTTCAGCTTCTTGCCATTTGTAGAGGGTTTCTTCCCATAAATACAGATATTTATTGGGTGCCATATATTTTGATCTACTAACTGGAATTTCCCCTGGGTTCCTCTACACTGCCATTTGGTTGCTTATCAGTATCTACTTGTCTTTCCAAATGTGGCTTTTGTACAGTTAAATCAAGCAGTTTTCAGTTCAACCAAGTAGCCAGAAACAGTTCTTGTTTCCTTTCAAGCTATTATCCAAGGCTGTTGCTTGAAATCTTGTCCTAGCACTCTTCCCTCTCACCTTGGGTACTTGGCTCACATTCCCAGGGGCCAAACATGAAATGTCCCTATTTTTTTAATTGTGCTTCATCTTATTTGCATGCAAAGCACCCACTGAGGTCAAAGCTTGATTCCACATGCAACAGTAAGCCAGATTCTTTCCTAAAATTTTATAGGATTTTGCAACCTTCACATGAGTCACTGGTCCTGAAGCTAATAGAGTGATCAAGAATGGAATCTTAGACCAATGATGCAGAATGTTTTCCAGATGTTATTGAAATACAACTCCCAAACAGCATGAGCAGCAGTGTGGGATGGTGGGAGTTTTCCTTCAGCTACATCTAGAGGGACCTAAATTCTTCTCCACTGTCTCATGTCCAACCACCAGTTTCTTTTTTTTAATTGACTCTTCTCCTCCAAGTCTCAATAACCTTGCTCCAAACTGATTTTGGAACCTAAGCAGACTCTTCATTTTAACCAGATGAAAGCTCAAAAACGTGAAGGTAGGATGTCTCCTATTCTAAGTATTAGTAACAGACTAAAAAGTGAGATCCTTGAGTTCTCCCTACTTTACAACAGTCTATGCTTAGTTTCTTTTCTCCTTTTCACTCCTCAAAATCTACCCAGTTCCAGTTCTGTGGCCCATCCTTACCACCAGGATCTGAGTTTCCCAGAAGAATCCTTTCCCACCCCCATTTTTTTTTCTTCTTTTCACAGGGATTCATTCCATTTTGATTTGGCAAATATTCTCCTTTCTCCATCTTTATTCTCTCTCTGTTAGGGCTACGTCATCTTGGACCTCTCTTTGGAAGAAAAAGGGTCAGAGGACAAGAGCGTTATTGCTGCAGGGTCTATAGCCATGGAAAAGATGGATGTCTCCAGTCTCCATTCCCTGATGTGGTTCTTCGGTATGACCAGAACTCAGAACAATGCTCTCCTTCTCCAGCACTCCTTGGACATTTTAATAAAGCCTGCCTGCCTGCCTTCCAATATTCTTTACTTTAATGGCTATAAGAGCTCTTTTTCTACACTGAAGAGCAACTATTTCCTGGAGTTCATTAAAACACAATCTTGGCGTATGCTCGCCAAGACTTTGGAAAAGGTTCTTTTGTTCCTCTTATCTGTCTTGACACACGTCCACTTGCGTGTGAATGGAAGATGCATTGCAAGAAGAGGACAGGCATACTTCTTGTTTTTCTCAATAAGGATCTCTATTCATACTTTTTATTCTGACACCACAGGATCAGACCATCTTGCACTGCTGCAGACATAGACTGGGACTTGTGATACTATTTTTGGTTTATCTTCTGCTTTCGCTCCTGCCCCTCCAGTTCCTGGGGTTTGACAGTGCTGACTTTGTTGCTAAATTTGATGGGGAAAGAAAGACAAGGGGTGCCAGGATGAATGAACAGGGTTGGCAGCTGCAGAATTGCATCGGTCGACATGGTCTATTTTATCACGCAGCTTGAGACCGAAGGTGTCCAACTGTATTTTTAGCACTTTTTGAAAAGTGAAGAGCTTCTCTGTTTCTCTCTCTTTTCTTTTTCTTTTCCAGCCACAGTGATTGTGCTCCCGGCGAGGGGCTGTTGCTGTTGCTTCCACAAAATAATAATAAAAGTGTTAATCTTATGATAAATGGGAAGGTGCAGAACAATAAGAACCATTAAGATCTCTACGATGCTGTGTTCAGATAACACTCTGCTGCAAAACGTGGCTGGCACCTTAACACTGGCTCGGTGCTCATTTACACTGAATAAATTCTGGCAAGAACTTTCTTCAGCAGTTTCACTCTAGTCAAGGAAAAAAGATAATTCATTTGATGAAAGGTATTATTTGACGAAAGAATAATTATTTGATGAAAGGTAGCATGCATTCCTGAGCTCCACCTTACCGTCAGATGTAAAAGTAAATATAAATAAATTCAAATAACTAAATATAGGAATTATGAATATGCAGAGGTCACACTTTCCAGTATGAGAAGAGGGGGAAACTGAAACTCCTGAAACTTGATGTGGTCTAGAGTTCCTAGAAGTGCTTCAGAATGACTTGATACCCCAACCTGGCATGAGATTCAGAAATATAGGGTCAGGGTGGAAAATACAAATCATACCACGTTGATTTGGATTTTGGTTTTCAGTAGATCAGGATGAAATTTGCTATAGAAGTAGTGTTGCATATCAAGATTAAATAGCTCCAGGAAGTTTGTCAAGAGAAAAAAAAATGCTTTCCACTTCCTCTAGACGCCTCTGACATGAACTCACCCCCTGCCCCCACCCGCCCTCCTCCTGAAGATCAGGAGTTCCTTCTCAATGCTGTAAGATGCAGAGCAGCTGGTGAATAGAAACATCAGCAGAAGGAGGGCTGGATTCTAAGACAAGTTAACACAGACGTCTTAAAGGCTTTCCTGTTCATTTCTCTCACTGTGGGCCACCCGGGCCCTGTCTGCTTCTTCCAGGAAAGCGCTTAATCTCCAGAAAGACTTTTCAAAAGTCACTTCCTTCCATGATCCATGAATCCAAACCAAATATGTAGATATTTACTGGGAACTTTATGATCTCTAAAAAAAAAATTAAGCAGAGTTGGTCCTGGTTACCATTTGGATGTCAGACACCAGGAAATCTCAGGGCTATAGGCTAGATGGGGAAGTTGAACAAAAATCACAGAAGAAGACAATAGCTGATCTTTTGTGTATCACTGCTAAGAAAACTATATAGTCATGGCCATGCAATGACCAGGAGCTAAGCTAAACTTCAGAGTGTCTTTGATTTCAATGGTCCTGCAATCTGTAAAACACAGCAGTCTTAAAAAAATGAGAGATTTGCACACTTTAGGGAATTTGGAAAGCTACAAAATATCTCTGCAGACCTTAAAGGGATTGTGACAAAAGGCACAGGATGATGCAGAGATGCTCATCATGCAAATGATTGTTTAAAAAGGAAGGATCTGTTTGGATAGGGCGTTCCACATCAGAAGAACCCTAACTGAAAAGGTCTCGTGTCTCACAGCCAGTCCCATAGCTCAGATTACAGAAGACCAATGTTGTAGATCTCATGGAAGATTCATAATATCACAATCCAGAATGAGAGGAGCTACATATTTTCATGAATTGAGCAAAGGCCCAAAATAAGTGTGCATGTGTTTCCAAACAAACTAAATACTGTGTTATCAAAGTCCAGTTCTCAGCAGGAACCTGATTTCAGACATCTCATCCAGCCTTTGCTGGAAACACCCAGTCTAGAGGCTTCCCTTGGTCATTGTTACTACTTTGAGCTGCTCCTAGTGTTTGGAAGTTTATCCTGGCATTCCTACAGTCTGCCTTCCTGTATTAATTATTTGTCCAATGTTCATATGATCAGAAGAACTTTCATATCTCTTAATCACTGAAAGATAAAGATAAGAGAGCTCAGGCTTCTAAAAGACAAGCAAAACCTTTTGAATATTTCACCTGCTGATCTTCAACAGCTTTTTCCCCAAACTGTCAGCCTGCTCTCTCTTTTTCCCAGTGTAAGTGCTCTGCTTCTAGCGATCAAAGACAGTTTTGCAGAGATATATGTGTATTTAAGAAATGAATTCAAATGGTCTCCCTTTTTGTTACATTACTCTGCTGATGGTATAGAAAGCAAATCCATGGGAAGACCCCAGGAGGTATTCACACATGACAAATGATGATTGCCTGAGGGATGTGTTGAGCTGTTAATACCTCAATCCGTAAGCGCATGAATCATCGCACAATGCCAGCATGTGATGTGACAACCGCACAATATTTCCCTTTGGCATGCTAGAACTCCCCAGCCTTTGGTACTGTATTAAGATGCATTCCTTGAAGTCACATAAAATTTATAGAATCTGAAGAAAACCCATAGGTCATCTAATCTATGTCCTTCATAAAGAAGAGCAGAAAGGCTTATGGAAGGGATTAGAGTGTTAGATCTCTAGTGGGGAGAAGAATTGGATTCAAAAAACTGTTCAGCTAGGAATTTTATTTGGCAAATTTGGTCCACTGGGATCTTTTAGGAATTGGAGGTGAGCCAAAAACATGCAACCACAAAGCTAACTGCAGTTAGGAAAAAGTAAAGTAACATCCCTTTCAGATCAAACATGACTCTCAGTGACTTCAAAGATGCATCATGTTTTTTACAACAACACAGAACTGGTTTGCCATGATTGCTACCTTCTCCTTCTCCTTCTCCTTCTCCTTCTCCTTCTCCTTCTCCTTCTCCTTCTCCTTCTCCTTCTCCTTCTCCTTCTCCTTCTCCTTCTCCTTCTCCTTCTCTGTTATTTCTCCTCCAAGTAATAATCAAGTCTGAGGCTGATTTGTGTTTTGAGTTCAGGCAAAGTTGGCTAGGTATTCCCACCTAGTTGGGACAGTTAGGAAAACTGAAGACTAAGGCAGAGGGTGCAAAGAAGAAACAAGCCAGGTCAGGGATGAAAGAAAAGCTAGAAGGAAGGATACATGAGCATCTGGAGACTGGTTTGTCCACAGGTGACATTTGCACCAGTTCAATAAGTCTTATTCTGTTTGCTATTTCCATCACTTTTCTCTTATTTAAAAGGAAAACCACAAGTCTTGATCAGAGAAGTAACAATCGAACCAAGCCCAGTCTACTGGAAAGCAAAAAAGATGAGTTCTTTTGTATGAATTGAAGGCTTTGATAAACAGTCAATGAGCCAGCTCCCAGGGAAAGATCAGCTATAACCTCCGGTTCCTGAACAGACACTGATTTCTGGGATTAGATTGAGTCTTAGAACCAGCAAAGAAATTGGTCCCAAGAAGTAGCAAGTGGACAAAGAAGAAGTCCAAACTGTGACATCCATCTCAGCTAGGCTGCCAACCTCTGGCTCTCCACCCCAGCAACCTCCACCACAGTTCAGCTGAAGATTTGTTTGTTTGGTATGGGTCAAGTCGGTATCAGAGAAAGTTGCAGGTGATAGAAAAAGAACAGGTAATTTCTAATGTATGACCTCCCCAACACATCTTTCCTTCCATTATTAATTGCAAATAAATTGTGGCAATCTTCAAATCTGATGTCCAAAAACCTTATTCTGTATAGAACTACTGTAGGGAGAAGTGACTAGCCAAGGGCAGAGAAAATCACCACAACTCCAGGACAACTTATTGCTTCAAAAGAGCTCAGCCAGACAGGAAGTCCTCTTCTCCAGGAGGATCCAGTAGATGGGCAGAATCAGTTTATGACTTCCAATGGCTGATTTACACAACACGTTGAAACCAGAACCCTGGCTGTATTCATACACAAGGCAATTCCCAAATCAATAAACTGTGTGTTGGGCCTACATGATGACCTAGTTTAGACAACATGCTAAAAAATGCCTGGGACTGCACAGTATGTTCAGACACAAAGTACAGAAATCTATTTTAATGTGTTGTGCGAATGGCAGCCTACATAAAACGATTCCCTGCATTTCAGTAGCTTATCAGGGGGGAAGATACATAGATAGCTAACAGTTCCTGGCAGCAGCTTCCTCAACTCAACTTGTCTCACAGTGGTGTTGTAAAGATACTATATTTAAGAGGAAGGAAGATAAGTTTCTCCCTACATAATATATCTTCAAAAATGGTAAGTCTATTTTAGATTCTCTTAAAATTCAGTAATGGAAATGTATTATGTCTTTCTTGCTTCAGTGAACTGGGGGGGGGGGGAATTAAGTGGACCTCTGCCAAGAAGATAGTTGTGTGAGCCCAGACATTGTGGTTTCAAACCATGTTTTTAGGGTTTAAGCATGTGGTGGAAACAAATCCAAAGTGCAGTTTTGCACTACTTGCTAAACCCTAACACCAAGTCTGCATGGCTGTCAGCCTTACCAGGTAGACCAGACAGGAAACACAACCAGATAAACTAATTCGATTTTATTGTAAAGCTACATTAACAGAATCTTGCAAGTCTGAAAGTACAATTCTCCTCCTGTCTCCTTTACAGGCCAAGAAACTAGGGAGGGTCTCTTCTGAGCCTCTTGCCCCGCCCACTATCCAGCTGTGGGCTATGCTGTCTCTTATCTAACCATTCCCTAGGCAGCATCTCTTCACCCCTAACCCTAACCCTAACCCCTCTCCCAAGGTCTTTCCCGCATACCATTACATTGGCTCCATGCACTGTGTGAAACAGGTCATTGTTTCTTTTTCACATTCTTCTAGACCCTTGCTGGATGAACAGTTCACTTTCAAGCTGCTTGTTCAATCTCGAACTCCCACATGTCTGCCTGGGGCTACCAGCATTTTATCTCTATCTGAGATGCACAGCATCTCTGTTTAAACACACACACACACACACACACACACACACATACACAAAGCAAACCTGTGCTTGATAAATTATGATGAGATGAAGTAAATTCATAGTTGATGTTAACATCTCTATTCTCTAATTGCCTGGCCTGACTGGTGTTTCGTTTCTCTTTCCTTTCCTTTCCTTTCCCCCCTCCTCCCTCTCACCCCTTATACTAGGAAGACTTGCAGAGTGAAGATGCATTAGAGTAATTATAACATAATGACAGCAGATCATGAGTTAAGAATGCCGCAGATGGGGGGGGGGGGGTGAGGTAGTGTAAGTCAGAAATCTGTTGGTAGAGAGGTGGGAAGCATCCAGAAGGAATTCTCCAACACTGATGTTGTAATTAAAACTGAGGTGAAGAGGGTTTGTGATTCTCATTTCCGATAGCTGCCCGTGAATATTAATTAGCTTCAGGTACCCAACTTAATGCAAGCAGGTATGCCTTCTCTTTTACTAACTGGTTTCTAATTTTTTTCTTTTTTTGCAAAGCATCCTTGGTGGATGTTCAACCGATATGCCAGGGAAATCCTACCGTTTCCTTGGAAACTTGGCTTCAGTGAAAATGAAAACATGATCAAGGCTAGCCAGTGGTGGCTGTCATTAGCCCAGTAATACAGAAGCACCTGTTGTGTGTGGACCAAATTTTATATCTATCCCCAGTAGTGATGGGCAAATATCTGTTTGCTTCCGTCCCAAAGGGTAGAATCAGTCTGCCCGTTCCAAGAGAATGCTCACAAACTGGGCTCAACAGGAGAGATTTTGCAGAGAAAGTTTCCAAGAATTCTCTCTCTTTTTGCCTTCCCTGACACAGTGAGCATACTTCTTTTATAGATTCTGCTTCTATTTTTTCCTGGTGTCCCTGATTGCTTCCCCATGATGCACCAGGAGAAGGCTAAATCTAGTTTATCATGGAGGAATGCAAAATGGTGACCCAGCTGCTGTTCCACTGTTAGCAGAAGCAGCCTTTTTGATTGCAGTATAGATAACGGATAAGTAAATAAATGAGCCTTTTGATCATGGAGCAAAGTAATAATAATGCTCCCATTGAAATGAATTTCCACAATGGCTCACCAAATAGGTTAGGCCATGACTTCATGACTTTTCCAGGCCTGAAGGAAATTAATGTAATACAAATCACTGGATTTATTGTACTTCCTTTCACCTATGTAATTTTGACAGCATCAAATTAACTCAGTGGAGATTAATAAGGACAGCAATAATAGCAATGTATGGGTACACCCTCCCCTCAACACATTATTCATTTCTACTAAAATTAAAGACAAGGGTGGGGGGGAGGATGATTGCAGAGATCACTATCCTTTGAACCCAACACCCTAATGGTATCACCTTAACAGTATCAACCTTGTCCTCAACATGAGTCTAGAAAGGTGTGTCAAAATACCTGGTAAGTAAATGGGATTTGGCCTATACCTACAGAACTTTAAGAGGTGCGAACTTTCTGAAGTCCGAAAGTCAAGCCAACTTTTGGCCCAGGAAATCAATAGCTCCATGCCTGAAAAATAGCAACTGTTGGTTCCTATCAGAAGTCCTTTTTTCATCAGTTCTCTCTGTTGTCACTTCTTTGGTAGCAATGCTCTATTATGGCAGGATTCTTCATAATCTAAAAGGATAACAAGCACATGGATGTGATATGACAATGTTCTAGCAATTGGCAATCATATGAATACTTTTAGTGTGCATCTCCCCTCCTCAGAAGGAGAAGTAAAGGCCTGTCATCCTTCATTCTACTCCAACCCTGATTCAAGTCAGAACCTTGACCAGCTGTCTTCTAAACGTTAAGTGCTGTTTGCTTGCATGGTAACATCTCATCTCGTTGGGCTGTAGAGCGCATGAAGGTTTCAAGATCAAGGCTGAATCTGGAGAAGATTTATTAAACACGGGATAGATTATGCTGTAGCTGTGTCAGTACAAATTCTGTGGCTTCCAGAAGTTATGCTGAATATCCCTCCACTCAGATTTTGGGGTGGCAATTTGCAAATTAAAGAAAGCCCCCCTCCCAAGCCATCTAGACAGTACAAATATTTACCATTTCTTTTTCCACTCCAGAATTTTTTCTGGCTGCAGTTTCTTTCTTCGACAATTAAGTGGGGTTGCGAATCCTAAGGGAAGAAATTACATTGCAGTGGTTCCATGAGGACAAATGAGAGCAATTCAAGACAAAAATAAGTGACAGCAACTCAGGTTGATGGGAAGGGAAAGCAAAGGAGGGCACTCTAAAGAAAATCTTTCTCTTTGCAGCAAAGCATATTTTGCAAACACAAAAACTTGCAAGGAAGAAGGAGGGGCTTCTGTTTCACTGTCACTTTTGTTCCTTTTGAGCTACCGGTGTAACTGCGGTTCTTCTCTGGGGCACATAACCATTTCTAGAGAAACACAGGAGCCTTTCTCGTGCTACAAAAGAACAGAAGGCCATTCTGATTCCTCAATTAATCAGTCATTGTCCTGAGCTAGTCATTTAGTTAACAGCAGAAAGCAGCAGGTGCCTTGTCTACAAAAACTGAGACCAGGAAGTGTGTGTGGGGGGGGGAGAAAAGTGGATTCTTCCCTTCAACCACACATCTGATAGCCCTCAGGCAGACGTCTGGCTTGAAGCTTGCTGAATCCATGACTCCTCAGAACATATAGCTCTTCAGGTAACAGGATGTGGCCTTTGTGGAGTGAAAATACTGCTTCTCCTTCAGCTTTCTTGCCTCCAGCAATATCTGCTGGGGTGACAAAGTGAGGGCTCAGTTCTTCTGCACTTCAAAAGCGATTTTGATGTCTGACTTATATTCCAAGCATACTGTATCCCCTCGCTTCTCACTCACCTAGCTGTGTTTTTAATCTCTCAAGGTACAAGCAACTCAATAACATAGTAATCAAACAGAGATTGATAGAAGAGGGAGCAGGAGAAGGCTTCCCACAGACTTCTCGGCTGCCAAGTGATAGATTCGCCAAGAAGGAAAGAAATCCTCGCCACCTCTTTCCTGCCACCAGTGACCCCATTGTTTTCTCAGCCGCTTTCAGAAATGAACTTTTCCCAAAGATAAAATCATTACGAAGGAGAAAAATTACCATCTCACCTGGGACCAGGTTGCGAAGCATCACTTCATCTCACAACTTTCCCTTGGTGAGGGCGCTCGCCTACATTCTTTTTCCTGATCAATGTCTGTTGGCACAGAGTTTGAAACCACGTCGTTTCTCATGCCTGTCTCTTGGCTTGAGAGGTGGGCAATTTATGGAGTCAGTTTCTCTTTTGAGGAGAAAGGCCCTGGGGGGTTGGGAGCCAAGTAAGTTTAGGAGTAAGCTTATGGATTTGTAGGAGGGCTTTAATCTCATTTTTGCAGCCTCGAGAGCCCTTCCCCAAGATGGGCTGTTGACCTTTCAGTTTCCAATGTGCAAGAATAAGGGTAAGGAAAAAATAGGTGTGCTAAACATCCCCAAGCTGTCATCTCTAACCCTAACCCTAACCCTAACCCTAACCCATTCAAACAAGAGAGCCTCTTGTAATGCCAGATTTCAGATCCATCCCTACTAGTAGAAAATAGAAAAAAATGGATCTTATGTTGTAATCTTAGAGTAAGAGTTTTACTTATACCTGCCGTAAAAGAAGTTAGAAGTCATTCTTTTTTTGTATTTCTGTTTCTTTCTTCTTTCTCTTTCTGCACTCTATTTTCTTTCTTTTTCTCTATTCCTTCTTTTTTCTACTCTTTTTCTTGATTATTAGTTTTTGTGAGATTTTTATCTTTCTCTTTTAAAATTTAATAAAGTTATTATAAAAAAAAAGATTTCAGATCCATCCCCTGAGATGACCAAGTCACTGGGCATGTCCCCAGGATCTCAGAAGCCCCCCAGCATGCACACACAAATGAAATAGGAAAGTGTGGGTCCTAGCTGCAAGAAAGGGTTCTGTAGCTCTTATTTAGATATAAATATATTGATTGGGCATGTTGCATTGGGACAATGAAAAAAGACGGATTTCCATGGTAGTCAGATAAGCCTATTCTAGTGGCCCATTTGCTTGTAGCATATGAGGGTTGATACCTCCCTTCTCTAAGCTGCAGCGTGATATTGAAGAGGTCATCTACAGGACTGTCTGGAACAGGTGGCCTTCACACATAGGCAGAAGCTTCCAGAACAGGTGGTTCCATGACTGAACAGCAGCAGTGCCCAATTCTGGGATGTTACTGAATTAGGGAATAACCAGTTCTGTTTTCACAGCTGTCAGTTCTAGGGAAGGGAGAGATCACTGACCAAATTGCTTGGGAATAATCTAGGACCAGGTTGGTCCAGTGCATTGCTGTTGACCATCCAGGGCTATTGAAAGCCACTTCCAGACTCTACTGCTTTTTCCTGCAGCCAATAACAGCACATCCCAGCTGAGCATCTAACCAGGGTTCTCTCTCCAGATCTCAGCCCTCCCATAGACGCTAGAGCTAGTGATTCTGGAAGAGCAAGCACATCAGAACTTTTGGCAACTGGGGGTTCTTTTGATTTTGTACACTGCCCTGAGTCTGCTGGTGTAGGCAACTATAACAAATTGAAATAAATAACGTCAGAGAAGCCAAGCAGGGGCCCCTTTGTTTGGAGGAAAAGTCCTACATTTCTTCAAATTATCTGTTTAACAATTGGTTCCTGACTGTACCAAACTGCTTAGATACCACTCCTGATCAATCTAAGACCGTGTTTCTCAACCTTGGCAACATTAAGATATGTGGACTTCAACTCCCAGATTCCCCAGCCAGCCATGCTGGCTGGGGAGTTCTGGGAGTTGAAGTCCACATTTCTTAAAGTTGCTAAGGTTGAGAAACACTGATCTAACCCATACAATGTGGTTCAAATCTGCAGTTAATCAAGAAGCTCATTGAGTGTATACTTGTTTTTTTAAAAACAGATAGTCTAATATAAATGTTTTAAGCATGAACATCTCCAGTATACACTTTCTGCATGCAACATTCAGCTCTGGCAAATTCATTCCCGTAAAAATTTAGGGAGATTTCTTTTACATCTTTATATCCAATTCTCTCCAATATCCACCAAAGCAAGAAAGTCTTTTAAGGAAGTTTGTGTAACACTGTGGATCATCTCCCTAAAGAAACATAGATATGCTTGCAAACAAACTCTGATCTTCCCTTGAATACAGTTACAAAGCCATTGCTGTAAAGCAAGCTATTGCAATTCTTTAAATTGTATTTATAAGTTCAGAGCAATTGGTGAGGACATTTTGTAGTTATTTATGTCAACTGCACCTTTGAAACACATAGTATAGAGTAGCATTTGTCTAGAGAGGAAAATAAAAACATGAATCATTTTTCAGGTTGCTATTATCTGCTGAACCTTGGATTCATCAGTTTAGCAAACTGCAGAAGTATTGCTGGATAATGATGTAGCGATGGATTATTTATCTCACATCTCCATTAGCCAAGCATTGAACAAGCCTTTCCTTATTCTCTTTTCATCTAATTTTTAAGGTACATTGGCATTTATTCACACTGTGATATCGCCACTGGCATTCCAAAGGCTTTGGTGACCATAATCTTCCTTCCTTCCACATTACCTCTTTGAACTGATTGTCCTTGAACTCTAAGAACATAATCTGAAGGATCAAACCCATGGCTTATTTAAGGATGGGTGCTGTTTTACATTCAACTAGCCCACCAGGTTTTAGGAAAGCCATAGAAAGTTGGCTTGCAAAGAGTGCTGTGAAAGGAGAATCTGGTATGAGTTGGGAGCCCCACTCTGGGTTCTGTCTGGATGTTTATTGATCTCTGGTGGCCATGGTTCCCTTTGTAATTTTACTTGCTATTGTTAGCTGTCATTTGGGTATATTGCTTGGTTATTTTAATCTTTTTTACTGAAAGAAAGGAATGTAAGATGCCCTGAAGCCCTCATAAGCCACAGCAAATAAATAAATATCCATGGGCATCAACTTGCCTGATATACTACTCTTCATGACTGCCCATCTCCCTGTTTTACTGACTGTACAGGCATGATTCATTTAGAATATTTTAATATTAGAAAAATTGAATGGGCAGCTGGCATGCTGCAAAGTAAAACATCAGTTTCTACCATCATCTTAGGAATTCAGCCATGTGTAATACAAGCTGATTAGAAGTTTTAGATGTAAGCCTTTTTGAACATCTCCACAGATGTTAGATGTAGGTATGCAACCTGTTGCTTCTCCTCACACATGGGCCAGACCAGTGAAAGAAAATCTCTTCTCTTCTCTTCTCTTCTCTTCTCTTCTCTTCTCTTCTCTTCTCTTCTCTTCTCTTCTCTTCTCTTCTCTTCTCTTCTCTTGTTAGTTCCTACACATGAGCAAAGTGCCCATGAATTTAGAGTAGAGCACAATTCAGTTTAGAACTTTAATAGCAAATTTGTTTGTCAAGTGTGACTTTTTAGGTAGCCTGAGTAGTATTATCTTCACACAAGAAGTTGCTACTGGTAGACTTTTTGGAACCTTCTGGTTTTCAAAGTGGGAGCCAAGAACAAATACTTGAAGACTGAGCATGTTACAAGATAAATAATTACAGGGACAGGAAGTATGGAAAACAGTGATGAGGAAGAACATGCCCAGCAGGAATTCTAAACAGGGACTATCTGCACTACAACATTATAGCGTGGCTCTGATTGTGTATTTTTCCAGTATTTATATCTGAGGGTAGACTTATTCCTTTGTTGAAGTGAACGGTATATTAACAGTTTACAATGTTTCTTAAAATCTAATTCTTAATACCCTGAATTATATGGCTTTGAATCCCTTAGATCAAAGAGAAAAAATATTATTAACTGCACCTGTTTATTGTTAATCTCTTCTCTTCTCCCTGAAATCGGAGGGTGAAAAAGGAATTCATCTTCAGAAAGCCAGCCATTTCTCTATCAAGGAAAGAAGGGGAGGGTGAAACCATTCCTGGAATGAAAGAAATAAAATGTGAAACTTGATCAAAGGACACACCAAGGAGATGCCATACTTAGATTATATATGGACACTTGACCAGATTCAAGTAATATGGATGTTTTAACAAGCAGAGGGCCCGAAGGACAGAGTGTTGATCATGGAAGGGAAGGAAAAATGTGTTTCAGTTGCTGCTAGACATTCAGCAAGAGATCTCTTTCAAGTGATAAGCAGGATAGGTGAAGATGGCCAGTTTTCAGGAATGAAAGGAGATGTGCACATATCCATTAGTGTTTGCAGGTTGGTGAGCCAAGTTTAGAAAGCAGAAATTGTCCCACATGAATGTTTAGCCTTATCCTCAGAAATCTTTTTCTGCAGAATACCTTTTTTCTGTAGCAGCCTCATACTCAAAACATGTATTTCTTCCATTGGTATTTCACAGAGCAATATTACGAACTGTTCTTTTTTAGTTTGATGCTAAGAGCAAGAAAAGTCTCATTGATTGTCGGATGATACCAGACAATTACTGGGCAGATATATTTAATGGGAGGGGTGGGGAGAAGGAGAGACAACCATTGTAAAGAACTCTCCCATGGTATCAAATATTTCATAATCGCAATGATGCCTTGGAAAGTGAAATCAATTCAAGGTATCTCCCATAAGGTTAAAGTATAGATTGTAGAGGGAAAGAGGAACAGAAGAATGAAGTCATGGTAAAGCATTTAATGAAACTTGTGTCATTACTTAAAAAGGAAAGAAGAAAAGGTCATATAGAGATTTTGATTACTCTAAAAGAATGGTGTAAAAATTGTGTGTGTGTGTGTGTGTGTGTGAGAAAGAGAGACAGAGAATCTGTCATGCAAAAATATATACAAACACCTGCATAAACACACTTATGCACATTGATGCACACCCAGAGAGAGAAACAAAAATGAATGAATACATGAATGCATGCATGAGTGGGTATGGGTGCTCAGTCTGCAACACCCAAGCCTCTTCAACAGAGCTAGATACTGCAACATTGAATTAAAATCAAATCTGTGAAATAAAATGGATATCTCCCTTTCCCAGCTGATTGCTTTCCATATACATTGGGCTCCATCTTCCACAAACCCCAGCCACCTACTTCAGGAGACGGTGAGCTCTTCTTCCTAAAGAGCACAGAAGATTGAAACATAAGATAATCCTTCTAGACAGTTTTGTAATCTGCCAATCTGTCCGAAGAACTTTGACGAGGGGATAGATGAAATATACAATTCATTCATGGGTTTAATCCAGTCAGAAATGTAGTCTTTGTACTAGTCACAAGATGCAACACGGGGCTAATAGGCAAGATGCTTTCCAGTGCAAAACTCTTAACATGTTGTGTACTAGTTCTGAGTTCTTTTTAGAATTAATCATTGCAATCAGTATAATTAATTAAAGCTTTCAGCTGGTAGCACACCTCTGTCTTCTCCCACAAGGTAAAATGTTGGCCTTTTTTCCTTTTCCTGTCAGGGTGAGAGGGAGTAGAGGCATGATTGCAGTTCATCTTAGCTCCTCTTTTCCATATTCAGAGTGCAACATCTTCATAGTTTCCATGACCTGTTGGCTCATTGAATATGCATATTTGACCAAAACATCCCAAGTAAAAAAGTACTTTAAATCCAACCTCCAGAGCCTTTGTTGACTTCGACATTGACCTTGCAGAGTTGTTGTGATTAAAACTGGGATAGGCCAAATAAAACAGGCTGATTTTAACCATGCCTTTGAAAAGGACAGAATTGTGTTGCTATAAAGTTAGTTCTATAAGGTTTATTTGATTTTTTAAATGAGAAGCTGGGGTGGGGGGAAGCAACAGGGAAGAAAGGAAATGTCTGCAGCACAGGAAATCCAATAAGAGTCCAAACTGGATCCAGACTTAGTTTCATAATTCCCCTCCAGCCATCTTGCAGATGGGAGTACAACATGGTCCAATATGTCTCAGATTGGAGAAGGCTGGGCCAGAAATATTTTTGCTCCATAGCAGGAGTTCTGAAACATTGCAATACTGTGACCCCAAGATAATAAATCATTCTGTGACCCACACAGCCATGAATAGAAGTAATGAACTAATTGGAGTTACAGTTGGGGAAGAAATAAATAGACTGCTGGGTGTGAGACCCTATTTATTACATTGGGCTCTAGGGATCAGTTGGGACTGTTGCTATTGTACCAGCCTCCCTGCTGCATAACAACCTCCCTGCATGAGCTTCTTGACTCCGGGGCCAGGTTGGCAGTGGAGTTCCCCAGGGAATTCATGGCCACCATGACCTCAGTGGGCCTGTCCCAAGTCATCCAGTGCCCAACTCATAATAGTGGCCATACGCCTGACCTGGTTTTTCTGTCAGAGCAGTGGCAAGGTGTTCTGGATTTGGGGGAGATATTGGTTTCTCCCCTGTCATGGTCAGATCACTCCCTGATGAGCCTCCAATTCTCTGGCATCATCCCCCACTGCAGGGAGGCTGGCCCATTAGATCGGCCTGCCACTGATGGACCCAGCCGGAAGGTCTGCTGCACGGCCCAACTAAAGCCTTGGTGGCTGCCTGGAACAGGAGGGCAGCTAAGGCTTTGGATCGGATTGTGCCTGAACAGCCTCTCTGCATCTATGGATCCTGGAACTCTCCGTGGTTTATGGAAGAGTTGAGAGAGATGAGCAGCAACAAAGAATAAAGCCAACCAAACACAGGCTATAGCCACCGTTAGAGCCTACCTTGTGGTGGTAAGGGTGCCAAAACGTAATTATTTCTCCACCCTTATTGTGTCCACAGATTGCCATCCAGTGGCCCTGTTTCAGGTGACCCAGACCTTCCTTGGAGGGAGTAATTCTGGGGTTCATCTTCAGGGACACTGTGAGGAATATGCTGAGCATCTGGTGGATAAAATCACTCGGGTTCTCTCTGCGTTGGGCTTCAGTCTTGGTGCAGGGCCAGTGGAGGCCACAGGGGATAAGGCTTTACCTTTAAAGCCCTTCATGGCTTGGGACCAGCTTACCTGAGGGACCGTCTTTTCTCAGTTGTTTCTCCCTGTCCAATCCAGTTCAGCTGGATGGACATGCTCTGAGTCCTATCATCCAGGGAACGCCAGCTGGCAGGGCCCAGGAGGCATGCCTTTTCTGCCATAGCACCTCCCCTATGGAACATCATCCCTCCAGAGATCAGGCTGATCTTTCATAAGGCCCTAAAGACCTGGTTATGTGCCTGGGCCTGGGCCCCGAGTGTGTGAAGGTTCCCATCTCCTGGTTGTGATAACATCTATGGATCATAATATTTTTTTTCAGCTGCTGTATTATAACTTTTGTATTATGATGGAAATTTTGTTTTTAAGTGATTTTATGATTGTTCGCCACCCATAACCACTTGTTGAGATGGGCGGCCATAGAATGGAATGAATGAATGAATGAATGAATGAATGAATGAATGAATGAATGAATGAATGAATGAATGAACTAACTAACTAACTAACTAACTAACTAACTAACTTGAACCGAAATCTCCTGAGTTGTGATCCAACCCTTTAACCATCACATTCCATTGTCCCCTCTCTGCAGCCTGTTCATCCACCATTGCTTCATGGAGAGTTCATTTCTGTTTTTTCAGGTATCACTTCAAACACTGAGCTTTCTCAGATCAGGTCTGCTGTCTCTGAGAGACGGTTTGCCAAACCCAGAATATTCTGCACATATATGTAGATGGGTTTTCCTCATGACCAACCATTCTAACATTATCCGATTGGGAGAGTTTTATTGCTTGGGAAGAAGTCTGGAACACTGGCCTTGCAATGTTAAACTTGAAGGTAACACTGAGCACAATTTTCCCACTTTTCGCAGAAAAGTTTTTTACTCCTCAGGAGGTGGCAGTTCACTTGGGTAGGCTGATCTATGAAGGTTGAAAAATCACATTCAGGCACAGCGGGCGGCCTAGAGTGAGGTTGTTTTCCTGGCTTAGACTCCTGGCCTAGCCCACAAGATGAAAAAAAACAATGAAAGGACTATACAGAAAGCTGAGCTTTTCCCCAGCAATAATAGATTGGACCTGAGATCCTTCATAGTTCCAATTTACTCTGGCACATTTGCAGTTTGATGTCCAATAAAGCCTCTTGGAACAGCATTTTCTTGAATTAGCCCAATTATCTGTACATTTCAAAATGGATTTTGAAGTCTAACCTGTTTCTCTTCTTCCCAGCTCCCCCACAAAACAAAACACACACCACAGAGAATTCACTTTAACTTGCATTTTGCAATGATCACTTAGAACCATTGTTCCCCGTGCGAAATGCAATCAAAATCTATCCGATATCTTTGCATTTATTAATTTGGGTGTCCCATAGAGGTAAAAACAACGATGAATGTTCTGACTCTTTAAAGACTACCATATTTATTCCTTCAGCTGGCTTGACATAGCCACATGTGAGTGAGGACCTGTGGTCATGACTTTCAGAAACAATGGTGGTCTATATAAACCTTTCTTCTAAAGTTCTTAAGCCTTGAAAAGACCCACTATTTTGCAGCAGCAGGGAAGGCAGACTGCCAATCATCTCCTTGGTAGTTGCTATAGGGTTCTTATTTAGCATTTTATGCATTTATGCCATATTCCGATAAGACAACCTTGTCTAGATTCAGAAACTAAGCAGTGTTGGACCTGGTTAGTGCTTAGAAGGTAGATCGACAGAAAACCTTGCAGGCTAGACTGGGAAGTTGAAAAAAAAAATTAATATTGTTGGATTTGTTATCCCACCTTTATATTTGGTCAACGCAAGGTGGTGAACATACCTAATACTCTTGCCTTTTTCCCCACAACATCAACCCTGTGTGGTAGGTTGGGCTGAGGGAGAGTGACTGGCCTAAGGGAGGACTAGAACTCAGTCTCCTGGTTTCTAGGCCAGCACTTTAACCCCGTACACCAAACTGGCTGTCATATCAGAAGACAATGGCAAACTTCTTCCATACTGTTGCCAAGAAAACTGTTCATCAAGTCACTGGAAGTAGAGCTTGAAGGAGACTACAGTTGTACTGTTTACTGATAACAATGGCTATGACTGATGGAATATAGAGACAGTAATATTCTGCTGAGATATGGAAATGTCCTCATATCCTGCTTCAGTAATAACAGTAGCATAAGAGGCCTCAAGAGTGATACTTCGCAAAGAAACCAAAGCATTCTCTCCTCTATCCGCTATTGACCAAGATCAACTCCTGCCGATGCTTCCAGCTGGGTATAAACCTCCAAAAAGTCAAGCCAATTATCCAACCCCATTTCACCTTTAAAAGGTAGGTTGCCCAATGCAGTGGTACACTATTGACTCTGCTCCCCACCAAATCTGCAGAGGGAAGTTTGTCTTCTCCCACCTGGCGCCCTCCAGATGGTCAGGCTGATGTGGACAATGGCAGGTGTAATCCAACCAATCTGGGAAATGCCAACTCTACCTCCAGAATAATTTAAGCAAGAGCTGGAGAACTTTATGAGATCCCTGGCTGAGGAAAAAAAAAACACTTAAAGAAATCTATCTCTTGATATCTTGGGGTGGGGAGAGAGAGGAAGAGAGGTTTTTAAAAAAGGTATGCTTCTCAACTCTAAAAAATTCCTCTATTTAGTCTCTGTTTCCTTGGGCCAAAAGATTCACCAAAGCTGGTCATTTTAAGGACCTTAGAAGCCACGTTTTCCACATGTTCTATTGCCTGCATATGTAGGTAGCTTTACTGCTTCATCACCCTCAGGACCACTTACCAATATCAGCAAAGCAATTAAATATAGCTTTCAGGGAAATGCCAGAGGCATTACACTGTCTGGATGGGAGTCTCAGCCCAATTATTTCCAGCTAGTTGCAAACTACTAAGAGTGGGCTTTACTTCATTATAACTTCCGTTCCCAGTGATTAAAAGTCAAGTGTGTTGCAGCCAGGAACGCAGAAATGAAACAATTAAACTTTCCATCACTAGAATTATTTAATGTTCTTCAGCAAAAGAGGGTGGTGCCTCCTATGAATGAATTCAACCAAAATTTGATTGATTGAACAGCATTGTTATCTGGTAACCATTTCTTTTTTCCACTGGCCAGTTGAAACAGCACAGTCCTTGGCAAATGGGTTAGAAATTAATTTCATTTGCATTTGAATGCATATTTATCTCATTTTACATTTTCTAACCAATGCATGAACTCAGATCTTAATTATCCTGTGAAATTTACACTTCACTGAATTTTGTAAAGCATTTCATCAATTTTTTTTTTTTTTGGCAAATTATCCCTGAAATCATGTCATGAAAATTACATACAAATATTGGTCAGTGACCATAATAAATTTTGAGTACAAAATAATGTATAAATTATGCATTAGATGAGAAGAAATTGTGAAAACTATGTACATAAGGCAAAATTGCAGAAAAAATGAATTTTATTCTATTTGCAAATAAAAATCTGTAGGCTTGAAGACATGTGCACTGAAATAAACAGAAATGTTAAAGCAACCTTTTAAAGATGCTCAAGCTGTGATGGAAATAAGATGGACTGATCATTTTTAACACAAGTATGGACACGTGGGAGAAATTGAACTTGACAAATTTGCATATTTAGAAATGGAAAGAATCTTAAGCTGACAGCCTTGTCCATCCATATCTAACTTTCAACTTATGAAATCAGAAAAAAAGTTTAGAAGTGTTTGCTTCAGAAAGTAGGACAGCGACAATTCTCTGAGCTTGGTCGTTTTCTTGCAAACATTTCGCTACCTGGCTAGGTAACATCTTCCGTGCTAGAATGGGATGGGGTTTGCTCTCTGTTTATATACAGTGGCATGCCTTGCCAGTGTTTGTGGGGGTGGGGGTGGGGGTTTTGTTTTGTTTTATTTTTTTTTCTCTGGTAGTTCCTTGATTAGGGTATTGTTTACTGCTTGATTGTATATCTGGTGGTAATCTTGGTGTTAATCTCTGCTTATCTGGATGATGATTGCTGGTGAGGAGACGTTCTGGTCTTTTGTTTTCCTTTCTATTGTCTCTTTTGAATAGTGTGTAGATGCTGTTTATGGGCCTGTTGATGGCTGCCTTGTCTGAATACCAAGCTTCCAAGAATTCCCTTGCATTTTTGGATTTAGCTTGGTCTAAGATGCTGACAGTTTCCCAGTTGAAACTATGGTTAAGTCTATCCATGTTGTGAGATTAAGGAGTTTTCATCAGTCAGAAGACATGATGAAACGTTTTCAAGAAAACAACCAAGCTCAGAGAACCCCAAGGACTCCACAGTTCAGCCCTGAGCTACACATATT
Organism: Python bivittatus; assembly: GCF_059951505.1. Classification (NCBI taxonomy): domain Eukaryota; kingdom Metazoa; phylum Chordata; class Lepidosauria; order Squamata; family Pythonidae; genus Python; species Python bivittatus. The sequence continues at coordinate 15,104,467 of NW_028277042.1, forward strand.
CGCTTTTATTAGCAACAATTTGCAGAAAACCCTGAAGCGTAATTACTATGCACCATCTGATATTACATCAGAGATCAAGAATACCAGTTGTTTCATATTTACATGGATGTTCTTCAGTCTCATTCTTACAGCATGAGACTAATCTAGTGTGGATTATTTCTGCGTATCAGAAAGCTTCAGAATCTGGATTTCCTTCTGGAATATTTCCAACCCCAACTGCATAAGAAAATACACAGTATAGCTTTCTCCCCTAGGCCCTTGCATCAATTATCCAAAGTTGGATATATGATTCTCCTTCATGTGTCAGGACATTATGTACAGCTTCCAAGAGACAGTTGGTATTATGGCCATCCTAGCAAATCTCTCACAGTTCCCAAAGTTATCAGTTATATAGTCTAAGTACTTTAGAAACCCACCATTGGTGCACATCAAACACTAAAAAGAGGACACAGAGTGGTTCCTATCGGTTATGACAGCTTTCTCCAGCCCAGAGTCTTTCAGATGTATCAGATTACACCTCCCATCATCTACTGGTCATGCTGTCCAAGGATAATAGTAGTTACTAAATCTTGAGAATACCAGCTGGGCTACAGCTTGACATCTACAATTGTATGTTACAATACAAACTGCCCAGTGTTAAATTAATGCCTGAAGGAATTTAGTTAATATATGAAGGAACTTCATAGGTGTCTTTAGAGAATAAGAAATCAGTAGTACCCATGGCTCCTGTTGATAAGACAAATATGATTCTCAGTATAAGGAAATACTTAGGGTAAACATCAGACAAACTTTCTACCCATTCAGTTGTCAATACACTGTACATGGGAAATAAACATCAGGGATGGGTTAAATTGTATGGATCCAAATGTCTTTTTGAAAGGGTAAACAAGAATTTTCTCAGGTTATTCTTCTCCAACCAGATGTTCTTTCAAAGTAGCATGTTGGACTACTACAATGGGGATCAGATCAACCAGCCTAAGTTGCAAAGGCTATAGGCTAAAATGGTTCTATAAATCTTCACTACCTTAGATTATACAACTCCATTTGGTATCACATATAGTGGAAGCTAGGTGTGACAGAATATATTCCTGGATAATTTGCAGTCATATACTCAAGTGCATTAATAAGAGGATGAATGTAGTCAGTTTGCAACTGTTTACTTTCTTGGTCCCTAGTAGAGATTTAATGACCTGTGACAGACTTTCAAAGAGCCTTTGTAATGGTATTCCTGAAAAGATGGTATATTTGCTTAGAAATGTGATAAAGCGTGCACGCACACACAAATACAAGCGACAATATGTGTCGGAAAAGGATAGGGGAGTTGCCTATGAGAGACACGATAGCTAGCTGTGCCATGAATAGGTGGTTATATGAAGTGACAGGACAAAGTAGAAATTGGCAACCGTGACTTGCTCTAAAAGAGAGCAGATAATCTGTGTTAAAAATCATTGTAGTGCTGCAGAATTTGGAGAACCACCAATTGCTTAAATGAACCAATTTGCTTTTGTCAACCACTGGGTGTTAATATTGACTTGTTTATGGCTCTGAGACATCAATCAATGGTAGCATGCTTTGGACAGGAGCAGATAATACACATTTATTGAGATCATTCAGGAAACACACATGAAGAGTTAAGTAAAGTTTTCCGCCCCATGTTATGCATAGAGATGTGTAATTTTCCTTTGTACAATGGTTTGATTGTTCTGTAGATTTGAGGTGACCTATGCTTCCATTTCACCTGATTGCTGGTTCACTTGGAGAAGTTCTCAAATTAGCTTTAGAATTGAAGTGTGCACAGTTTTTCTAGCCTTTCTTTCTTCCAATTCATCTTTTCTCTTTTTTTCACACACACACAGTATTCCTGTTGTGTTTATATCCTTGAAAAACAAATACAAAATAAAAAGATTGCCTTGGTATGCTTATCTATCTGATGCATCTAAGTTCTTTGCACAATTTCATTGTGACAATATAAAAGGAAGTAATGTGACAGAGCATAACTTTCCAATGATTTTTTCCCAGTTCTCAACAACCAAAACAATAGATGTGAACACAAATTGGTCAGATCACTTGCATTACATGGAAGATATCAACCATAAGTTCATCGCTTCTCTTCAGAATTTTTATTTTAATCAGCAAGCCCTTTAATGATAATGGGTTAGGTTTCCTGTATTGATCATAAATGTGTTGGCTCTATTGTATTATGTATAAGATGTCTAAGAGTGTGATTTTGCTTTTTAAAATTTTATTGTGGAGGTCTCTTGAAATCAGAGTGATGGCTATATATGGCTGTAGGACTGCAGCTTAACTACTCCTGCAATTAACCAATCTTCCCTAATTTGGTGACCTTCAGATGTTATAATGATATGTGAAAAAGACCTTGAGAAACAGCAAAGAGATGCTGCTTAGGGAACAGTCAGATAAAAGAGGGCATAGCCCACAGCTGCATAATGGGCGGAGAAAGAGGCTCAGAAGGGACCCTCTCTAGCTTCCCAGGCTGTAAAGGAGATGGCAGGAGTACTTTCAGACTTGCAAGATTTGTTAATGTAGCCTTACAATAAAGTAGAATTAGCTCATCTGGTCGTGTTTCCTGTCTGGTCTACCTGGGAAGGGTGACATCAGTCTTGCAAGTCTGAAAGTACAAATCTCCCACCACCTCCTTTACAGTCTGAGAAGTTAGGGAGGGTCCCTTCTGAGCCTCTTTCTCCACCCATTATGCAGCTGCAGTCTATGCCCTCTCTTCTCTGACCGTTCCCTAGGCAGCATCTCTTTGCCCCATTTCTCAAGGTCTTTCTCACATACCATTACAGATGTATCGGATTAGTGCTTAGCCATTGACCAAACTGGTGTGAAAAAATAGAAATGATGGGAAAAATTGTTAGCCACCCAGAGTTATTGGTCTGAGATGGGCGGCTATATAAATTGAATTTATAAATAAATAAAACACATCTGGGAAGCACCAGATTGAGGAAGGCCGCAATAAGCTAACTCAGCCATCTTTGGGGAATTTCAGACCATACTCTCTACATCACGTCCTCCTGCAGCATGCTTTGACCACTAATTGCCAAGCACTTGAGGGCATGTTAAGTAAAAAAAAAAAAAAAAAAGAGGGATACACATATTGAGAACAGAATAAGTCATCTAGCTCTCTCTGTAGAATTCTTGGTCCAAAATTGTCTGAATTTTGAGCCATACCAAATACCCCAATTAACAACAAACTTTAGGAATATTTTGTCCTTGTTTCCTGGGTCAACAATGTTCCTCTAGCACTGATCTCTAAAGTGAGCTCATTTTCAGGAGTTGCAAGACAAATCACCTGCCCAAACTCTATGGGAGCTATGGGTGGTCGCAGTGCTTCACAGCAGCTGGTTTTTCATTTTGCTAAGAGAGGGACTGCTTCAAATTCTCTGTGTTCTTCATCCACTTCTTTCAAAAACCCAAGAGGAGAAGGGAGAAAGAAAGGAAGAAAGAAAGAAAGAAAAACAAAGGTAGAGGAAATGTGTGTCAATGTACGAGACAACAAATAAATTAATGATGAGGTTGGGATGTATCAAAACAGCGGAAAGCCCATCTCCTGTCTGCACAGGTACAACGAACAAGTAATCCAGGCTTGTTTTCCTGGAATCCCAGTTATGAGTTTCACAGATCCACCAAGAGATGAAAACAGAAAAGGCAGATCAGCCCAGCCTTCTGGAGCAAGAATGAGATGCACAGATGTAGGTAAACTTTACCTTTAAGAAAGATCTTCAGAAACTACTTTAAAACATAGTGACAGAATGGGTGGAAGCATCATACCAGAGGGAGATAGCCTGAAACAGGCTTAAGGCAAGCAAACAGGGACAGTTAAGGTATATGGTTTCACCCATTAAAAATCCCCCGAGGTCATTTTGTCTTTCTGACCAATCTGTTTTCCTGTGAGATCAGCTTCTCCTAGAAAGCACAAAAGTACTTAATGGGGAAGGAAGAGGCATAAGGGGAGACAAAGGCCATAACCGTTAAAATGTCAGAAGGTTGACAATGTGCAAGCTGCAGCCAACCATTGCTGGCTTGTAGGGGAAAGTCATACTGTCCATTAACATATCGAAATCCCCCAAGACCAAACATTGTTATTTACTGCTCTTTAAAGTCTTCCTCATGTGAGTAGTTTGGAGGGCCATCCCTCCCCCTCCCTTTCTTATTGTAATGTTTTATTTATGAATGAAGGAATTAGTAACTGTTTGGAACTTCATTAAACACCATCCTAGGGGACAGGCTAAGTGTAGCCTATTAAATTATTATTCCCAGATATCTCTCCAATTTAGACTTAATAAGGCATCATGGGTTGAGGAAAAGGGATTGTTTAAATGGCAGCAGGGTCAGAAATCAGAATAGTTCAGCCTGAGATTGCCTCAAGCCAATAGTTCAGATTATTTCAGAACGTATCAAACCAGAACTATGAGCTTCACTGAAATAATAAAAGCTATGCAATACATTCCCAAAGTTGTTTGTTGAACTTCTTTTTTTTTTAATGTGTTCCACACTACTGTGTCTGTGTTCTAGTTGTTCCCCTCGTGTTTCTTATTATTTTTATCAGGGCTGACTTTAGGCTAAGGCTGAATAGGCAGTGGCCTGGGGCTTCAAAGACTAGGGGGCACCAGCGAGTCACTCTAAAAATGCAAACCTTTGCATCAGTGGGAGGTGGCACCATATACCCTGAGCTGGCACTGACTGTTATATTCCATCTTTCCTTGTGGAGGTAGTGGTGGAGTCTTCCTCATTATATCATTGCAAAAGCAAACCTGCGAAAAGGATAGCGACTGGTCCAAAGTCACCCAGTGAGCGCCACGCAATGCTGTTTATGGAGAATTTGAATCTTTAACTCTGTGATGGAATGGAATTATGAAGGCCAGGCTCAGGGAGATAAGCGTGTTCTTAGTTCACCGCAAGAGCGTGGGAAGTGCAAAAGGATGAGGCTGGCACCTCTCCGAGGAATTCACGGTGTTGTGACTGGCTGGCTTGGGAGCTAGGGTTCAGTCTGGAGAGATTCTTTCTAGAGGTTGTAGCTAATAAACACAGCAGAACTGAATTTGCATTGTCTCTTGGAGTTCTTTGGGCTAAACCTGACAAACTCCTCATAAACAGCATCACAGGTACAATGAAGGATAACAGAGAGAGATGAGGATAAATATAAACTATTCACCCACCTGTAGGTGTAAGGGAAAAGACAACCTGTAGCAAGGTGGAGGAATTCAATTATACCAGTGATGGATGCATTGATGGAAGACCTGAAGGATCCAGTTAGGGGCCGATTGTCCTGGAGAAAGACCATCTATGTGGTTACTAGAAATTAATACTGACTTGATGGCACATAATCAAATCAAATCACTCACCTGTAGGTTGATTAATTTGCCACTGTACATGATCATCTGGAGGGTCTGCCAAAAAGCAAATTCCAGCAAAGCCACACATGCTGTTTGGTACTTACATGCAAGTAGAACGGTATCTCTTAACGCTCAGTGAACAAATTGTCTCAAGATGTTGTATTATTATGAAAACTGGGTCAGATCCCGCTTCTTCCAAGAACATTCTGATAAAGAACTCATGAGGAAATTGTCCTTTCAAATTGGCATTGTCCAACTAGACAGACCCTATAGTTTTTTGTTTTTTGGGGTTTTTTTGCTAACACAATCTGAGAAACATAGCTGTAATTGTGGAGTTCTTGGGGTTTTCTGAACTTGGTTGTTTTCTAACGTCTGCAAGAAAACAACCAAGCTCAGAGAACCCCAAGGACTCCACAGTTCAACCCTGAGCTACACATATTCTCTTCTATTGATAGCTGTAATTTAAGCACCAATTGGATGAGCTATGGAACTGAATGAGGACCGGCTCTACCATTAGGTAAAGTGAAACACCTGCTAAACCAGTGTTAGCTAAAGAATAGTGGATAATGAAAAGGTGATTCAGGGTGCTATACATTCTAAGAATCTTGAAGGCACCAGGTTAGGAAAATTAATGTAGAATAAGCCCATGTCACAAATAATAGTTGTGCAGGGAAAAAGGAAATCGCTCTACACAAATTTACAGACCACCACTTAGGATGTAACATTATGTGAGACATATATATGAGACATTATAGATGAGAGGGGGGAGGGAAGGGAGAGAAGATTGCACATACCCCTTCAGTCACTTAGAAAGGATAATGAAGAGAAACAGAGCCGGTGTGACAAGAAAGTGATTTGGAAAAAAGACATGAAGCTCAGGTTGCAGTGAGCAATTGTGAATTTGTTAGCGCATGAGGGAAAGGTAATATGTAAATAAAAACAGGGGACATTAATAGATCACTAATAGATCTGGTATTCAGTGTAAATAATTTCAGGCAATGTTTCTCAGATGAATCTCTTGAGAGGGGAGTATCTACAGGATACAATCCCAGAAAATAGCCACAGAACATTACCACCCTATTCCCCAATATCTTGAACAACACAAAGGAAAACTCAACACAATTTCTACCTAAAATCTAGACTGGGTGGGTGCAATTATTGCTCACAGCAGCATGGAAGACCAGCATGGGCATGAGGAAGAATAGACAATCCTCCATTTATCATTTCTAAACCATGGTTGGGTTTAATAGTTTCCTATTTTGACCATGTTTTGTGCAAGTTTGTAATGGTATGGAATGTGGGAATGACCTTGGGAGACAGGAGGAAGAGCCACAGCCTAGACAACAGTCTGATAAACACAATCTGAGTCGGAAGGAGGGGTGGGAATGGAAAAAGCATCTCAGAAGGCCCCTCCCTAGTTTTCAGGAGAGTAAAAGTAAGAGAGGGGAGCAGTACTTTCAGACTTGCAAGATTCTGTTACGGTAACCTTATAATAAAGATAGAGTTAGTACTCATGGTTGTGCTTCTTGTCTGGGCTACCTTGAAGGGTCAACAGTGTTGTGCAGGAACAGAGACTATCAGAAGGGATGGTCTTACATAAGATCCAAGATTGTTCATGAGGTCTGAAATGTCATCTCCGTCAACTGATTTCTAGGTACACTCGGGCTAAATGCGCGACATTTTTTCCAACTAGAGGTACATTCTATCCACACATACACATGATTTTTTTTTTCACACTTGAAAGGCTACCTGGTGGTCATGCTCCATTTTTCCATTTTCTGAGGAAATTAGTAAAATGGTTGGAGTAAACTTAGCAGATGCATGACACCTATCATGTTTTATTTATTGCTTATGAGAAGCAAAAAATATATACATTTTCCTTCTGAATGCTGGTGTTTTCCCAATGAATTTTAATAGCTTGATTTTGGAATGCTCAAGGGCAAGAAAAAAGTGGGTTAAGGCTATGTGTGGCCCACAAGGCCCAGTTGCCTACCCTTATTTTGCAAATAAATCTGAGTATTACTTTTCTTCTTTATAATGCAAAGTTATAACAGTGCAAAGTTACCTCATTCTTCAGTGCTCTGAAGAATGAAATTTTTAAAGATATTTTGATTGCTGCCGGAATAATGATGCGATAGCTCTGGAAGCACTGGCTTGAGAAATATCACTATTACAGGCCCTATTAAACCATCTACTAATTAAAGGTTATGACTTACTATTAAATCAAGATTTGGTCTCCCAGTTCCATGGTGGACTGCTCAGGAAGTTCATTAACCATTTTTTTCTGAGCCTGCTGCAGCATCATGCAGACTCTGCTGGTTCCTTGTAGAACAGGACCAGCAGCACGTTTTATATTCTTTGATCTCTAGTAGAATCTGCCCAGCCCAAGAAAACTCAGCACAACATCCTGCCAGCATAATTACAACATGTGCAAGAAAGGTAGACACTCACATCTTATTTCTCTCTTTAGACCTTGATAAGGTATGCTATCTCTTCCTTTAGAAGGCATTCAGCCAAGGTATCTTATATCAAATGCAGCCTCCTGTTTCTAAACCACTCCTTCTCTTCCCAGGGCTACTGGTGGGTTGAGAAAGACCTAAGTCTTCTTCAGCCTTGGAACCAGCACATGGCACCATCAGGCAGCTGCCAGGGCCCCAGCTGGAACATCCTACCCCTACCTCTCTGATCAGCATCAGAAGATTAGGTCTGATAGGCACTGTTTTAATTTCCCATGATGCCAAAAGGTGAAAGCATACATTTTATAAGTCTGGGATCCTCAACAAGTACAATAGCATCCAGAAAGGTCACAGATAGGATGAAGATGATAGCCTTCTTTCCTCTTATTCCCTAGATATTTAAAATGCATTGCTATGATTTTGAAGATAGTATCAAGCCATCATGATTAATAGCTATTGATAGCCTGCATGAAATTGTCTGGCTCCCTCAGTAAAATTCTTTGATGCTGAGGGTGGGGGGTGGAGAGAGAAGAAAACTTTGACAATTGGCTCCAAAACTATCTGAGTTGAGTCATTGTCCCTATTTGGCCTGTTACAGTCCTACACCAGCCATGTGTTGTAATCTACTGGTGGCTTGATATATCTCCTAATTCTATTGCCTGATTGGACTGCAAAATGCTCAGATTGTCATCCGTGAATGTGGTTGGGGTTTGCCCCTCATATTCCCAAGCCGTGATCAGAAGCAAATGATCTATGTTCAAGTGACTCCGATATTATGTAGATCTGTTGTGCGCATTACAGCTGTCTTTCAGAAACATCTCGGAAGTAAGATGCCAAACGTGATGCATTCCATAATTGAACAAATCGTCCAACAGTGGCCCTGGGGTAACTCTAGGTGGACGAAAATATGGTGCCATTTAGTAACAACTTGACTTCTCAACTCATGGCACCAGCAAGATTCTGCCTGCCCCCCAAAAAGAAGTTTGCTCATCATGATGTCTTTTGCTGCTCAACTATTACTTCACTGTGATTGTGAAATTGTAGATGGCCTCCCATGCAGAAGGTAGGAAGGGTTGTCCCATCATTCCCTCTGGCTGGGGAATATGGGAGTGGACTTCCAACACAGATGCAAGGTACGGGATTATGTAAGCTTGCTTGCTTGCTTATTTATTTATTTATTTCGATTTAGATAGCCACCTATCTCATTGTCATGGTTCTGGGTAGCTATCGACAATGAAAAATGCAACAGAACAATACTGTAACAATAAATACACAATTGGCAGCTGAGATGAAACCACAAGCCTGCCGACACAGCCAAGTCTTCAAAGCTGTGTGAAAGACCAGCAGCTTTCCAACGCTCCTCAGTTTCCTTTTTCCTTTTCTAAACAGGTGAGCACACAGCCAAACCATATGCTCAGCTGCACCCATTTCCATTTTTATTTTCTATTGTCTGCTAAAAATAATCAGCCCAATCTTCAGCATATGATGGGGATTTCTGAATATATGTCTCAGTTGTGTGGCTAATAAATAGAGGACAGACAAGCTGTCCCTTAATGTTGCCCTCATCCCATTTACAGTCCTACATTTCTCAACTTTTAGATTGTTTGATCTTGAAAATTTATAGAGATGCTCCAATTTTGCTGTGAGCTGGGGCAGTTTTATGAGCGCAGAAAGCCAAACAAAGCAAGAGAAAAACCATGCAAGACACAGCTTCTAAGTAGTAATGTCATAAACAGTCCTTGCTAATGGCCTCTGTTTTTATTACGAGCCTTCAATATATCACAATTACTCTGCTCTTCTGCTTGAAACAATGCATGCTGTACAGCACCAATTTGCACTTCCATTGCTGAAAATGGCATCATTTGTCGCTTTGGAGAAGACACCTACTGTAGGTTTTGACTGGAACGTAACTCAGAAATGGTGAGGGTAGCTCAGTGTTTTATTTATAGATCTTCCAGCTACTGACAAATATCTTGAATGGTCAGACTTGTCAAGGTTCCCAAGACTGTCATTGCAATGGGGATCAACAGCAATAAACATGCAAATTTGCCTCAAACAATAACCCACCTTTCTATGCTCAGGCTTTCCTGTAATTTCCAGTGTTCCAACAATAAGCATTGTTTCTTACAGTGTCAGGATAAAAATAGCCTTGTCGAATAGGAGGGTATCTATAGGGGGAATCTTAAGTTTGGAAAAAACCTACCACCCTCCCAAAGATGATATAGTCTATGGAGGGGGTATGGAAGGGAGGATCTGGGATCCCCCAAAGTATTTTACATTGCAACAATTTGTAGCCGAGCCAGTACAGGCATTAGACTGACAAATGAATTATTAGGGTAGCAAGGCTGCCTTCGCACTGCCACAGCACGCTGATTGCTAATGTTGTGCAAATGGATTGTTCTCTTAGGGACAAAAGGATCTTGCATTCCATTTATTTAATGTTCTCCTGCTCCATGATCCATTCCTCCCAAATGCCAGGTGAACAGAAAAGCGAACTTAATAAAAAGAATAAGAAAAAGAATACGGGGAGAAGCCAACACATGCGCTTTGCTAAAGCTTCTGGTTCCACAACTGGTCCAGTGTTAGCCTGTATACTGCAAAATATTGAAGAGTGTTTTTATTCAAAGGAAGATATTCCGCTACCAGCTTGGAACAAAGTAGGTACAACCTCTGAAATTGTAGTTGGCCTCCCATGCAGATGGTAGGAAGGGTTGTCCCATCCTTCCCTCTGGCTGGGGAATATGGGAATGGACTTCCAACACAGATGCAAGGCACGGGATTATGGAAGCATGCCTTAGGGCAAAATCTTCTCATTTCTGGGGCTTTCAAAAGATCTTCAGTGGGATGCCAGATGAAATACATAAATGCAGCAATAACCCAGGGAACACTGGAAGGCTTAGTCTGTTCGTGTACGTCTCCTCCAGCTGAGAACCAGAAACCTAAATAAAAAGTGAAGGGGAAAGAGCACAGGGCTTTTGGGTATCAACAGTCTGGAGGGAGGGACTTTTATTTGAATTAAAAAAATTTTAAAAATGTTATTGGCCTCGCAAGGTTGTAAGTAGAGCTCTGGTCTCCTGACTCCAGTCCTGGACAGAGAGCATATTAAAAAACAGCCTCTTGTTCATTTTGCAGCCACCAGGCCAAGTAATAACGAAGAACTTGGTTCTGCTGGTATCAGGAAGCTAGTATCACACTCTGGAGAGAGGCTGGCCATGCAGTTCCTATTCATGGATAGCACGCTGTGTAAATGTAGAGAATCTGATTCCCCCCAGGGTCGAAAATGCAGTGACCTCTTTGCAGAACTAAGAGGGGTAGTCTAGTGATTTTGTTAATCCAATACCTGGTGCCCAACGCTCCCCAACTGAGCTGGGTGCAAGGAGAGGCTGCAAATGAGGACACATGACTCTTGATGTCATGAGGCAAAAGACATGGCTTATGAAAATGTGCTGGACATCAGGAGACCAGCATGTCCCTGTATCGCTTGCAGAATGATGTCATGAGGCCTCTGTCATCTGGTTGACTTCATCACGGTTTCTTCCTCTGGCCAAAGACACCTATAAGGCTGGATTTGCACACCATACTAAGCTACCAAAAGCAAATCAAGGATTGAACAGGCCAGGTTTGAGACATTGTGCACATACAGCTACTAGGTTAAGTGTGTCGTGGGAAAAACAGACACTGTAATGCCATTGGCTGACATTAATAAAATTTGGTCTCTATGTTTTCTTGTGGGTTTGTCCAATGAAATAATTCTGAGGGTGACATTTTAACTAGTTAGTTACTTAATGAAAATGGATCCACAAAGGAGGAGGTGCAAAGTGGGAGCAAATGACCCCTCCCCTTTTGTATATGCATTGTGACATCATTCACGAGTACGGAAGGGGCAGGGCCTCCCTTGTGATGGCGCATTGCTGCTTTTGGCCTTTCCATGAATGCTCTGGATCCTGCAGAGGACTCTAAGTCTGACTAATCATATCAAAAGCTAAATCATTTCAGATGGGCCCTTCCAAGTAGACCAGTGTTTTGCAACCTTGGTAACTTTGAGATGTGTGGACTTCAACTCCCAGAATTCCCCAGACAGATGTAGAGATTCTGAGCAGTTGCTCCCTTCCTCTCATCAAGGCCTTTTGATGCTATTTGTCCCAGCTTTCCAAAACCCCTTGCTCACATCCCTTTAAAATCAAGAGCTCTTTAGCAATTCTGTTGGATTTTCTGCACCCGAGTAGGAAAGCTTGTGATGTTCTCTCTCACTCTCTTACAGTACAAAGGATTCCATAAGTGACCCTTTCTTGATGGCACATCTCTTTTACGTTTGCTTCAAGTCACTGCTAATGATCTGCATTGTGTATTGTACTTTCGCCTCTGGCTTCTGCCCTTCCCAAGTGTGTGTTTGTGTGTGTTTCAGCCCAGCCCCTGCTGTTTACCCTGGGCCAGCTGTCCCTTTTTCCTTTTCCTTTTTCCTTTCTTTGAGATTCTGAGGTACCATTTCACATTTTGTACACCATTGCCTCATTTCTTCTTCCAAAACTCTTCAGCTGCCTTTTCATTATGAAGCCGTTGGTATCTTCTCGTATTGCCTGACAGTCTTCTGAAATGGCACTTATAATTATTGAAAGACACTTTCTTCCTGGTCCTTGATTTTTTTTTTTTTTTTTTACTCCTATTCTCTCGCATATCCCATTTTTCTGAAGCTGAAACAGAGCTTGGATGTTTCTTACAAAATGTCTGGCCTCCCTTTTTATTTCTAATGGATGTGACATCGATATCAAGATGTAATCAAAACTCATGGATGGGAAGAGGCCACTGTCTTAAAAAAACACATTTCCCACTCTTCCGTGGGCCATTGGTGTGGATCTTCCTTGCCTTATATCAGCCTTTCCCCAAACTCAGCATCATGTGATGTTTGGATTTCAGCTTCCATAATTCTCAGCAATGATTGGGCTGGCTAGGGAATTTTGGGAGATCTGGAGAACACCAAGAATGGGGAAGACTGGTCTACCCTCACAAGGAACAGCTCTTTCTAGCTGTTCTAGATTATAAGAACCAGGTCTTATAAAACCCAGGAGGGCCTATCACTGATGCTTGCCTAAAAATCAAGTTTTTTTTTTTTAAGTCTGGGACCTTTGAGCAAGCTGGGCAGTGCTGAGTCAAGCTTCCGTTTCATATCCCTGAGCAATGCAACATCATGAGAAATTTCAATGGCACACAGAATCATTTAAACCTGGAGCTGCTATGCTAAGGTTTTTTCTCAGCCTTTTTTAGGCCTACTGAAGCCTGAACCTCTAACCTCCTGTTATAAAGCTTGTGCTCTACCACTGAGCTACAGTGGTCTTACTCAAAGGAGTACTTAAAGATCTGATGAAAATTTCAGGTAGTGTGAAGTTAATACTTTCAGAAATAATGTCTGACCAGAGATGAACCAATGAACTTAATGACGGAAAGAGATCCAGATTATTCCTAATTTGAAACTTTTATCAGTAGGCTCCAAAACATCTGCCAGTGGTTCTCATGGCAGGTCTCCCAACCGTTGGTTCAGATTATAATAAACCTACTTGCTGTTCAAATAATGTAGGATACTGATACATAGCATAAATAAAATGCAGCCTTAAAAATACTTGCTTCTTATCAGTGGAAGACAAAGATCAATCAGCAATACAGACATTTAAAAGTTTTATTTGTAATGCAAAAAGCATACACAAATTGGTTTGATCCAAAGGCTTACACAAGATTAACTTAGAGGGTGCCATGTTTTTGCTGGTGCTCCCTTAATGTCAACGATGCAATTCAATTCCACACTCCCAGACCATTCACAAGAACAAGTGCAATGCAGTAATATAGGATGCGGACATTGTTGTTTTTGTAAATAATAGATGTGGAAGAATATATTAGATTGAAAAACAAGAACATTCCTTGCATCTCCATTCTCATTAGTAGGTTAACACAGCCTCCTTTCAGATCACCTAAGTAATTTGATGTTCCATCTCCCTTCCATTTGCTTCATATCTCCCCTTTCCATTTTTTAAATGGTGCCATCAGGAGGCTTGAGGGAATGAGACAAACTCTTTACACTCTTTCAAAAACTTCAAAAGCATGTTTAAGGACATAACCAGAGTTCCTATGGATCAAGGTAAGGTCCCGTCTAGTCCAGAGTGATGTGGTCCACAATAGACAACCAGATGGATTTAGGTAGCTTAGAAACATGGACAAGAGGTGATAGATCACATTGATTCTGAGAAGGTGGTATCAAGACTAATAATCACTAATAGCCATGCTTCATTAATCAGTTTTTTAATGTCATGTAAATTGATAGCCATCACCGCCTTGCGTAGCACCAAGTTCTGCAATTTAAAAGGGTCTTGTGAAAAGAACTATTTCCTTTTAATGATCTTGAAGCTTCCTATATTTAGTTTCATTGGATTCCAAAATTCTAAGACCATAAGGGAGGGAAAAATAACCTCATGCTTTCTCTCCATATTATCTATACCACATATGAGTGCATATATTTAGCTCCTATGTACACATAAATGGTCTCAAAAATATGATTTTATGGGAGGAAGACAGAAAACCAAAAGCAGTGACATAGCAGTCAACAGGAAATGAAAAGTCCATTTCGTCATGGTCATGTTGACTCTTTAAAATTTTTTCCTATAATTTTGCTCCTCATCCAGTAAACTTAATAATAGTTAGGAGGGTTGGAAATAGTAGTTTGCAGTAATCTAATAGAGCAGAGCAGGTGGTCAACCCCACCTCCCACCCCAAATGAAGTCAAGTCTTTGATATATCTTTGATAGACAACTAATGAATCTTTTTTTACCAAAAACAAAAAAAAATCCCACAATTATTTTAGTAACCCAAAGATGGCTCAGGAAGAAATTAATAAATCTTCTCACAGGAGAAAGCAGGTTGACATTCTGGAATTTTAAAATGCATATTTGATTCATGAGAATTAATGTCATTCTGACATACATGCAAAACACACACACACAATTATAAAAGCAAAAGCCCAGAAGCCAATCTGCCACTTCCTCCACCATCATTTTCCACACAATGTGCCTGCAGAGAATTTCAGAATCTCCAAGAAGAAAGAAAACCTTTTCATCTTTCTCCAGCCAAATAAAAACAGCTTCCATCAAGGATAGCTAACTTTTCATCAAAAAATGAACGCAAGGTGTCTCTTCGTTTTTTCCATTTACCTGCAAGATCAAAAGAAAATCTGTTCTGAAATCAATGGCTCTGACTCATCTTGGAGATCTACCTGTGTGGTTTTTTTCCCCATTGCATGAATTGCCAGAACCAGCTTCAAATCTCTAGAGGAATCCCATCTTGAAGGTTGTTTTCCCAATCCAAATCACACTGGAAATCCATTCACTCCTATAACTAATCGTGTTAGCATTGGTGTACAGGTAGTTCCCAGTTTACGAACGAGTTCTGTTCCCAAGGTCTGTCCTTAAGTCGAAGTTGTATGTAAGCCAGAACAGTATTATTGCATAATAATGTATAAGTAGTATTGTGTAATGAACTCAAACCATTGTGTGATTAGCTTGAATCATTGTGTATTTAACTCAAATTTCGTTACAATAGGCTCTGTTCTTAACTATGGGTCATCCGTAAACCAGGCATTCTTAACCTGGGGGCTACCTGTACTCACAATATTGATAGAGGGCTGTTTTCGATATGAGTTTTCTTAAGCATGTATGCTATCCGTTCCAGTTAGTAATCAAAAGGTGGAGCAATGCTTAAGATCAGAATTATGCAGGCACTGGTTTTCCATGTAACACTCTATGGAAGTGTGGAGCCCTTGGATTCTTTTGCTAGTTCTGGATCTATGGATGTAAAGAGTGCTGGGACATTGAATGAAACCATAATTTCATCTTCTTCTATTTTTAGGTAATCTGTAAGCCAAAGAATTTACACAACATCTCACAGAGGGGAGCAAATATTCTATCAACTCCCCACTATAGTGCCTCCAGAAAATTAAAGACCATGGCAGCAATAATACACACATACCCAACCTAGCCAAACACACTAAGATCAAAATACCCAGAATCATGGACCTCATCAACCTCTGCCTCGCTATCTACTTTCAGTTTGATGGACAAATATACCAACAAATCAGAGGAACACCCATGGGATCCCCACTCCCAGGACTCATAGCAGAGACCATAATGCAGTGCCTAGAAACTATAGCACTCCCACACATACAACCAAAAGTATGGATCCAGTATGTAGATCAACTTCCAGGCATAATGAATTTTGGAGCACCACTGCAAACACAATGATTTTATCTTATCAAGCACACAATGGGTTAGAAGCATGAACGTTGCACAAGTGGGGAGGAATGGAAAATTGATTTTTTTGTGAGAAGGCTACATGGCCCAGGCTTGCAAATCTCTATTGGTCCACTGTCTGATGTTGGGAAAGGTGAAAGAGGCTCTGGGATGCAGGGCAGGATGGAAAGCCACTCCTGTAGGCTATCCAATCAAAATGGTTGCAATTCCAAGGCAGCAAACAAAATCCAGAGGGCTAAGGGCAAGGAGGAAATAAAAAGCATGGCTTTGGGAACCAAACTGGAGTTAGATATTAATTTACAGGTAGTCCTCGCTTAATGAGCACAATAGGGACCAGAAAATTGGTCATTAAGTGAGTCACCATGTGACTGAACCCGATTTTATGACCATTTCTACAACAGTTGTTGAGTGAATCACTGTGGACATTAAGTGAATCATGTGGTTGTTAAGCGAATCCAGCTTCCCTGATGGACGTTTTTTGCTGGACTTCACTTAACAACCACGTGATTTGCTTAATGACCATGTGATTTGCTTAACGACCATTGTAAAAAAGGTCGCAAATTGCAATGACATGACTGCAGGGGGTGGTGTGATGGTATGTGACAGTTGTAAGCACAAGTACAGGTCGTAAAGCACTTTTTCCAAGGCCATTGTAACTTTGCACCATTGTTAAATAAATGGTTATTAAGTGAGGACTATCTGTATTAAACATACATGCTGCTAACTCCATACTGACTAATGGTGATGTAAAACAAAAATTAAAACATCTACAATGCAGAATAGATGTATAAACAATAACATGTCCAGAGTGAGGTCTAAAGCAGTAAGCATCAACAGAACAACGTTAAATATCATGGTAATAAACTAGCAAAGTACCAAAGTAGGTACAGGGAGTGAATCTAGGTTTCTGGCATTTGGTCTCAAGAACAAACAACTTTGGGTCACCTCCAACTGGGCTGCATTGACTCAATTAAGGTTGCCAATTTGCTCAGTAGATTTACTCCAAGGAGCAATTCCCAAGTAGACTATTACTCCGCAGGAAGCTTCTCTGCAATCATGCAATTCTGTACCTTTCAGCCCTCTGGCTTTCTACCCACTGTCACAATTTCACTCCTAATCATGGAGGATGCTCAGACAGGATCTGGGGCTGCAGGTATCCCAGGATCAGGGGTTGGCTCTGTCCTCTTGTCCTGCTGGGCCCACACTCCTGGCCCCAATTGCTATCTAGGTTTTCCCCGACTCCTCATTCTCTGCAGACTACGGCATTCGGTTTCCCACAGAAGAGTCACCCCCAGGATCTTAGGCACAGAGATGGTCTCTAATTTAGAGAGAAGATACACTTTCCATTTGACAGCATGAAGTCTCTTGGAATCTGACTCAAGAGCCACCCAGTCATTGGAAGTCAGGCAGAATAAGGAGGAGGAGGAGGAGGAGGAGGAGGAGGAGGTTGTGGAGGTGGTGGTGGTGGTGGTTTGGGTCAACTCTTAGAAAAATGATGTAGTTGAAGCAACACTTCACCTAGCTCAGTGTTTAAAGTCCATCCATCTAGAAGTTGAAAAGTTGGAAACACAGCTCTCGGCCCTTGCTCTCTGCCTTGTTGAACAGCTCCCTGACTTTCTGATAAGAAGCAAATCAAACCATTGTGCCTTGGAAACTGGGATGGGAGTGCAAATTAGCACCAGAGGAACAAGCAGGAATGAGAAGAACCAGTAGTATATTAGCATCTTTATGATGGTCACCATCAGCAATTTATACAATTCTTGTAAAACCATCACAGAACTCAATTTAAGATACATAAATATTGTCTAAATGAAGAATCAAACTAAACACACTATAAATACAAGTGTAGAAGTAGAGTATTAAAAGAATTAAGTACTTAAAATTCTGAATTATAACACTACCGTACTTTGTGAATAAAATTCTGAAATACTAAAAATGCTAAATAATTGAACTACTAAGTGAATGTGCCTGTGTGTGTGTGTTATTATCAGCCCAAACCAATCCATGCAGGATGAAGGCCTTTTCACTGAAGGTTATGGACCATAATTTACCATGCTGGTTCCATGTGGAGTGGTAGATAAATATTTTTCAACTTCCGGACTAGGACTAAAGAGAGGGGCTAGCCCAAAGTCATCCAGCATCTTCCACACCTAAGGGAGAACTAGAACCTGGGGGTCCCCTCTCCTCCAGCATCTTAACCACTACACCACACTGGTTCTTGGGCATGCATGTAGGTACAACTTCACTGAAGTCAGTAACTAGTGACATGTAGCAAAAGGATAAATCAGCATAAAAAGCATTACAAATTTTGGTATATGTATAGAATCTTTAAAATTAGGAGACTGTTTTCCGACATAAAGCAACGGTAATCGAGATAAATTTTGTGATTGTTCTGGATTAATTAAGGTTCTGATGTGACAGTAAACAGCAAGTTAAATCATCCTCAGAACAGGTGAGACTTCTATTAGCTGGTGTAGCTATGAAAATACAAATTGCTGGAGAAAGGACATCAAAGGCGCATGTAGGCTAAAGACTCATGTTCCTCCAGGTCACAGGGGCAAGTTTACTTTGTAAAAGGGCTATTGTGCTTTTCCTTCAATATCGCAGCAAGATGTCAAAACAGGCCAAAGAAAGGACTGCAATTCTGGAGAAAAAAAATGTGAGTGTTATTTATGCCATCTTGAACTTCTGGAGAAAAACGGGATACAAATCCAATAAATGAAGCAAGGTTAATTTTAATCTTGATTCCTTGGTTTCTTATTTCTGGCTTAGTGTGATGTTTGACACCAGCCTATTTTCTTCAGTAACAGTTCAGAAAATGAGTTAAAAGGATTTCGGAAGTCAGGGTTTTATATGAAGCTGGAATGTTAGGTTGCAAATATCTGCACCAAATACATACAGGTACTCTGTGGGTTACGGCCATTCGTTCAGCGATTGTTAAAGTTACAATGGCATTGAATGAGTGGTACTTACAACCAGTCCTCAGAGTTCCGGCTGTCACAGCATCTCCACAGTCACATGATCATGATTCGGGCGCTTGACACCTGGCTTGCGATTACGATGTTGCAGTGTCCCCACGGTCATGTGATTGCAATTTCCGACATTCCCTGCTGGCTTCCCACAAGCAAAGTCAATGGGAAAGCCAGCAGAAAGTCAGAAGTTGCAGCCACATGAGGTCCTCACTTAATGTCCCGTGTAGTCCTCAGGTTATGACAGCAGTTGGAACCAGAATTTCTTTCACTAAGCGACATGGTCACATGACATCATGCTTTACGACTGCATCATTTAGCGATGGAAATTCCAGTCCCAATTGCCATCATAACCCAAGGACTACCTGTACATACATACCTCAAAGTAATTCAATTTAGAATCCATAATAAGGCTACCATATCTAGGACACACAAATCCAGACTTTCTTGTTTGTCTGTATATCTGCAGCCCAGATATGGTACCACTAAAAAAGAGAACTTACCTGTGAAAAACATGCCTAAAATTGTTCAAGGCTCATCCTTTTAGAAAACAAACACTACTTACTCTTTCACAGTGAAAGCATCAGATGAAGCTGGTTGAAGCTCACCAAAGTTTACACAATAAGAAATGGGTTTTTCAGTGGCTACAGAACTCCTTGGTGTTTTCACATGAACATGTTTCCTAGGATGGGAGCAGACAGGCAGTTGAAAACAGGCGTAGAACCTCCAGCCCTCCCAACACTTCTGAGCAGCATCCAGGATGGCCAATGGAGCAGGATGCTGGGAATTGTAGTTCAGCAACTTCCAAAGCCCCATGGGGTTCACACTCTTGCTGCAGGATGCCAGACAGGGGAGAAAACCACTCTAATGCATAGGTAAGAGGATTTCTGCAGGCAGATTTCCTTCATCCAGGGACTCAGACCCAGACAGCAAACTGATAACAGCGTCCCCCCAACATTACAGGCGTAGGGAGTGTGAAATTGATATGAAACTTTCCAACGGTGACTGTAACCCACCGAGGATGTTCTGGAATCAGAGTTTAACCAAACTGCATTCAGCCTCGTTTCACCACGAGGCAATTCAGGCAAAGGATTCCTCAGGATCCCCGGGCAGAGTCCTTCTGAACTGGGCAGTGGTACCAATTTAACGAATTACATTAATTAATCATTCCTTCTACACACACACACACACATACAGAGCCCAAAGTCCAGCTGTAGCCAGGCCGCCCCCCCCCCGCCCCCTCCCCCCCAGACATACATGGCAAGCTTTGCGCCCGAGTGAGGCGCGGGCACATTTCAGCCCCGCTTCCTCGCGGGGTCAGCGCCGGTCCGACTTTCGAGGATCCCCCGTCCTCACCTGTTGCAGGGAAGCGTCCTCATTCCGTCGGTTCGGCCGATTTTCTGCTCGGGCGATCTGCAAGAGAAGGGAGGGAGGGAGGGAGGGAGGGGGATGTTAGTTCCTTGTCTTTTCGCGGGGGGAAGAAGCCAAGGCGATCCGAACCAGGCTGCTTCCCCGGTCCGCTGGGCGCGGAGGGAGTTGCAATCTCCCGCCGCCTTTGCTCGCGGCATCCTTCCGCCGAGCGATCCGCCGAGCGCCGTCAGCTCCAGCGCTGCCTCCGGCGTCCTTGGCCCCCGTCTTTGCAGCATCTCTGCCGGGGAAACGCTCCGCAGCGATCGGTCCAGGGACAGGGTGGGATGGGGGCGGCTCACGGGGGCAAACGCTTTCCAGAGCAAAGGCCCCACCAGATCTGCGGGACTCATCCCCCCCCCCTCAATTATTTAAGGTCGACGTTTTGTTTTTGCAGCAGGACGCGAGCGTGCAAACAAACAAAGAGGAGGCGGTTTGCTTCTCCCCCCCCCCCCCCCGCATTCCAAGGAAACCACTCAGCAAAGGTGGTTTTTGTTTTTAAAAAAAGAACCCCTTCCATTTTAGTCATTATCTTCACATTAGAAATCAATCAAGGCCGCTCATTACCATTAACAAGTTGGCTCACCAGATTCCCCAGGTTTCTCCCGCTCATTTGTGTGAAGGCACCAGCCGTGTCCCTGGGGTGTAAAGCAGAAGGGAGGGGAGAGAGACCCCAAAAATCTGCACTAATGGTGCTGGACATTATTCACCTACCCAGTCGGGTGGGGGGAGGGGGGGAGGAAACATAATTAAAGGTTGATCAAAGATAACTGTTGGATTAAATTGGGGGGGGGGGTGTTCCAGGCTCAGAGAAAGAAAGCTTCCAAAATCTTTGCTCAAGAAATCTTCCTGGAAATGCACACATGTGTGCATGCAGGCATCGATCAGACCAGATGGAGGAAGCATATGCCTGGATTGAAATACTCAGGTTGGTTCTCTCCGCCTCACTGTAGGGCTGGTCTTGACCTGCTGGATAAGCTGAAGCATTTGCAGTATATAGAAAGGCCAGGCCACCAGTGGAACTCCAGATGTTGCTGAACTTCAATTCTCAGTGTCTTTAGAAAGCATGGACAATATTGAGGGAAACTGGGCACTGTAGGTCTTCGACATCTGGCAGTACCCCTGGTTGGCCCATCTTTGATCCCAGCTATCATGACTAAACCATACTTGGAAATTGAGAGCTACCATAGTTGAAGGCAAAACACCCTGCCAGGAATGGCAATTCCTGTCTCTCCTGCTGTGAGAGACAGTATCCTTTGGTTGCAGTCTTGCATTTTGGGTTGAGTGAATGGAAGACCCCTGAGGACTGCTCTCTTTTGGCCTCTCTTGGTCAACACCCAGATCAGAACAAGAAGAATGTAGCAGTTCTCCTAGCAACTAGGAGGAGAATTAGGAGCAGATCATTTCCTCCAAGGAGTGGACTTCTCTGCCCACACAAACAAGTAGAAAACATGTAGAACTGGGTTTCCAATGGGCTGCATAAATATATAGACTTCCACTTCCTTATGGAATTTCTGAAGCATTCCTGATTATTTCTCCCTCCTCCCCTTCCTCCCCCTCCCCCTCCCCCTCCCCCCTCCCCCCCTTCTTTCTTCTTCTTCTTCTTCTTCTTCTTCTTCTTCTTCTTCTTCTTCTTCTTCTTCTTCTTCTTCTTCTTCTTCTTCTTCTTCTTCTTCTTCCTTTCTTTGCTCATCTTTGCTATTTACATAGTTTCCTTCCCAATTGCTACTTGACTTGTCATTCTGTATTTTCCCAACCCGCAGACTTTGTAGGACCAAGAACGGTTAACTCCCTCCTAATTTATCTAGGTTATAAAATATCAGGTACAGAAGTGGAAATGTATATGCTGTAAGTGGAAATCAATAACAAATTAATGTTTCTCTTGTTCTGAGCCTCCCCTTCCAATCATGTGGGGATATTTACCATATTTGCTTCCTCTTTGAACGCTTTTCTCCTCCCCAGCTCTCTGATTCGTGCTGAGTTTGTAGATTGCTTAACCTAGTCTAATAAAACCATAATGACTTGGGGCTTGCCTAATGAATTTTTGGGTCTTTGCCAACAGACTCTGACTGTGAAGGGAGATTTGAAAGGCTCATATAATCGACCAGTAAAATGAGGCAGAGGTTTATGCTTAATAGGAATAGCACACACACATTATATTGCTATATTTATATAAATTGCTGCAACACTTTCGAGATTGATGCCTCTATTGTGTTATAAGCCAAGGGTTTAGAGACAATAGCCTTCTTCTCATGCACATTGTGGGCTAAGATTGCACAGATGTACATCCGCTGAGATGAAAAGGGGAAAAAATGAGCAAGGCCTGGGTGATAGATAAGTGAATCTTTAAGGCACCACCCGTCTGGTTATTAAAATCTGCAGGTGAAAATATTTGGAGGTTCTGCCAAATCAATGAGGCAGTTCTTCTCATACAGTCTTCGCTGGTTCCCAGGTCATTTTCTGTCCTAATTCAAGGGGCTAGTATTAGGAGGGCTCTTCACACCTGGGACCTACTTGTCTGAAGGTCTCCATCTTCCCATATGTTCCTAGCTGAAGATCTTCAGGGGCCTGCTTCTCCATGCTGAGGTCTGGTCAGTGGGAATCTGGGAGAGGACTTTTTTCAGTAGTAGCCTCCCCCAAATCTTTGTATAGTTTAATGAATGTGTTTCCTTTACAGTGCATTTTAATTATTACTCAAAATGTTCACCTGGGGGTTTTATGGTGTTATAAGCTGCAAAACGTGATTGTGGAAGGGGGCATACAAGTTGCAAAAGGATATAAATAAATCAAGGACCCCATGGGCATTCTGGACAAGGCTGATCTTTCCTCTGACCGGGTGGCAGAGGACTGTTGGTCACTTGCAGCCCCCCACCCCCACTCCCTTTGTTAGCTCAGCTAATTTCGGTCCCCCAATTTTCCCAGAAATTGGTCCAAGGCAGAGATTTTTGGGCTGTGAGTCATAGAGCCCTAGAGCATCATGAGCAAATTAGGGAGGTCACCTATTTAGAGGGACTTTCACATGGAAAGCTGAAGCCATGCCAGAATGGTCTCCTGCTCTTCCTGGACAAGCCCAAAGCAAGGTCAGGAATTTCCAGAGTTGCTGCTACAAGGAGCAAACATTGATTCAGAAGAAATGTGGAATTAAAAGTAAGAGCGGTTGTTTCAAAAATATATCCTACATTTCGGGAATTGTGGAAAACTAAGAGAGCTCATTCTTCCCATAAAAATATGGACTCTGTTTTTTTACTCTTTGTTTTATTGTTTATTTTCAATGAACAGGTTTTATTTCATACAGTCGCAAGGTTCTGTCATTGTTTTATCAGATATATTGATTAAAATGCCATTATTAAAAGTAAGTGGTATATTTATTTCTCCTTCAGCCCTAATCATTAGTTTTATTCATAGGGGAGTTACAGAAATTCATTTATCATTTTAGGGTGTTCTGGTATTGCAGAATTAAAGAACCCCAGGGCTAAGGGCTAAGTGACACATGTCATCTGAAGCCAAAGATTGTCCACCTCTGTTATATATGACAATGACTAGATTGCATAAACCTATTTACTATGTTTATGTTCCTAAGTGAGGTAAGATGAAATCTGAAAAGGCTGGGCAAAGACTGCACCCCTTCCTGCTCCTTGGGATTCATATCTGCATATTCTTTCATCACATCACTCTGTTCATAGATAGATAAGGCGAGAGAGAAGGGGGTTGGGATATGATATAGATAGGTGGCTTTGGAAATCAATTTTGATTGTCCTTAAGGGACTGCAAGACTAGATTCATACTGTACTCCAGACCATGCTAAAATGAAGTTTGTGGTGTCATCATGTTGAGGGAAGCCTAGCCACTGTGACAGCTGGTTGTGTGAAAACAGCAATTAGGTTTTGTTAACTGGGTAAGGCTTGGCTGCTGTGAATCCCACCTATGATTTTTTTTTTAAAAGCACTTCTTTCCATCTGAATTTAGGATTTCCATAGGTTTGGCATTATCATATATTCCAGAACATGTGAGTGTATTGTTATTTAGAGTTTTATCCATGCTTGGGTGCAGGCCCCATTTAAAAAGCTGAGCTCCAAATAAAGATGGCCTTGTCTGTCAATCACTGTTTAATGCTTGCATAGTGCTTACACCGCAGGCATCTTTAAAAAAAAACAAAAAACCAGATGCTCAGAATCCTTTGCTTAGTTGAACAGCAAGAGATTGACTCCATGGTCTTCATGTCTCTCTTTCAAAGAGATGGAATTCTGAAGATGCCATGTCAATTTCTCAGCCACACTAGTCAATTTCATCTTCCTTTTCAACACTCTTTCTTAAAATACTTCCTTTTGTTTCTGAGCCTGCTGACAATCTCATTTTACTTTATGTCCCTTGACTTCGGAGAGACAACCAAATCAGGAAAATTTGTTACTCTAACTGTTCTCCCTTCTTTCGTTTTCTTTTCTTTGCAGAGATTCTTAAAATAATTCCTCCCAGTGGGAAACGCACACTGTATATCAAATTAAAATGGATCCTGGGAGGTCACATGTCCCCATCAAACAACTAATATCTGGTGAGGAGGAGGCCCACAATTCAGTTTTTTGAAACGGCAGAGGGAGAGCCGATAAATAATTAAATGCAACATATAAGCCTGTGAAAAATAAGAGTCTTTAGCACCAAGGACAGCGCAGCTTCCACTTTAAAAAAAAAAAGACAATCAGCTTCTAAGGAAGGGGAAAGCAATAGAAGCAAAAAAAGAGAATAGAAAAATTTAAGGGAAAACGATAAAATATGGCTAAAATGTTGATATAGCAAATGTATGTTTACTATGAAGTCAGTATTTCAAAACTGCAGTTACATATTTTGCCCAATCCTTGTTCACTCAGACGTTGTTCATAGTTCAATTGGGGTTACTTTCAACGGCCAGAATCTATCTTTTTATCTTTACTCAAAAACAAAGCTGGTTTATTTTAGTGGTACTTACTCTATGCATAACATTACAGTCCTCCTTTATTAATTAGTTAGGTGGCAACAGATGGCAGCATTTAGCCAAATCTGGCTTGGAAACAAAGCAGAATTGATTCCTACCACCATGGGGGATCACCTGCAAATTCCAACATTGTTGGCTAGACTGGGAAGCTGAAAAACATTCCAAAAGAAAGCAGTTGCAAACCATGTCTGTAACATTCCCAAGAAAACTGGATACTGTCCCAAGACGTTAAATAGTTGACCATCTTTAGTTTAGGCATCATATTTTCAGCTAGATCTTCCCTGTGTGAATGATAGAGACTTTTTTTTAAAATCCCATCCATTTTTAGTGTATGTTTTCTGTATTGTTTTAACATACTGTGTTATCACTGGAGAACCAGTGAGGTGTATTGGCAGAGAGGCTGGATTAGGAGCAGGGAGACACAGGTCCAGGTCCTGATCCTCCCCTAGACATGGAAGCCAGTTGGGTGGCCTTGGGCCAGTCCTTCCCACTCAACCCAAATCAGCCTCAGGCTTTGTGATAAGCCAGCTGATAACTAAGAATGAGCTAAACACAGTGGAGAAACAATCAGACCTGCAACCAAGTGGGACAAACACAAATAAGATGTTCCTGCTTTATTATTGTTTTTCAGTTTAATTGTATACCACTCTGAGTTATTTTATGAGAAGCAGAACACAAAAGCTTTAATAATAATCAAAATGCAATTGATTGAAAGCTGCCTGTTCAACTAAAAGTTTCCCCTTCAGTCAGGTGGTTGAGGTATCAAAATAATGTTCTTTATGAGCCTGCAGTTAGCCTCTTTAAAAAGGTATTTTTCTTTTTGCTGGGTCTGCAGGCAAGAAGGCCTCTTCAAAAGAAACCCAGACACTCAGTCAGTCCTGGACTTTTTCCTACTTAAACCCATCAAAATAAATGACTAAAATGCCATTGGACTCCTTTGAACAGAAACTACACTTGGATAGTTACCCTATCAAAACCAACCAACCAACCCTATTATATGCAAATCTGTGCAAATTTAAACTTTTATGAGTAATATTTTCCTCTGGGTGCACAGGAGTCACCCTTTAGGAGATGTTATCGAGAATGTGATCTGACAAAAGTATATCCCCATGCAGTTCACATAGAGTATAAGATTCCAGCCTTTGGCATATTCCACTTAAGTACATGATGGCTGGACAGTTTCCCATGATGAACTTAACCATGGTTTGCTCAATCTAGTTTTTTTTTTTTAGATTTTTTTATCCCACCTTTATTATTTTTATAAATAACTCAAGGTGGTGAACATATCTAATATTCCTTCCTGCTCCTATTTTTCCCACAACCACAACTCTGTGAGTTGATTGGCCTCAGAAAGAGGGACTGGCCCAAAATCACCCAGCCAGCTTTCAGGCCTAAGCCAGGACTAGAATTCAGAGTCTCCTGATCTCTAGCCTGTTGTCTTTGCCACTAGACCAGACTGGGTCTAGTTTTCTAGATTTCTACATCATTACACACTAGACTAAAATGGGATTGGGAAGGTCATGCTTGGTGTACAGTAGGAAACCAAATATTGTCTTAGCATGTGCAAACAAGGCCATCCACTTATGCCATCGCCTAGTTTGTTTGGGTATATGTTATGTGAACATAGCAACAGTGGGTCTAGATTAAGTGTGTGAACCCAACAACAAAGCTGCTATTCGCAGTCTGGGTTCTTATAAATAGGCTAGAACATGGTCAGTTATTGTGGAAATCCAGCCACAGTTGTACTGGTCAATGACCAAAATAAATCCAGCCACAAATGTCCTTCAGATGCATTGGGCTACAACTCACATTATCCCAACTAGTACAATCTAAGATGTGAGTTGAACTCCTATGCATCTAAGGTTGTAAATCCAAGTAAAACATCTCTTATAACAGAATAATTGTTGTTTTAGAAAAACTACATCATGCAGAGACATCTTTTGCCCATCTTCAGCTTTCTTCATCAATCTCCATTGTAATTAGGACTTCTTCTGTAGTTGAAGGCAGATCCAAAAAAGCAGGAGGCAGGTTTGAGCAATCAGCTTAGTCCCTCTGCCTCTCTATCTCATTGGCTCCTGTTCTGGGGCCAAAGGCAGGGACCACACATTCTTTCAGAATAACTTGATAGGTCAGATGTCCTGAGCCTGTAAGCTCTTTGTCTGAAATGACATCCCAGCCTAGACGTGTCATCAGAACAGGACTGGGGCACATATCCAAGGAGTGCATATAACGGAATGAACAGGGGGCACAGAGTAATTTAGATTGCCAAGAGGGCTTCGCACCCCATTTATTCATTGAGTCCAGAGGCTGAAATCAATTCTGTGCACCATTCTTCCAACTTAGGTCCACTACTTCAATAAATCTTCTTCCATCTGAAAGATACTTTGGTCTGAAAATTTTTAAACTTATCTAGTTTAAGGAACCCCAAGAAGGGTGAACAATGGGGAGGAATTTGCAATATCTATTTTTTGATTTTGTGCAACTTTTTTGTCATCTAGCTATTAATCAATATAGATAGGTACAGTTATTATATCTGTATCTCTTTGTGGATGTGTCTCTTTCTATGTGTTGTATCAATCCAATTTTCTAGACTCCTACAACCCACTGAGCAATACATGGCTGGGTTTGCACATTGCATTAAACTAAACTATGGCTGATTAGTCTGTGATTTTGTATATGGTGCACACACACCCATCTAGTGCAAATTTCATTCTTTGTTATTGTTGAGGCACTTCCTTCTCTTGCAACAAAGGACACCCTGTCCAGTGACTTAACAGACCATTGCCATATTATGCAACGTAGATGAGATACTCATAGCTTTTGCTTGCATTGCCTAGGGGGAGAATTTGAACCCTCTCAACAAATGTTCAAAGGCAAATCCTTCATCATGCAGTAAGTATTTTGCATAAAGGTACCCAGTATGCAGGAAAGAAATACCATAAGGTTTCCTTATCTTTTCTAAACTTGCTCTCCTAGCTTTGCACCTATCCTGTAATATTCAAAACTGTGCATCTTTCATACGTTAGGGTTGAAAAGTTTAACTGCTGTTATAAGCTGTGTAGTCTGATGTTAGCAGAAAAAATAAACTGGGGTAGGAATCAGCAATTCAAGCAGTGAGAAATATTTGGGGTGGGGAGAATCCATTGCTATTCCTTTCTTGTTCGCAGGGTTCACCCCACTATCTCAGATACAGACCTGTAAACAGATTATTCATAATCCTCATGATGTAGCATCATCTAAGGTAGCATCTAAGTCTAGACAACATTTCATGTATGCTACTGCAGTAATACTAAAAAAGAACTCTTGATAGCATGGTTAGCACACTCACTTTTCATACTGAGATGAGGCAAGACCCCAATAAGCTGTCTAAGAACTCTGGGCAGGAGGCAAAATGAACATCGTAATTTGAATCAGGAACTTGATTTACAGCAATTATCTTCCTCCTTTGGAAGAAATGGACCAGCTCCCCCACCAGCTTAGAACTCTATTCCTAAGTTTGGGAAGACTTCAAAATTGTAGGATTTGCCCTGGAACCCACAGAGCCATCAACTATCGCAAAAGATACACACTGAGAAGCAACATCTCCTGAGGTCTGAATTCTTTGAGGAGTACCAGAAGTGAGATGAGCACACAATGGAGATACCCAAGCTGCAAGCTACCTGAAGCCACTCAAGAGTGGGCAAAATGCAAACACATACATAGAACAAACACATTTGAGGGGGGAGAAATGGCTGTCACTGTCATTTGTCTGTAATTCTTGTCCACCCAGAGATTTCTCAGAAGAACTGGATCTCCATCCCCTGTCCTCCACACCCTCTCTTCCCATGCTCAACTCTGTTTGCGAATGAAGCGATTAACAAAGACACTTCCCTTCCAAAAGGGAGGGTCACAGTGAGCATAAAAGAACACATTGCTTATTAAGCTAGAATTAACTGCCCTCCTAGGAGCTAATTAAATTTGTTCTTGGAACCCAGGGTTTTTTGAGGAAGGGGGGAAAGACAGAAAAATCCATCCTATTTTAACCATATAGCAGCCATGCCCATGTTACTCCTGCAAATAGACATTGGTGATTCATGCCCAATGATTATTTTGATTTATCCATGAATGATTCTGCTTGAGATCTGAGCTGTATCCTTCAGGCAACAAAACAGAACAGTACAGTAGGAAGGATAGTCAGACCTATTTATTTCTCCATCCCCCCACTCCCCCAAGATGTCCATTTATTTATTTATTCCACTGGTTTTATTTCACATTATGTTTTGAATACAATCAAAAGTATTTGTTTAAATTGTACCTTGATAATAAAAGTAGTTATTTTCTCTAGAGTGCTGCAAAATTATAGCATTTACGTCTTTGAAATACTTTAAACAAAATAATACTAGCAATTAATGAACACTAGCATTGTAGGTATATCATGTAAGGATTTTCTTTTCTTTTTAATAAGACAGCTGTAGAAAATGGGATTTGACGGAGAGATTGTATACTATAATACAGGATACAGAGGGCAAATTGGTCAACTGGGACCGCTTAAGGTAAGAAAAGGGGCTTTCCCTCATTCTCCCTCCACTTCAGAACTTATTCAGCCCAACAATGTTTGCAAATTGAAGATACAAGTCCCTAAAATTGACCTGGTTCTCTTACCCCACCCGCTTCTCTGTTCTCCCTTTCCTGAAAACACCACACAAAATAATGGGAAGAGACAGAACAAAGGCAGAGATCAAATACAGTTAAATCGAAGTGTTTACACTGCTAGTGCCTAAACTTTTTCACTTCATTTAACATTCCGAAGAAACTGGAATTTGTCACTGTTGAAGTCTTAGGTTGGGTCTTCCACTTTCCCCGTGCACACCGTGCTGTCCTGCTTATTTATTTATTTTGGCCTGTTGTAGTTTCCTTCATGTATCTTTTTCTTTCTAGGTTTGGCTCTGATTGCATCCACTGGGCCATGTTTCTCATTTGAGGGGGGGGAAATGATAAAATTAAAAGGCCATTTAAAGAGACTAATTGGTCAATATTCACACCCTTGTCTTTGAGATTAATTAAGAAAAGTTCCATCTACTTTCAGTAGCTGGGCCACACATTAACTAGAGGAAAAAAGAACCAAGCGTCAACACGTCAAGCAGCTGGTAAATTTCACATTCACTCCAATTTACATAGCAATAGGGCAGATCGGAATGTGGCTAGAATAGTTAATCTTTATCCATACATACATAAATACGTACATGTATATATGCATGTCTGCGTGTATTCTGGTTTGCTTGCTAGCACTCACCAAAGTTTGCATGACATTTCTTACCATGGCACCATATACTCAAAAATACTTTTTTTCTTTAAAGTTAAACTCAGGGAGAGAGTAAAAAATGTGTGTGTGTGTGTGTGTGTGTGTGTATTGGTAGAAACAAGCCCAGATTGGTCGTACAAGGATAGTGTAAAGTAAAGCATACTGGGGGAGGGGGGTTGCAAGGTCAAAAGACACATTTGAAAGTGAGGAAATGATTGGTACAACATCACCAGATAAATGTAGAGGACACTAATGTAGTTTGCAAAGAAAAGAGCAACGTTAGTGAAGGGTGTCCAAGGG
This sequence comes from Python bivittatus, assembly GCF_059951505.1. Taxonomy (NCBI): domain Eukaryota; kingdom Metazoa; phylum Chordata; class Lepidosauria; order Squamata; family Pythonidae; genus Python; species Python bivittatus. The sequence continues at coordinate 15,135,491 of NW_028277042.1, forward strand.
GAGCATCTTCTGACTGCTGTCCGCACGGTTACGGAGATCTTCCACGCAACGTACACAAACCTCAGTCAGAGTTTTAAACTTCTGCAATAGGTAGATCTTATCCAGAAGTACGCCGTTCAAAGTTCCTTCAGTTCAGGGGTTGGAATTGGTAAGCCCATCTCAAGCTTACCTTTGCTTTGATTCTCCCTGCCTCCTCCTCCTCCTCCTCCTCCTCCTCCTCCTCCTCCTCCTCCTCCTCCAGTCAGCAAGTCATTTAAAGAGGAAAAACTAGAAATCCTGAGAAAGTGGAGTATTTCCAGCCCCCCATCAAGTTTCCTCTCTCCAGTTTTAAATAGGCGCGGTCTCCTTTCTCCATCTGGATCAGAACCCCGTTGCTGGCGGCTTCTCTTGTGACGTCTTGATCCCCAGCAAACGCAGAAATCACCGGCCACCCGTTGAGCATTAAGCTCACCTGAAAGCAAAGGCAGAAGACAAGCCCGCCCCCCCCATCAATGAACAGAAAGAAGAAAACAAAGGGAAACCCTAAGGAGTGGAAATGTGCATGCATAATGTGCACGCACGCACACAGAAAGGGGGGGGGGACGTTTTTAACTGAAAGTATCCAGGAAAAGAGATTTCCCCCACCCAGCCTCTTCATACATACCGTTAGCTGCTCCTTCAATTATTAATGTTGCAGCCAGGGCACAAGAACAGGAGAAGTATAGCCTGATACAAATTTACTCAAAAGCCAGCTCCCCCCCGTGTTCAAAGGGTACCAGGACTGAGACGTGGGAACTGCTGGATAGACCTGCTCAGGACTGTTTTTAAGCAATCATCAGAACAAAACAGCAGACTTGCCAGACTGGTGCTATTAAAAGATGTTCTTTCTTTTAAAGCTTAGAACCCACAAGGAAACCCACAGGATAAACATTTCTACAGTGGCAGAAGAAACAAAGAAATGTGAGAAAAAGAGGCATGGCTGGTTTAAGGGAGAAATTTGGGATTTTTGGCACAGTATTAAAATGACCCTCTCCCATAATTTCTAGCTATGAATTCCAGACATAATCACCCTCCCTCCCTCCCTCCCTTTCATCTATCTATCTATCTATCTATCTATCTATCTATCTATCTATCTATCTATCTACCTACCTACCTACCTACCTACCTACCTACCATCTATCCATCTGATTATTTCTGCTGCCAGATCAAATTTGTTTGCAATAACAAAAGATCCAAGGATATAAGGAATTTTTGGCTTTCACACTACGGTAATTACCTTTCAAAGCCCCTTTAACACTAATGTAATTACCTTCTTAAGCCCAGCTTTCCAACCCAGCATTGTGCAGAGTAAGACAATCAAATCACAAGGGGGAAAAAAAAACAAGTACAGATCTGATGGTTTTAGGGATCTCTAGAAGAAGGGGAAATAATGATGTCATGTAAGTGCTATGAGCAGTGTCTTCAAACGTGACCTCAGATTTGATGCATTTGGAACATGGCTGAAATTCCAGCATGGAATATACTCAGCCACCCTTCTGTATGTCTAAGACTCGGCTTGTCCTTTGGGAAAGCTGGCTGCTTTGTCTCCCATGCTAAACCTTCAAATACAAGACAAGGGAGGCAATAGTTTGGTTCCAAGCAGTGCCTATCAGTCCCAGGGAGTGGGGTGGGGGAGACTTACTCTTTTGAGGAACAGCAAAAATGCTGAAATCTTGATAAAGGCAATGTGGCCCAATAGAGATTATAGCTTTCTACCAGAGGAATGGTAGAAATTCAACTCTTTGGATACATCCATGGCAAACCCCACCACCACCAGTAATTAAAGATTCCCATAAATGCATAGATCAATTTTCCTTCTTCTCATGTCAGCCTTTCTGTGCTTCCTTAAGATCAAGTCCTTAAATTATAAACAAAAGGTTTATAATTTAATAAGGCTTAATAAAATGCACAACCCCTATTGCCAAATGTTAGGGATATATATTTAAATGAGGCGATCCCCTTTTATTTTTAGCACTTTAAGTCCATCAAGGAGACTAGGATAAAAGGGAAAGGGAGCTGACTCTAAACATAGAAATCTCCAGCCTCTTTTGAAGAATTGAGCTACTGCTATGGCTTTCTAAAGCAGAAATCAACACCTGCGGTAAAGAAATATACAATTGCGCCTTATGGGTGGAAAAAGATAGAAAACGTATTCACAGCGCACCTAGGCTGCACGCTTAAATCTCACTCAGTTTAGCAAAATGATTTCTGAGCAAACCTATACAGGACTAGACACTTCACATGCCCATTTTCTGGTATGAACTTTCATCCACAAATTTAGATTTATAGATGGTCAGAGAAAGCACAATGCTCCATTTCAAAGATCCAGGAAATCTCACTATGAGCATGCCTGAAGACAATCAATGAGTCTAAAATTCTCCTCCATAGCTCCTGATTCCAAGTAAATCGATCTCTCTTTTTTTGGAGGGGGGGGGGAGCAGCTGAAAGTAAAGAGTTCCAGAATCTTTGGGAGGCATATAAATTAAATAAATAAACAAATAATAAAGGAAGGTGTTGGTTGGTATTCTTTAGATGGTGCTATCATACCAGCCAACCCAATTTCATTTTCACAATCCATTCACTTGGTTACTGAATTAACCCATAGGGTGGAAGAAGGTCTCCACAATGCACTGAGTCATAAATTAACTAAGCAGGCTGAGTTCTTTTAAAATGCTAATGCCAGCTAAACAAGGAGAAACCAAAGTTAAAAACTCAAGAAAACCAAGGTTACATCTGACTCAGGTGTGCACACTGCGCATTGAACTAGAGGTTGTGTGAACACAACACGGCTGAACTTTCTGCCTCCCTTCAAAAACATGACTTTTAATTAGGTCCCAATTATAAAGACAAATGTTCATCATAAAAAGCTGAAAATAGCTAGGGTTTGGGAAGATGTTGCTTATGCTATTCCACCATCAGCAAACTCTGGGGACATCTAACATTATTTCTGCTCCTTAGAGACTCATTTTGTATGTCTGTTGGCGGCTGTTCCAACTTTCTTTGCAAGATAGTAACTGGATGCAAACCAGACTTAAATACCCCCTACCATTTTCCCCCCCTCTTCTAGACATTTGAACATTTTGCTTAGTCAAGAGTTCTTAAAAACGTGAACAATATTTTGCAGCATTTCGTGTTGGCCCAAAAAGGTAACATCTTCATGAAACGTAATTCAGCTTCCCCAGATTTTTTGTTTTTGTTTTAACTTCAATCCTAGGACAAGACAGCTTTCCCCAGACATCTGTCTGATAGTCCACAAAGAGGGAAGGGATGATTTAGAAAAGCTGGAATCAGCTTCCGGGAAGGAGCATTTCTGTTTCTCTTTACAACAGCAAAACTACAGGATTAAAACACAGTGCTTACCCCCTACGAGGACAGCAGACAGTGGATGAAAGAGTTATCTAGAACAATGGTTGCATCTATAACAAAGAACTTGTTATTGTCTCCAAGATGAAATTCAATCAGGCAGGCAATCATTCTGTATGCCTATATCTACTCTATGTGTGTGTGTGTGTGTTCTGCAGTACTCTCTAAAATAAAATCCTGAACTTCAGCTCACTGAAATCAATATAACTTACTTCTAAATAAACCTGACTGGGGCTGATGGTTTTGTCCACACTTACTCTAAAATACGACCACCCTCCTTTTACTCCACATGCTAGATTTACAGTTATAACACATTTGATGCTTGTTGTGAATATAACTTAATCCTACCCTTCCGACTGCCACTTTAAAGGAATTTCTTCCTAGGAGAACATTTAAAAGAATGTTATCACTGGGAAGAAAAGCCCTGCATGGATACAATCTACATCTTAGTAAGGGAGCACAAACTTAGCATTCAGCCTGATAATTAAATATGTGTTCTTGGAACAAGATCCAACTTTATAGAATGGGAAATACTTTTAAGCAAATGCATGGATTAAGGCACAAAAGACTGAAGAGATGAAGACCCTGAGTGGGAAGGAGAACAACTGACACCCTTTTTCTACACATCAGAAATGCTCAATTTAGGGAGAGGAGCTCTTGGCAACTGTTTTCAGATCCAGAATGGTGGGAAGCCAGACAAAGACGTAGCTGAGGAAATGGACAGATGTATTAACGATGGGGATTGAAAGGGTGCTTCGCCACTCGTTTCCTTGGCAGAGTGCTTAAGTGACTGGCTGCAAGAGAGTTCCAAAATCAAGGGGAGAATTAAACTACAACCTTCCAGGGCCCAGCACAATTTCTTAACCATTGCATGGACGTATTTAACCATTGCATGGACGTATTAAATCTCTCTCTCTCTCTGTGTAAATCCATACCTGTACATACATGCATAAACCCCCACATATATAGCCCATACAGCATAGTTCTGCAATGGAAACCTCAGTCAACTATACATCTATCAGGTCTCCACCATATTTTATATGGACCTGAATTTCAAAATCCACCAAAAAAAAAAAAGTTGTTCTTACAAGAATGGGTATTCTATACAGGGGATTAAGAATTACCCTTTTCTAGGTGATTTCTAGCACTCGATTCTTGCCCTGAGGTGATGGATATAAACGCACCCACTTAATCATCGATACCTATATACTCACACACCAATGTGTGCACACATACCTCCTCGCACCTTGCAGAGAGTGTCAACATTCACTGTGCAGCAATGGTCCTACACAAGCTGACTCAGAAAGAACCCTAGTTTAATTCAAGGGTGTAGATTCCTTACCAGACCTTACAACTGAGTTGAAAAAAGTTGGTCCCTGTCACTCACATAAACGGGGAGGGGGGGGGCTTCTCTCCCAGGGCAGAAAGGAAAGTTCCTCGGCCAAGAAGCCATACACTCTCACCTGGATGGTCTGCCTGTTGTACACCTTCACCACGTGGAAATTAAAGCTGTAGATGCCCTTTCGGGGTGCAATGAAAGTGCTGCGTTCCGAGTCGAAGTTGAGCCCAATGTTGACCAGCACCTACGGGAGGGAAGAAACCGAGAATGGGGTAAAGAAAGAGAAGGGGGGACCCAGAGGATTGCCCAGGTGAGAATCAAAGCTTTTCTTAGAGGTCCTTTCTCCACAACAATCCACCCTTCTTCTGTTCTCCTCCCACTCGGAGTTGTCCACTGTGAAGGTGAGACTTGACAGGATCCTTGCGTCTCCCGTATGGTGGCCACCCTCTCCCCTGAACACAGACAGGCTAAGCCCTGGGCTAGGCAACCTCTCCAGGTTCAGGGCTGCTCCTCCCCAATTTATGTCTCTAAGCCCTTGCTGCTTGAGGTGGAGAGGTGTTGTAGTCCCAACTAGCTGGCAGGAGGGAGCCAGGTTGCCTCTCCCTCCCTCAGGTTACAACAGGAAATTTGATTCTTTTCTCCCCGGCTGAAGACTAACCCACCTGTTCCCCCCTGATCTTGGGGATTGCCTCCAGGAGAATTAAGAGTAGGGGGTGGGGGTAGAAGACAGGAGGAAAGAGACTCCTTCGAAGGCAGCGCCCCTTCCATCTTCTCCTCCTAGGCTTGCCCTCCCCTCTCCCACCCCCTAAACCCTCCTCCCTGCTTCCCCCCTCTCCCCAACCCCCCCGCCCTTAAATCCCCCTTCCCGGGTGGGGGTCCTACCTGGTCGAAGTAAATGATCATGGTGCGGTTGCTCATCTCCGACGGCTCGTGGTTGGTGCTGCGGATGGCGGAGAAGGCCACCTTAGCGCTGCCCGACCGCACCGAGATGCCCAGCGCCGTGCCGGTCGGGTCGGAGGCCGGGTTGGAGTCACACACCACCAGGCACTTGCCCTCCAAGATGATGGGCTCCGTCTCGTTCTGTCCCAGCACCACCCCGGCTAGCCAAGCCAAGCTCAGCAGCTCCAGGGCCAGCATCGCGCCGCCGACGCCGCGCTTCCGACGCCCCTTCGCCTTTCTGCTCGCTCGTTCCGCGGCTGGGAGGCTTCTCCGAAGGGGCGGACGGGCGGCTCGCCGAGCCCCGCTGCTCCCGCTGCCCTTCCTGGCTCGGGCTCCGCTCCGGCGCTGCCCTCGCCTCCCTCTAGTCCGCCAGCACCGCCCGAAACGCCCCTCGAGGTGCGGAGAGCAGCGGTAGCGCCAGCGGCCCCTGGCAAGGCGCAGGAGGAGCGCCCGAATGCATAGTGCGGAAGGGAGGCGGGAGCGAGGGAGCAGCCAGGGGCGAGCCGAGGGGACCGCCCGCCGCCCGCCGCCGACCACTGCGAGGGCGTCGAGGGCACCTGCCCTGCCCTGCCCTGCCCTGCCCTGCCCTGCCCTGCCCCGCCGCCGCCGCCGCCGCCGCCGCCGCGCTCGCTGGCCGGCCGGCCGGCTGGCTCTCCGCCGCAGCTCTGGCCCGAACGCTCCCCGCCGCCCACCGGAGCACACAAAAGCCGCCGCGCGCGTCTCCCCACCTTGCCTCTCCCCCGCCAACCCCAGCCCTTCGTCAGCGCCGGCCCCGCCCCGCCCCGGCCCCGCCCGCGCCCAATGGGCAGCCGGCGCGCTCGCGGCCAGCCAATGGGGGCCCCGTCCGTCTCTCGCCCCCCTCTTCCCGAAGGGGGAGGCTTTTTGTGCGTCCTGCGATTAGGTGGTCGAGAGAACAGGTGGACAGGCGAAGCGAGAAGGCGCAGCGGTGTGGCGACGGACGGACGGACGGGGCGCCCGGCCGCGCTTTTGCCGCTCCGGCCCAAGGGGGGCCGGGCGGGGTCCTTCCTTGGGGCCGCGGCAGGTAAGGACCGGGTGGGGAGTGGACGGCGGGGCGGAGCGGGGGATCCCGGGCAAGCCCTTCGTGTCCCTGCGCGCCTTTGGACAGGACAGGACGGGGGAGGGGAGGGGAGGGGAGGCGCCGGCGGTGTGCGTTGGGTCGGAGCCCGCTCAGCTTCCTCTTAAGCTGGCGGGCGAAGGGATGCGCGCGCCCGGGGAGCGGCACCCTACCCTTGGGATAGTGGTCGCCTGGGTCGCCGGGGAGGGGGAGACCATCGCTGCGGCCCATCGCCGGACAAGCGCATCTGCCCGGTGTAACTTCGCTGAGCGAGAAAGGAGGGGGTGGAGGGGCAGGGTCGGAGTGGGGCGAAAGGGTGGAGCTCGGAGGGAGTTGGGGGGTTCGCTCCTGCGGCAAGGGAGATAGGAGGAGGGGGCTCCCTTCAGAGGGGGAGTGTTGTGGGCCATCACCCAAAACCCTGGATACCTTCACCGACCTTTCGCCTTCTGGATTTGTTGGACTAGGACAACCCCTTCTGGCAGAGGCTGGAAGGTTTGTCTCCTGATCCCCAAAGTAACAGATTACCTGTGGACCCCGCCCCCCAAAATCAAGTGTATGCTCAGACCTCCTGCCTTAATTTCATCGCTTTGAATTCTTCATCCTGGAGGCAGCTTGAAGTTCAGATGGTGAGGTCAACTTGTCCCAAAGTAGTTTTGTCATCTAAGCTGCTTTTCCCAGTTGGTTGGTTGGAGAGAGGAGTGGGGGGGGGGGGGCAAACGGGACAGAAAGAATGTGCAGGGAAGGGGGCTGCTGGAGATGTAGAGGGTGGGAAGATGTAAGTTATATGATGCAACTGGGCTGGATCTGTATAATACCAACCCCCCCCCCCACCTTTCTTAAATGATGTAATCCTGAGGAATGAGGCCAAAGAGGAGATATTAATGCTCTGGTGTGATCACCAGAAACTCTTCTAGACAATCACTTCAGGCACTGTGAGATCATTGTTGAACATTGTGTAGGTGCTATTCGTGCATTTTTTTAAAAAAAAGAGAGAGAGAGAGACATCAGGGCAGGCACACAGATACCCCTTGGATCCAAGCTTGGCTATTACAGCCAAGTCTGTCCTGTTAGTCCATCCATGGAAATCATCACCTGATATCTCAGCCATCAAGTGCTGAATGAGTATGGAAATATCCCCGCAAAACCAACCAGTTGCACAATCAGTTTTATCCATGCTTGCCATTACATAAATATGCAGAAGGAGGAGATATGAGATAAACCAAGGTTTGAGTTTAACACTGATGAAACTGGATCATACTAGAAGTAGGGCAGGATGGGGAGGAATATTAATTTTGGAAGTGTTGTGAACTCCATTTGCGCTGAACTACGTTCACAGTTTTGCATGTCACTCTGCTAATCAAGAGGAGAACTCTTGATGTCGTCACACACATATCTTTACGTTCTTGACATTCGTTTATATAAAGCCTTTGAGAGTTACTTGTAATAAACAGGTGTTGGATTGCATGGGAATATACAAAATCCCAGCCACGTTGAGCTATGGTGGAACAGCTGAAGTACATCCTGTTTATTTTGGAGTTTATCACAATGATTGAGGACCAACTATAGGGTCACAAAGTGAGGAATGAGAAAGCAGGAGACTTTTTAGGAGAAATATATAAACCAAAACAATAGTGGAGGGTAAGAATGCAGAGCCTGAGGGGAAAGGACCATAATCTACCGGTGGGATATTTAAAATATATGTGCACATATGTCAAATCCATTGTTTTTATTCATGGAGAAGTTCATTAATTTTTCAATATATGATGATCACAGCTTTGCTTTTTAATCTTTGAATGGACTTGCAGGAGATGCAAACTCCATTCAGTTATATCTTTTAAGGTGCAAATATTTCAAATATCTGAAGGCTTCTTGGGAGAAAAACAGATTAAAAGGCCAATAATTATTTGAGAACTAGAACTTCCTGGTTCTAGAATTTCTAGAACTTTCTCTCCACCTTTGGAACACTGTAAAGCTATGTTCATTCAATGTTCTCAGCCAGGAACTCTCCAAGTACACAACCCAACCAACCCAGACATGTGATTAGTTAATGGTGCAGTGTGTCGTGCAAACCTAGAAAATTAAATTAATTGAGTAAACAGTGGTTCAGTTGACTACGGGTGTTCCAGGAAGAAGGTTAGATGTGTGTTTCTTTTCATGGGAAAGTGTGTGTGACTCTATAGCTATGTAAAGAAAAGTGAATCAAGTTAGCCTCTTTCTTAAAACAAGAGAGACCTGACCATTGCTTGAGATCTACATCTTCTCGGTCATTTTGATTTGTGCTGTTGGGGAGTGAGGGACATTGTTTATGTAAGGAATTAGCATTACCCATGCCCAGGAGGTCAGTCTAAGGAAAATCCCAAGGTTGCATAACGGCTCCTGAGTTCTGAAGACTTCAGAACTACCCGGTGAAGATTATGGATGTTCGATAGCTGTGACGTATTTGTGTAGGGGGAGGAAAGAACCATGGTGAGAAGCAGGAAAGGTATGGGGTCTTCAGAACAAGACCATGCCACACTGTAATATTTTGTTGCAGGTCCATCAGTAGAAGAAACCAAGGGACTCATTTCCCCCTGACCTCTCACAATCTACTGTTGAAATGTAGGAAGGGAATAATTTGAGCCATGCCTCTGATAGATCAAGCAGTGTGGTGACTGAGGCTCAGAAAAAGGCAGGTATCAAATGTTTGTACAGGGGAAAGGCAGACAGCATTTTCAGGGAAATCAGATGGAAAAGCTATTGCAAATTGTGTTTGAATGTTGAGAGAGAGAGAGAATACTTGTGGAATCAAATAGAACCAGCTGTGTAGAGATGAATGAACAAGAAGGGTAATGGCTCAGAAGTAAGCTGACATGGAGAAGATTCCACATTTCAATTTCCTGGTTCCACAGCTACGGCTAGAATAAACTCCTGCCTTAAACCCTGGAGATCATCTGCCATTCAAGATTAACATCTGAGCTGGGTGAACCTCCGGTCTAGCATGTAAATCGTTATTCCAAAAGCTAGACTGCTACCTGTTGGGGATGCTGAAGACATGGAAGTCTTGGCCCTTATAGTTAGAATTCCCCCCTCCAGCTCTAGTCTTAAATGAGATAGACATCTCCATAATTACCAAGTCATCTCACTGATTTCACAAAGGTATTTAGTCCAACATCAGTTCAGCAGTGTTTCCAAATAAATGTGCAGATGATTGCAGTCTCACAGTGCAATCATGGGAATAGTTAGCCTAGGGATAGGTAAGTAAGATTGCACTCACAATCAACATCCATGTTCTCCCTACATTTTGTCCATAGTAAGAATAGACATCCCTTTTTGTTAGATTCCTCTGGAATGTTAATAGCATAGATGGTCCCTCTCAAAAAATGGTAGGGTTGGTGGGTCCGGCCAGCAAGAAACACCCCCTTACCAAAGTCAAATTGGGTAAGTTTGCTCCTGGCCATCACATCTGTTCCTTCAGGATGTTCTCTACCATCTCAGCATATCTCAGATTGTTTTCTAAGCAGACAGGCTATTTCTAAACCAAAAAAACTGAGCTGTAGTTACCATACATTTTTCCCTTCTAGGAGTGCTTACAGGACCCATGTAGGATGTTAAAAGCTTGTATTTTGCATTCAGCTGGCCTGCTTTTCAATATATGTTTTTTTGGGGTTTTTTAATTAAAAGAATCAAATAAAAATACATTCACACAGAGCAGAGAGATGTCTAGTCTCCATTGGTCTCCATTGATACTATCTTGCCTATTCCTGGTTAGGATATTTTTCTAAAGCTTCGTTGAGTGAGATAAATTTAAAAGCCAGTAAGATTTTCTAGGGCTGCAAACATTTTTATGGAGGAGAACCTACATCATTCAAATTCCTACTATTCTTTGGGGTATTTTTCTCTTAACTGCTTGCACCAGACTGGAACATATTTATAGTACCTCCTAGGCTCAAAAATTGCTTTCTATAGATAGGTTATTGCCAGCATTGATTTTGAATTGGATGGCACAAAATTGCAACCTGGTGTCACAAAGAGAAAATGGATTCATTGTTTTACTGAAATTAAACTGTCATACCCACGTAACCTTTCCCCATCTCACAGTATTGGTGGTTTTGTTTACAAAATGCAAACATAAAAATCCAAGTAGGAATTATTTTTTGAAATCTCAGTCAGCAAAGCTTTTGTAAGTTCTCATGACCTTGGGTAAAATGACATGACTTCACAGCAATGAAACCATACTCTGACGCACAGACTTGCTTATATGATGTTATTTACGTAGCCTACTACTCTTGTTTTAGGGACATGTTGCTGTGAATGCGAATAAAGAGATTGATGTCATAATCTTCAGCCTTTACAGCTTTAGAAACTACTTGTTAAGCCTAAATGGGGGCCTTTGTTTAATCTTTTTAATATCTCTTCTCCTCTTTCTTTTGTTTATTCTTATTGCCTTAAAAAAAAGTTCCATTTTCAATGTGGTAGAATGAGGGTATTTTCACTGGATATTGTACTTATGTTTGACACAAGACAGTAATGTTCACAAAGTCTAGCTCAGACCTCTATTATCTGCAGAGAATTCTAGATTTGGAAGGCTAATTCGTGCCATTAAGTGCAGTTTTCTCAGCTCAGCCCAGATTAAATCATCCCCAACAGCTGAACAGCTTCTAACTGAACTACCCAATACCACATCCCTAAGTTGCAAACGTCAAATTACTGTATGTTCTGTAACTTCGGTCTATGCTCCATGTGCCCCGGAACTGTAAGAGAACAGTTCTTGACTTTCTTCTCCATGCAATCCTTCAAGTCTTGAAAAAACTTATGAATCCCTGAATTTAAAATTGATCTCTCAATACAGGCATTCCTTAGAAATGTCAAGTTTCTTCCTCTCTCTACCTCTATAACCAGGGAAGGGCTCCTTGTAGTTTATTGGAAGACCAAAAGACAGTTCCAGATTCCGTCCCTGGCCAATCTAGATAGGACTGGGAAAGACTCGAGTCTAGAAGCCTGCTAATTGATTATCTATTGCTAATCAATGCAGCCATTACAGAGCTCTATGGGCAAGACATTTGACTTGATATGAGGCAGCTTTTAAGTTCTAGTTTCTATCTCTTGAGTGATCCAGGAGACTTGGTTCAGTTCTCATTTTCCTTATGAACTAATTACATTTCCCGGACCATACTAGTGTCAGCTTCCATTTTAGCTCTCCATTTTCAGTTTGGAGACACTGTTTTGCCTACCTACAGGATTTTAGTGGGTATAATCAAGCTTTTATGGTGGAAAACAAAAAGCCAACACTGTGCCCCTTGTAGTTAGGAATTCTGTTTGTCCTTTTAGAAATGGAGTGTTTTCATACATTCTGAAAATCAAATTTTAGTTTCCCTGCCAAACTTTAGTTGCTAGATGTCATTATTTGAAAACATTTTGCAAGTAGGTCTTACTGTGCTTGTTTATATATAGTGGAGGGGAGGGGAACTTGGAGTTACAAACAGTGAGAGGTGAAATGGATTGCCAGCATTAACAGAGTATTTCAGAGGCCTTAGGGTCTCCCTCCCTCCCCCGCTTCAAATTTGCCAAAAATTCTAATGGAAGCAAATGTGGGTGTTCCATTCTCATCAGAGTTTGCAACGGGCAGACACTAATAACAAATAAAATTCATGAGCAGTCATCTTTTCCTGATCAAAAGTTTTCAAAAAAATGATGCCTGAAGCGGAAAGGTACACTGCTGAAAGTTACATGCAGACGGTAGTACTTAGATCTAAAAAGTGAGCTTACATCAGGAAATTTACTGTCAGAAGGAAAGGGTGGTGATTTGCAGTAAAAAATGGGCAATTTATGTTAATAACTATAATCGTTGGGGGGAAATGTGGGCATGTTGGGAGTTAGGACATGCTTCGGACCCCCTCAGTGAAAGAACTTCGATTAGCGGGGTCCAGAAGGCGGGCCTTCTCTGCGGTAGCCCCCACTTTTTGGAACATTCTGCCCCCGGAGGTGCAATTGGCCCCCTCACTCCTGGCCTTCCATGGGGCTTTGAAGATCTGCTTCTGCCACTTGGCCTGGGGTGGGGAGGGAATTCCTCAAGCATGGGGATGGCTAGCCCCATAGAGGACTCCTGTCTTCAGCCTCAGATTTTCCATCCTCTTGGACTCTCCTTCCCCTTTTTTAGTAATGCTTTTAACTGATGTTTTATGTACTTATATATATTATGTTTTTAATGTTTGTTGTGAGTTGCCCCTCCATCAGGGGGGAGATGGGCGGGTGAGAAATTTAATAAATTAAATAAATAAATAAACACTAAAAAAAAAAACACCACGGGACTGTAATAACATGGATAAAACAGACTGCATTTTTAGCGCTTCACACATCCTTAGTTGGCAACGTTTTGTTTTGCCAGTTGTTTGCAACACCATTTTTGTTCATGCTGTTGTCTAACAGAGTAAGGTAAATCATGTTATGTGCTATGGTGCTTGCTAGAGCTATTGATTAAAGAACTGTTGTTTGATATGTTGTCTGCCTTTTAACTAGTTGGTCAATAAACTGGCTATATTAAATATGTCTATATATTTCAGCCTCTCAGTCCTAAACTAGCCAGAGACACATAAGATATCAGTGTCCCTCTGCTTCATATTGAAAAAGCAGTTTGGGAAAACCTGTCTTCCATTTCTGCTGTCCTTCTGCTCAACCCCTTAGCTTCCAGAAGTTGAAAAAGATATAAGGAAAAATAAATCCTATTACCTATGGTATCTTAAACTGCATTTCATTAATTTCCTGGTGAACAAGGAACTGTTGTATCTTTGCGAAGCCATTTCATATTAAGCAAGAGTGTCGCTTTCATTGTTCTGTCATATTAAAAAAAAACAAAACAATTGCATAATGATTTTTGAAGAACTCCAGGGGCTTCACAAGGCTTCAGAAGTGTGCTTTCCTGGTTTAATGCAGAACTTCTGACACAACCAAAACGACAAATGCCGGTGTCTGTTCTCTTATCAACAGTCGTCTTTCACTATAATTTGGAATAGTCACAGAAGGGGCTTTTTACTCTGAAGCTATTTCCAGTGCTAAACATTCATGCCAGTATATAAGAGAGAAAGAGTGTTTTGTGTTGAGCTTGTGAAGCAGCTATAGATCAAGAACATTCCAGAATTAAGTCAGATGTGGCCTCCTACAGTGTTTTTATTTATTTATAATGAACAGGAACATCGGCTCAGAGAAGCTGGTTGGTAAGTGTTGGGTTCCTATCAGACACTGAGAGGAAAGAGTATCTTTCCATTTCTCACTTCAGTCTTAAGCAGTGTTTCTCAACCTTGGCCACTTTAAGATGTGTGGACTTCAACTCCCAGAATCTCCCATGGCTGGCTGGGGAATTCTGGGAGTTGAAGTCCACACATCTTAAAGTGGCCAAGGTTGAGAAACAGTTGTCTTAAGGAACATCACTCTGAAGATGGTGTTTGCCTTGAGGTCAATTTAGAAGGCAGAAAGGAAATAGAGGAGGTGTTTGCTGTAACACTGTGACAAACACACCTACTTCCTCTGCTTTTAAATTGACCTCATTGGGAGTTTGCCCCCAAAGATTAAATCCTTAATTCCATTGCACACCTACACACATAGTAGATACTGCTAGTTGCGTTTTATTAAAAACCAAAATCTGAATGTTAAGCATTTGTGATTGCCTTAGAGACATTTGGCAGTGGGTGGCATGTACATTTATAAAAGTCCAGAAGCTATAGGCAGTCATGTAAAGATAAGCAATGTAATGCCAATCTTAACTTTAAAAGATCAAGTTAGACAGAGATGAAGTAAAATGTTGCGTACGTTTTACTGCATGACGTTCAATTAAGATCAAAGCTAGTTTAACTGGCCTGGACTAAACCCTGGGGCCCTCGGTTTTAGCATTAATTTTTTTCAGATTAGCAGAAACTGTCCTGGTTTTGAAACAGGGGTTCTTCTGTGCGTCGGTTTTTAAGGTCTTTGCATCTGGGATCTGTAAATCAATGCTGTACAGATGGATCAGCTAGGTCAGCCTTCCCCAACTGAATCTCCAGATCGGATGGATGACAACTTTCCAGAATTCTTTTCCAAGAGAGCCCCACACTGGGTGCATGTAAACCATGTTTGCAAGTCAGTCAGCCAAAACGGAGCCTTCCCAGTTAATCAAGATGCCTGTGCATGTTTTAGTAGAAGTATAAAAATTAGTTCCTCGTATTAGGCAGCCTTCTTTCTCAGATAGGTAGTGCTTTCAAGAGGATGACTGTTAAAAAGATAAAACAGCACCTACGTGCATCATTTAGGAGGAAACTGTTTTGTTTTTACCCATGTGCAAATTGGTGCTAGTTTAACTCAATCGAGATTAATTGATTACTTAACCAGAGTTCATATGATTAATCAAAATTAAGCAGGTTGTGGCCCTTTTATAAAACGCTAACGGCTTGCCTAATTATGTAACGTGTTCTTTAAGTTCTTCAATGAAAGCCATTAATTGATTTATTTCACAGATGAATTAATGAACCCATGCAGCTTTGTATCTCTCCCTGAATAAATATTTGAAGATATAGTTGTTGAGGTTTTGATCTGCAGAATATCTGCAGTTTTTCTCTCCCCATGCCAGTGGAATTGCTCCTTATGAAGCACTGAACTGAATTTGCAGTTACATCTCTAAAAAAATTTGGACCTGAAAGTCCTTTAGGACATAGGATGGTAACAGGAACAGAACATCTGTCCTTCTAAAGCACTAATATGTTTCCTTTGAGTATCTATATAGGTAATCCCAAGGTTAAGAACGCCCTGGTTACAGACCCATAGTTAAGAGCGGAGCCTATCGTAGCAAAATTCGAGTTAAATACACAGTGGTTCAAGTGTATTACATATGCAGTATTGTACAATAATTCTGTTCTGACTTACATACAAATTTGACTTAAGGACAGACCTTGGGAACGGAACCCATTCTTAAGCTGGGGACTACCTGTAGTTCATTTTCCTTTCTGGCCATTCAGTGTAAATTAAAAGTTAATCCAGTGTAAAATATCAGTGAAAAGCCATTCTTATTTTTTCACGAAACACAGGGCTGAATCCAAAGGCACCCATACCTCATGAAATTATGCTGGGTTACCTCTTTTGTTTTAAGGCAGGTAAAAATCCATTTTTGGAATTTGAACGCCCACTTTGGGTTGTAATATTTCCAAGTACCAAACATCACCAGGGAAGTTTCTGTCCCGCTTATTATATAGATGGTACATGTTGCTGTTTGTAGGCGCTGCATTGGCACAGGATCCAATTCCATGTTTTTGAACCATTTTTATGGAATTGGCTTTGGGGCCGTTTGGCTGTATTTTTAATTACATTTTAACTGTGCCATTTTGGTTTATTACTTTCCACTTGCACGTTTTCATCTATTGTGGAGCTCCTTGATCATCTTACTTAAACGGAAATGCAAGAATAAATCAAATGTATACATATACCGTCTCTGTTTGCAGGATCAAATGAAGGTCTAGCGATATAGTTGGGGGCCGTAAACACAACTCCCCCCCAACACATTGATTTGTATGTTGACGAAGTAGCCTAGAACTTTCATCTCCTTAATATTATTGACTAAGTCACATTTGCTGGCATCGATTTTACAGACCTACATTGGACAGTCTGCATTTTCTAATAGAAACCCTTAACATTCTTTCTTTATATCTCTGCCTATCTCTTTTGCTTGCATTCCAAAGGCTTCCAGATTGCACGGTTTTCTGGGGTTGCCATCTCCACCATGAGCTACAATTACGAGCATTAACTTAACTATTTGGAGTCAGTGCAGAATTGTATCTCTCTGGCAGCAACTCCCAGAAGCACCCGGGGGATGCTTTGCAGCAGGTATGGCAAGAAGAGGATGGGCAAAAGAAGATCTGAGCGGAGAGATGGGCCACTGGAACTATGTTCCTAAACAGGCAGAAATTGAGGACACCTGATCTATCAATCAATCCATCAACAAGTAGAACAAGTACTGCTTGGGGTGATGGTCATTTAAGTTGATAATACATCCTGGCCATTTGACATGGAAACGTAACTCCTCCACTTGAGAGATTTGGGCATATTTAGTTCTGAGAAAAGTTGAGTGAGCAAAGGAGCGTTGTTTTCCCTCAGAATAGTCCTTCTGATGTGGTGTTTTTCCATGGCCTTTTGAAGAAAGGAGCGGTGCTTTCATTATCCCCGTTCCATGGAAATTCAGCCGCTTCCCCCAAAGAATTGAAATTCACGCAGATATTTACAGCACTTTCTCTGCCCTGCTTTGTGGTATGCCATTCATTAAGTCCTTCCCATGAACCCCAAGTTGCCAGTTATTTAGGGGTGCTGGTGCTTCTGGATGATTTTTGGTTCTTGCCTTAGAGCCACCTTTTCAGCCTCTTTATAGGGAGTAATTACATTTTCCTTGTCTCTGTATTGGATCATCCAGACAGACGTGGAGGGGCAGAGAGAGATGCAAGAAAACATCCATTACTAGTAAAAAATATTTGAGGAAAGAAATTGTGTGATAGAGACCACCCGCATGAACATACAAATCCACTGGAATGGAATATTTTAAAATGCAAATGCTTAAAAATATTTTTTTCTAGGGAGGAGGCAGACAAAAGCAACATGCAAAATATGGAAAAATGCAAGATCCATGGGTCACATTCTCACTTTAAATATTTAGATTGGGAGTTGCAGATCAACTCAGTCCAAAGGATAAATGCCACACGCATCCCTAATTTGCAAAAGACAATGTGCGTGTACCACTTAATTTTGATTATATCCAAGAGTGAACCTTTAAATCTGGTGGAGAATCTCACATCCCTTCCCTGAAATCTTTTCTCCTGCACCCCTGCTCTGGAGACCAATTTGCTTGCTATCAAATATTCTTCAGCTGCTGCATTATAGTGAAAAATAGCTGGCGATAACTTTGGGGAATGGGGGCAGGTGGGGGAGAGAGATAAAAAAAAAAAAACCTGCTGACTTGAAATCTGAAGTCATGGTCCATCATTTATACTAATGAGCTCACTGGTGGGGAATTTGTAAAATGTTTCTTTTTTATATAAAGTAAATAACTTCAAAGAACAATAAGTCTGTTAAATCTGATATGAACAAGGGAGGGGAAAAAGAAGACAGTGAAAGAGAAATGCCCAAGTGGGACCTATAGCAAAATCTTGCAAGGTAATGCACTTGCAGTCACAGATGCCCAAAGAATTGGGGAGCCTTTTACAGAATATTTCATTCCATTCCCTTGCCTCCTTTTCATGGTGATACATGATTCTGTATCTCTGGAACGTTCTTGATCATCCTAGGGCTGTTCTTTGGAGCAGGTCCCTGAGAGCATGAGATCGTTCTGCAAAACTGGTTTCTATTCAGGGCAGCAAGGAGGTGGGGCCAATTTGTGCTGGTATCCAAGGAGCAACACCTGAATTGGGTTCTCACCTCATGGTAAACCCTGCAGAATGTGTGTGTGTGTGTGTGTTGGCTTTGGCTTAGCCTAGTGGGTAAACCCAGCCACTATGACTTAGCATAGTATGTGAGCCTAGCAAATTATGGGTTTTTTTTTTTAACCAATCTTGATTTCAAATGAATGATGGCTTACTTTGATCCATTCTAAAGGTAATGAATTTCAAGATAGCTATTGACTACCACTGGCTTAAATGCTAACCAAGTATACTCAGGCCTAATTGCTAGTCAACCACCTAGCATGATCTACTAATGGGAATAAAAACATTTAGAAAAAGTGATACTTTTTCCTGATCAAGGACAGGTAAAAACATTACAGTTTCTATCCCATAATCTCTCCAGCATTCTTGCTCAGTGTCAAGACTGTGGTCATAAACTATTGGAGGCATCTCTACACGCTTAAGGGCTTTTCTTCTTTGCCTTCTAAATCACATTCAATAGCATTGCAGGCATCAACATTTCTATCATTGAATCCTACTTCTTGGAGTCTGTTTTTTGTTTCTGCCTACCTAACGATTTGATTGATGGGCAAGCCCTCAATAAATAACACAGCATTTCAACATGCCTGCAAATTCCTCATAAAATCAAAGTGCCTTTGTTTCTATATCCATATGCAAGCAAGATCTTTTCTTTTCCACCCCCACGAAGTTCAGAGGTGGGCAGACCAGGTTTCTTTCTCAACTAAACCATCTTACTCATTGTTGGGGAAATCTGTTGAGAGCCATGTGCTAGGTTGTATATGCCAGCAGTGGTAATTATGCACAGCTTTTAGTGACTGCAAGAGTCAGTCAAGCATTGTTGGAAGAAGCCCCTTGAAGTGACACTGAGTCCTGCTGGTACAATATATCTGTGAACAAATGAGAAGACATTCTTAATGGTTACATCTAAATTAGCCTTGAGGTCTGAAAGGAAATGCTAATCAAATATGAAACATTTAATGATCAGATGATCAAGCATGTGAATTAAGCAAGTCCTTCCACCACATCATGAGTACATATTCTTTTTTTAAAAGCAGCCTATTTGTAAAGCTGCAATGGGGTACGTCAGATCAGCAATACATGTTGGGGATCACATAGATCAGTGTTCCTCAACCTTAGTAACGTTAAGATGTGTGAACTTTAACTTCCAGAATTCCTGTTAAGAAACACTGATATAGATAATGACTATCTAGTTGGCCTCTTTAACATTGAATAGGAAGGCTATAAACTGAGTAATTATTTATACTACCTGTGATTTTCTGGAATGTTCCTTGCTGTCTTCTTGACAATCATACAAAATAAGAGTAAGAGTAAGACTTTGGCTAGATTATTGACCTACCAGAAGATTGGTTTCATTACCACTTGACAATAGATGGCCATTGGAAATGATCTACCCAAGTGATGGAGAGGGAAGTTGGATGGACAATTTCTCTGATTCCCTCCCACCAAAGGAAAGAGAAATTCTCCAATCCTTTCTCCTTAATAGTAACTACAGCAGAATCTCTTCCCAGGAGAAGCTCCAAAATTCTCCTCTCTTTTCAAAAGAATTTCAAACCAAGTTAGTTTTTATCAAACTGAATGAAAACTGGTAGGAAAAAACAGAAGACAATTTGTCTAGTGCTACGCAAAACAATTTTTCACGCAGTGATGCAGAAAGATACAATACGTCTATAGGTATTTTTCCTGTTTTTACCATCTAAAAATAAGTTTTAGTGGGGCATAAAATTGAAGTTGCAATTGATTTAATGCACATGTAGTCACCCTATAACCCCCCAGGTCACAGTCTGCATAGTTAGCTGCAGACTAGATATTGGGGGAATCAAGTTTTCAACTTGTATCCATTTATTTTTGATTAATGTCCACTTATACTCCCTTTGAGGGCACAAACTTGCTTACTCTACTTGATTTTTGCTGACCCAATGTTAACATGTGATATTTGGGACATGCCATCCACAACTGGGTTACAGATCATTCTGTACATCTTTTTTCTTTCAACCAATTAAAAAAAAAATCAGGCAAAGAATGAGTAGCTGTCACACTGATCTGAATGGACATTTCTTCAACGTACGTATTTTTTTAGAAAGTGAAATAATGATGTTTGGCAAAGTTGAGGAAGTAGAAGAAGGGGAAGAGAACAGATAAAGTGGATTGACAGAAGGAATTATCAGAATCTCCTTGCTATAGGTACAAGGTATTACTAGAGATAGGTCCAGAGGACAAGCATTGATCCATGCAGGAACCAGGAGTCGAGCTCAATTTGATGACACCTAACATTCCATCTACTCTTATTTCTTCCTCTAACAAAAATTTTCTAAGCGATTTTCTCTAGTCTACTCTTTATTTAAGTATAGTGAGTCCTACTACATTGGTTGGTTGGTTGATGTTTTTCCTTACGTTTACTACTTTTGCATGCAAGTTCTACCAAAGTATGCCTTTTTTGTACACAACTTTCCAAATGTTTTTTCACTGTTCTCAAGCAAAGAACTACAGATGCCAACAAACTCCATTTACAGTTGTTTCCAATGCAATGGAAGATTCCTTTAAAAGACTAGGACTTTCTGTATAAAAAAAAAAGAAAAGAAATATCTGGTCCATTTTTATAGCCCTCTTGTGAGCTGTGATGGTAAGCCACCAGCAGAAGTCCTTCGCTTCACCAGATGGTGGCAGGAAGAAAGACAGGATTATCTGAAAACTATTCCCAGGACAATCACTGCTAATCTGTTCCAATAACTCTGCTGATGTAGGGATATTGTTTATACAACTGAGTGATGACAGCCCAAAGAATAATCTGTCCTTGGTATTGATTTGGCTTGTTTAGTGTTACTGCACCTAATCAATAAACCCCTGAAGTCTCGTGTCCTAATGGCTGCAGTGCTTGGCCTCTTCAGTATATTTTCAACTGTCCAGAAAGTGGAATCAATATACTGAAAATGCTCCTCCACACTCATCCTTATGAAATGTTTGTATTTCTCCATGTGAGTTTGTGCTAGTAAATGGATTTTCCAATATGTTGAGATTTTTATTTTTTTTTTTAGTGTAGTGCACCACAATGCATATTTTGCACAATCCCCTAGACAGGTAGGAGAACTTTTCATGTCATGGGTGAATTGACTAAAGGGGTTAATACATCTTTCAAAGGAAGCCATGCCGATAATACTAGAATCAACTAAATAGTTCCAAATAGGCTACCAGCAAATATGGTTGGCCCTCTCTCAAGATTTCCCTTTGGCCAGTAATGCTTGTCCTCAGATTGTAGAAGTCCCTTCTTGAAATGCTAGAACAGGGTCTGATAGCCCAGAGTCTCATACAGCTTTAAAACTATCAGAGATGCCATCCTACCCCAGCCCTTCTTACTACAGGTACTCTAGAATTGAAAATGTCAGGCACAGCTGCAGTTTGCACTCAACCTCTATGGAAGATAAAGCAATGGGATGATGAAATAAAAACCGAGAGAAAAAGGTACAGGAGGGGAAATTGGAAGGTGGGTACAGTGAGAGATGGGTCACCCAAGATTGTATGCATGCGACTGGGTCTACAAACAGCATTTTGAACTGATCCGTTCAACTCTGTCAATCCTCTCACCGTGGCTCTTCCAAAAGGTCAAGTTTGAATTGTGTCTCTCACCCATTCCATTCTTCCTTTGGGGAACATGGAAAGTGGAAAGATGATTGAAACTACAGTAGAGGTTCACTCTCGTAGCTGTAGATGTTTCCTGAAAGCCTCCACTGTGGCTCTTGGAGATCTCTACAAGTTGTTAAGTAAATAAATTATCCTGCAAACGTAACTCATCTCCTGATGACTTCACATCCATATTATGTCATTTTCCTGGCAATAGTGGTTGGCCAGTGTTTTCTTCAGGGTTCGTTTGTTTGTTGGTTTTTACTTCCTGGTCTACTATGTAGCCCTGGTTTTCTCAGAGGTCTCCCATCCAAGGCCTAACCCTGCTTAGTTTCTGAGCACAGAAAAAGATCAGCCAGGTGTTCCCACTCTGAGAGTGGGAGCTGGAAAAGTGGGAATGAAATAAGCGATTTTGTAAACAAAGACCACATGGAGGGCCAGCATGCAAAAATACCTGCAATCTATCCTTTTGAAAGAGCAATAGAAAGAAGCTCAGCATTTGAATCTTGGTCCATGCATATGAATATTATCAGAAGCCAAGCTTCTTAGAAACAGCTCTTCGTCTTTCTGCAATTACTGTATCTAATTCAACTCCAGATTTCCTGTGAGAGCACTGAGTTCCAGAAAGAGGGCTATTGCAAACATCAGCAGTCTAACAGCCACCTGTTAAGACCTAAAAGCTGTTACCAAATTGTAAATGTTTATGCGATCAAAAATTATTAAACATATGACTGAAGGATATTTGTATGAGCTGCCTGTAATTTTAAAGAAATGTAAATAGAACAGAATCAAAGCTTGGTCTTGATCTGGCCCCACCGATCACTTTGGAGGATGTGGTCCCCAGAATGCCACTCAAAAGCCACGTCAGCCTTCCACTTGGGAACCGTTGCGCAATTTTGTGCAAACACACTGCTGAAATAAATTAGCATAACTGGTTTTCTACCACCGGTTAACCAAAGGTGATGGAATTTTGTGATTAAAAAAGAGCTTTGTTTACATTAAATTCAGTTATTGTCTGTTTGTTTAAATTTAATTTATCTGAGAATTACAAAGATTACAGATTTGCCCCTTGCTTCCACTACTACTCCAAGAAAATAAAGAGGTGCTAAAATAGGAAATGAGCTTTAGGGCCATGCACTGGCCTTTTAGAGATGTAAAATTGCATAAATTGATCTGGGGGTGCTAACCAGAAATAGAATGCCCTTTCTGATCACTGACGTCCTGGTGGAAGGGTGTGAGTTCATCCACATTTTCAGAACCAAAGGCTCCACTTAGTAGAATTATTAATAATCGCTCTACTAGGAGGAAAGGGTTTCAGCTTCAGCCATATATGTAGGTCCCCTTGTACTCTGACTGCAACAAGAAGTATAGTTTGAATGTGTGAAAGAACCAAGATGCTCCTTGCTCCATCAGACCCCTTGGAGTAGGTTTCCTAAAGTATTTTTGGACAATTGATATCCTGCAGGACAGATCCAGACTTCAGTTTTAGCTGTCCACCTCCCCCTAGAAATTCTATAAAAGTTGAGGTGCAATTTTTAACATTTCCATTCTCCTTAGGAAAATAAACCAAGTATATTGTGCTGTAGAGTTCCCCACCTATTTTATCATTCTGAGAATTTGGACAAACATTCCAGTCACTCATGGGGCAGACAGGGCAGTGTTCATTCCATGTACATCTTATTTTCAGGCTTACTGGTGCAAAGAGTTACTTGTCTCTCTTAAATTCTCAGATTATGCCAAACTGGATTATTCCAACTCAATTCCAACTCAAGTGAGGGCAGGACTGTTGTTTTCTGCTCCTTCCCTCATTCTGACTTGACTTGGGCCTAATAACAAAAAGGTTTGTGGGCAAGTTGAAGGAGAGAGAGGAGTTCCTGATCTCAATCTGGTGCTTTCTGGATAGAAATCTCAGAACGGTGCCTTGCCATGAAGAATGAAGATGATCGCTTTCACAGATAGGACCACACAGGTCCAGATCAGACACACAGACAAACATTATCATCAACAAGACTGTGGAGAACTCTATGCACTTTCTTATTTATTCTGGTTTACTCATTAAAATTTGATCTCATTCTTCTCTTCTGGAAGTCTGGATCTGGCCATTCCTTTAAGGAAGAAAATACATTTTCTGGATTATACAGATGCCCTTAAGATTCCAGCTGCTTACAGACTTTTATGTTCTTGTTTAGAGACAGTCCCAGGGAAATAACAAACCACCACAAATTTATTCATGGGTGGGTTTGCAGAGCCAAATATATCTGGCACTTTACAAAAATGTCATAAGCCAATAGGCAGTATTAATTTTTATTGTGTATGTGCTATCACACATTGATTGTTCAAAGTACTTGTGTTTGTTTGACTAAATATGTTCTTCGTCCTACAGGGAGTTTTTGGCACAACGCTATCTGTTGTTCTCTGCTTTCTCTGCTTGTGATATACTACTGATTAATTTTTAATACATATCAAGGCTTAACGCTGCATGGAAATTCTACCCTTTAATTAGGAACTTTTTCCTCCTTAATTACAGAAGGGACAAATCAAGTTATGGTTACATAGTTGATCAGAAGGAAGAGCCAGAATTGACTGCTTCACACCGAGCACTAAACATTAAATGTAAGTTAATAAAGTTAATAAAGACAAGTACTGTGTTCATATAACAAATGATATTCAAGCAAATAGCCACAGGATGTTGATAGCTTAGTTCACACAACCTACTGAGTTCCTTTGACAAATTACCCCATTTTAGCACAAGGGCTGAACTCAATCCATGATCTACAATGAGATCACAATCACAGGAGTGAATGAAGGTTTTGTAATGTGATCTGTTCCCCTACTTGATGTAGGAATCTCCTCTAACTGCAGACCTGATGTGCCCATCATCCTTCTAAGAAATGGGTTCCTGTGTTGAACTGCTTTTATCATGGATGTCCATCTCAGGTCCTCAAAACTACTACTGTTATGCAAATTCATCCTACAGGGAGTCCTCTAATGGTATTGAATTCCAGCTCCGTTTAATGGTAATCTGGTGGAGAGCAAAGGAATCTGGTAGAAACCAAGGGGCCAAGGAGAGGAAAGGCTAGGCTAATTTTTTTTTTCTATCTCTGCTAAAAACAGCCTGTGATATGCCATTGCGGGAAGGAAATTAAAAATGCTTTCAAGATACCACAAATCATGCTATAGGGAAGCTGATCTTTTCTTGAGGAGGGGGGAGTCAGTAATACACCTCATACTATTATTTTTATTGACTGATCTTTGCTTATTATATCATCTGGAGAGTGAACAGGGGACTGGGTTCAGGTGGCATAAATCTATATTTATTTTCCCTCTCTATCTCTTCATCTTACAGGAAGGGAAAACAGTTTACGATCAAGTTCAAGATAGCAGCATAATGCAAACAATAAACAGAATAAACTAAAACTGTTAGACTCAACAAGGAAGAAAATGTAGCATGCTAAATCCCATCAGCAGTATAAAAACCATAAAATTCCCATAGTGGCCAATTAGATGCTTTGAGAAGACCACAAGTGTGTGATAACGTTCTCCCGTGTATGTTCACTTGCTATCAGTATTCAAAGGCGTGTTCTCTCCGATGGTAATATACAGCCATTATGATTTCGGGTGCCCAGTGTAGGATATAGTTTAAACCATAAAATAACTAAAAAGGTTGGGTTCACACAATACACTAACCCATAGTCACCCTCGTCTCTAACGTTAGCCAAGCTTAGCGAGTTGGGTGCTGAATGCAGGCATCAGGACATTTAGTGACCTTGTTAAGCATGTTGTGCAAATACAGCTGTCCCGCCATCTGCCCACATTAGCATTCAGCCCAAGGCTAGTGTCTATATAGCAAAAGGGCTTAACTGTATTCCAGACTTCGACTCCTCCTTGGCCAACTCGGACTCAATAACCCCCTTCCAGGCTGTGCCCAGCAAGAGTGCGGCCATGCGCTCCATTCTGCAGCAGCCCACAAACAGCCCGCAGGCTTGACTTGGATTGATGTCTCCTTTTGTCCGACGATCCACCCCTTGCTGTTCGGTGGACTAGCCTGTTGTGTGGCCACACTGTGTTGCCCTCTTTAAATAAAAGCAGACCATCTCCCACGTCACTTCGTTTCTGGCATGAAGCTGCGAGCCAGCCTCCCTCTTTCGGAAAAGTCTCCAGCATCTGCTGGGGGTTTGTCTTTGTTCATCGGTTTAAAATAGAGGAGGCCAACAGAAGGAACTGGAAGAGGGAGCAGGAGGGAGAATCTTCCCCCTCGCTAATTATTTCAGAGGCAAACCAGCCTAGGAATTCTTTGTTTGCAGATCTCTTGGCAGATTTTTTGGCAATATAAAAGAATAAAGGAAAGGCACCGTTGTCTTTGTAATTTCAGTTCTTCCTCCTGCTCCTCGTCTTGCTGATGGCAAGGCTGGTTTTTCTGAAAAAAGCCAGCCTCCTCTCTCGATTGTGTCTCTGCGGCATTCCATCTATTCTGCTGACTTCACTTGACCTTCAACTTTGTCCTTTGCATTGTGAGGTTTATAGCTAAACATGATTATGTTTTATTGCAAAATGGAGAACAGGGCAATGCAGGGTTGTGGTGGTGGCGATGTTCCACTTTCCTTACCCCATCCCAGCATTGCCCTCATCCCAAGTGTGGCATTTGTGTTCTTGCGGTTCTTGGTATAAATAAATACCCAAGCAGGAAGGCCGATCTGTGTTCCTCTAGGAATAATAAAGAAAAATAATATGCCATTGATTTTGCTTTGGGTGTCTAAATGTGTTTTTATGATTGTATATGTTTATTGCTTTTCCACACTAATGTCATGAATTCCAGGCAATTAGAAAGGACATGAATTCCAAAGTGTTTAACCAAGGGAAATCTGCCTTCCAAATGCAATGTATTAAAAATTGCAATAATTTTAGCTAGGCTGAAGCAGTAGGAGAAGTTAACTATCATAAGCAACCATAAAAAGCAGCACAGTCAAAAAATGAACTTTTAAAAAGACATTCAAGTCATGCCTCTTTGAAGGTTGGGAAGAAGAAATCAGACCAGGAACAATTTTTGTCTCCTGTATTATATTTAAGACCCTGTGCAGTGCTCCAAGATTTGAAGACCACCTACTCATTCATCTGCCTCAAATATGGCATCTGATATAAATATTTAGACAATTAGGCCTAAAATTAGGCAATTTTCATGGGCTAATTTCTTTTATTCCCACTTTCCTACAGTAAGCTCTTCCAGTTCCAAAAGTTGACCTTTTGTAAAATTTGTCATGGGAATGAGAGGCATAACTAGACTTTATCAGAAAGATCAAGATATCTCACTTGTGTTTTATTTTGTTTTTTCACATTCCCATTGGCATAAGTATATATATCCCATCAAGGCACAAGAATTTTCATTCTGGAACAATTTTCATTAACAAAAGGCTTTTAAAGTTTTCCACTCCATGGAATTGTACTCACAAACTGGAGTCTTCTGTGGCTATTGTACAATTATATACAATATATCCTATATGAACAGTACTTTAGGAGGCAATGGATGGACATCAAACGTCTTATTCATAAATTACCATATGAATTTTGTATTTGCGTTTTTAAGCATTCTGAACGGGCCCAGGGCCCTTTTTAGATGAAGGATGGCATTCAGGGTAGAAATTATGACAAAATCACTCATCCCAATGAAAGTCAGCAAAAATATGGATGATGCCTTTTCAGATCAACCTCACTGACTGACCATACAATGGCTAAACCTCACAATCAGGTACAATATTAACAGATAGCGTAAACCTGGACAATTGCAGTCATAAATTGAAAAGGAAGGCAACCCATATTGGCAGGGTAATAAATAATAAATAAAATGTCACCTTCTGCTACAATGGCAATTTATGGGGTATAGAAGACATGCAAATGTAGATATCCTTTCCCTTCCTTTTGGTTTCTTTGACGTATTTTGGGAGAAAATTATGGGTGCAAATTTCCCCAGAAATGTTGAATCTAAAGGTGCCATTGCTGCCTGGGTACAGATTAAAGAGGAGAAGAAACTGTTCAGAATATAAGAGCCATCCTGTATCTAACCAAAAAATCTAGCTAATCCAGCATACTGCTTCACACAGTGACCAATAGATGCCTGCAGGAAGCCTACAAGTAGGATACGAGGACAAGGAGCTTCTTCTATTGTTGTCCTCTATTGTTGTCCTCAACTGTCATCTTCAACATCTAAGAGGAGTAGTGTTATAACAACATGTTATGAAGTACCAGTGTGAGATCCTCTCATTTACATGAAGTGTGAACAGAGCCCTTAGCGGGATTATTGAATTGGGCAGGGCTTTGTCAGACCTTTCCCCAACCTTTCTCCAATCTCTCACCTTCCCCTTTTCAGGCTTTATTGTGACTTCCTATGCTAGTTGGAAATTCTGGGAGCCGTAGCCCCTACAACACATCTGGAATGCACCAAATTGAAGAAAGCTACTGTAGCATCTCAGCCCTTGAAGCTGAAGAAGTGAGGGTGTAACGCCTCTATAATTTCAATCTTCTGTACTAGCAATGGACTTTGAAGACTGAAGACTCATGGCCAAAGTCTGTTTGAATCCTTCCAAGTCATGTGAATGGGAGAGGGAGTCAGATTCACTCAGTACTTTTCATACCTTCCAAGGGGTCTGGACTTCAATTCTCAGAATTTTCAGCAATGACCATTTGGGTTGATCCATGAATGCCAGTCTTGTCTAACCTGGGCACTGTGTACAAGGGTTGAAGTTCCCACATCTGGAAAGTCCCCATGTTGGGGTAGTTGATGGAGGCACTGAAACAACAGTATAGAATCATCACCACAATAATACTATTAGTCATGATAATGCTTCATTATTTTTGAATATTCTACTTTGGGTTTTTTTGTGAATTAGTAAGTGTGACCTTTAGATGACTCTAATCAAACACACACATACACACTCCAAATATTCCAAAATGGGCAGATTTCATAAGAGCAAACAAAACCTAAGATGAACTTTCACATTCCTTCACTTCAAATGCCTCTGCTTGCAAGTTCTTTTCACAGAAAGCTAGAGAAGGAGCTCAGAACACAATACAATCCATATGCCTCTCATGCACACCTGGGTACCCATCCTACCTCTGCCCCAACGCGCGCGCACACACACACACACACACATCTTAAGAAAACCCAAATGGTCCTTTGAAACTTTGCATTGTATGGGCATTAGCTCAGAGAAAGAAAGCACAATACACATCAGATAATTAAATTCATCCTTCTCCATGGGAGAGGCAAAATGACAAAGGCAGCATTGAAGAAACACAGTGGTGGATTGAAGCACAACTCCAACAGCCCCAAACAATGCCTAACAGTGCTCGTGTACTTTTCAAATAAGGTTTGATGTATGACTTCCAGAGCTAAAACCGTTCAGCCAGAATCACAAACTTATTTTTATTATTTATCTTCATTCTTCCCCCCCCCCCCCATAAGTGGCAAGGACTCTGTTTTATTCTTAAACTTTATCTTCTATATCCAGTGACCAAAGCGTGTAGCAAATGCTATGCCTTTTTCTCTTTCCCCGCACGGTACTGAAATATCTTTATTAAAGAGAAATTTCTGAAATCGAAGGCGAGCCCAATCTGCTCGGGGATTCTCACAAGCTTCATCTTCCAAGCAACTCAATCAAATGGAAGTTTTACAAGAATAGTTGCAACACAAATTTTAATTGCAATCTTGAGGGTTGTGATATTTAATTAATAGCTTAATAGCTTAAACCAAACTTCTGCAGAACCGCTCTAGCAGCTAATGTAGAAAGATCTAACGGTTTAAGAATTGTTTTATCCAAACTCCTGCTGAGCTCCCACAGATATGAAAGGAGAAATGAAGACAGAGCAATATCCACCCCGCCTTTTTTGTTTATTTTTCTAAGAAGATTTTCTACCCATTAGAAGCCACTGCTTGGAAATGATAGATCCAGAGCCGCCTCTAATTTATTCACAGCCTCCTCCTGGTGCGCACCACTTACTAACCTTGGAAATCCGAAACTACAAAGGTAAAGATCTTGAGTGTTTCCCCAGGGGTTGAGTAGAGGTATCCAAGGTTGGATTTCTCATTTCTGAAGAGGGCATATCTGTCTTCAGGGTTATTTAGTCAAATGAGAAGAGTTTCCTGATTAACAGAACAGAATTTTAAAAAGTCACCCAATATTTTTAAATGAAAGTGCTTGTAAAAATGGCAGATGGCAAGCCTGGTTTCTGCCTGTGTCAAAAAGATGCTACTTAAACATATGTTTATTTACTTGTCTATTTATTTATTTTTGCACCACCATATTCCCAGTGGACTCCCGGCACCAAACTTTTAATAAAGCATAGAATAAAAATCACACAGCAATACTGAAATTACCAGAATTATACTAATATAAGTATCTCCCAATGATAAATTCTAACTATTAAATCCTCTTGTGAACAGCTCTATTCTCACCACCTTCCTAAATATCCAGAAGGAAGATACCATTAGGATCTCCAGGGGAAGGCTGTTCCAGAGGTTAGGGTTCCTAGAGTTCTAGCACTTCCCTAGACTCTCTCACAAGGGGGGGGGGGACCACAGCAACCCCTTGTAGGATGTGTGAACCAGGGGGGTAGGTTCTATTTGAAGCTGATAGCTGATTGGGTACTTTGGTGACAATCCATATAAAGCTTTATAGGTCAAAACCAGTGCTTTGACTTGAAGTAGCAGTAACTCTCACCCAACAAGAGATGAGCCACCACATTTTGCACCAATTGCAGCATCTAAGTGGTCTTCAAAGGCAACCCCATGCGGTATGCATTGAGGCAACTGGAGATGTCATGAGTATGAGTCACCGTTGCTAGGACTTTTCTCCAAGAAAGGCCACAACTGGTCCACTAACCAGTGCTGGGCCATGTATACATTCTCAGTACAAGTGAATATACTTCAAAAAAAACCTATAAGAAAATAGACTTGAAGGAAAGT
The DNA here is from genome assembly GCF_059951505.1 of Python bivittatus. Classification (NCBI taxonomy): domain Eukaryota; kingdom Metazoa; phylum Chordata; class Lepidosauria; order Squamata; family Pythonidae; genus Python; species Python bivittatus. The sequence goes on from NW_028277042.1 coordinate 15,166,201, forward strand.
AAATCTATACTATATATTTTAAATCTCATGTAAGAAATACTATTTTTACTCGCACGTGTTTGGGCAATTTAATCAATGATAAATTAATTAAAATTCATGAGATCGATTGAAAATTATTTAATCAGTTGTCCACCCAAGTATAAATCAAACCTCTGATTAAGAATAAATTATTTTTTCCAACAGCTACCCAAACTCCACCCCAAGCAATCTAACACAATGATTTCTGCTTGGATATTTTGAAGTGGAACTTTCAAGAATCAGGCTGAATACCCAGATTTGTGGAAACAGGGAAGAAATCAAGAACCTCAAAATATATTTTTTAATTCATCACCGTAATGTTTCCCTCCCAGCTTCACTTAAGATACTGAGTGATAGATATTAAGATATCAGGATATTGAGCAGCAAATTTGGAGCTAGGGAGAGGAATTTGGGTCATCTTTTGATTAATCTTTCCCAGGCTTCAGAGCTTCAAGATGCTTTGTTGAGCATTAGCAACGAGCAGATTTAATGAAGAATCTTGACCTTTGTTATTTCCTTATCATATAATGCATGGATGCACAGCCCATACCCCCTTGGCAGTTGCTGTTTCTGGAGCCTTCACAGCCTTCTGTAGTTGACATCAATCTACAATATTTCATGTAACCAAAGAAGAAATTGATCAACCACATGGAGAATAGTAAAGTTAACTGGACTTTATTTTATGAATAGTAAAGCCCCATGTATGTTTTCAAAGGGCATTGCTGGCATGCTACCCAAAAGCTTTGGTTGGCTTTTGACCTGAAAAGGTGTGGAATCTTGGATTACAGGGTTTCTTTCTTTAGTTTAATTCGCAGTCATTTATTCATATGTCAACACAGACAGTCTTACACATGCCTGATTAGGCAGAGATTGGCACGCTTAAATGTTTGTTTCGCAGAAATGATTACAGTGGAGCTTGTTAGGAGATGGAATATACGATGGAGAACTTGCATTTTTCAACAACAATTTGACCCTTTAAAAAAAAAATCCTTTAAAACTACACCATTCCTCCAGCAGAAGGTCTTCCACACATTTATTAGAGGGAGGGGAGAGGGAGCCACATCGAAACTGTCTTATTAAATTCCACCAGGGTCATTGAGTTGCCACATTTGCAGAAGCTATTTTTCCTGACAGATCAATAAAAGCTGGACTCTAAGATGGCCTGCAGGGAGACTGGGTAAGTTTCTCCTTCCTCAAAAGAAATCTATCTTGGAAGCTGGCTTCCTGACCAGCTATGAAGCTAATAAGAGCTGATTTCACTCAAAGACTTTCTGTTCCTTAGACCTAACTGGGCTGCAAATCCTAAATAAATGGATATTAACCCACTAAACTATACATGTGATTTTGCATTTTACTGAGCTTATGCAAATATCTGTAATAAGGACTTTATTTAGGGGAAAATAAACCCCAAGGGTCTTCATTTGTTGAAAGAACTTTCCCAAAGCATATGCTGATTTTTATGTGATTTTGCAGAACATACCCTGTTCTTCTGTTAATGTTCATAGGTCATAACAAGGGATGGTAAGAGATTCTTTCCATTGTTGCAGCTGGGTCTATAGTATTTTTTGACATCTTAAGGAAGAACTGCAAAATTGGTGGTCGGTCATGGCTATTGCTACCAAAGTCACCACAACGATGAGCAAACTGCAGCAGCCTTTGAACCACATGGAGCCTCTAACTTAATTTCATACGTGCCTCTCCTGCTAACGTCAATAGTTCCTGACCAGATTCATTTAATTTGCATTTTTGACCCAGCATATGAACCAACATTTCATTCTCACTTGAAATTTGTATTTTTGCCATTTCTGCAATGCAGTTTGTGGATTTTTCTGTTAAAGATGATATTAGGGGGAAGTCTCTACAGAATGCATATACTCATTAACATAATGTAGAAAATTGCTTTACATTAGGGAAAATTGCAAAATGGGAATTGGGGGATATTGCAAGCAGAATGTATAAGCCTATAGAAATCTGAAAGGTGGAAGGAAAGAGAAAGAAAAAAGAGAGAAGGAAACAGAAGAAACAGCAGGATAGAGTGATTCAGTTACTGCAGTGATGGGTACGCTGCTGGAAAACTGGAGGACCAGGTTAAGGACCGATACTCCTGGAGAAAATCTATGTGGTTGCTAAGAGTTGACACCAACTGGATGGCACATAACCCGTCAATCGGTAGAAATCTGCATCGAAATCCAAATTTTAGTGCAAAAGATTTTTTTTCTTTAAAAAAATTCAATTCCTCAAACTTGACAGTTTCTCAACAATAAGAAATTTAGCAAAAAAAAGGAAAAAAAGGGACAAATCCTCAGAAGTAAATAACTGAGAGAAACCAACGTTGACCAACCTTCTCATTCATACAAGGTGGTTGTCCGCACCATAATCAACATGACTTTCTTCTGCAAAACAATTGGGGGATGGAGTTTAAAATCATAGCCCCAAAATGTCGCTGCTGAAAGTTATCACCTAAGTTTAGTTTGGCTCTACATGCAGCTAAATTTATGCAGTATGTAGCAGGCAATATTAACATTATTGATAATATAAGGCTGTGTTTCTCAACCTTGGTAACTTTAAGATATGTGGACTTCAACTCCCAGAATCCCCCAGCCAGCATGCTGGCTGGGGGATTCTGGAAGTTGAAGTCCACATATCTTAAAGTTACCAAGGTTGAGAAACACTGATATAAGGGAATGGTAACTTTCAAAAAAATCACTAGGAACTCAGCCCCACAAGGGGCTCTTAACAAGCAGGGCTAATTAAATAAGAGAGATTCCAAATCACAATCCAAAGGGGATATTCATACATGTCCGAACATGTGCTGATAAAACAACCACAATCACTTTTAATATTGCCCTTTTTTGCTAAAAAAGATCAGTGTTGCCTTAAAAATTGGGCTACTCACAAATGACATCTTTTGGGGAATCTTTTCCTTTTCCACAAGACCATACAGTCACCTTTTAGAGGGTGCTGAAGGCATTGTGGCAACCACAGTAAAAATGCTTCCATTTAATTGAGTTGGGTGTCTTTTGAATTTATGGTATTTGTTTTTTGGTGTTTTTTTTTAAACTCGGATAAGGGAAAATGTTCTTTTAATGCCTCTGCATTTAGGAGAGAGCCAGGTGTTGGAAATTGGCATTATTGTGCTCTTATGAAATTAGAGTGAAGCTAATTTACAGCAACTGAAGATGGATTTAATTGCATTTCTTTGAAATTCATGTTTTACAAAGGGGGGGACGACTCATGATGTGCTTCTCCTAACTCAGCCAAACCTGCTCTGAGAATTGAAACTGGCATCACATTAAAGGCATTTGACTTCTGCAGTAACAATCTGAATGAGATTTGACCCTCCAAACTTAAATAAAAGACATCTTAAAAGCAACTTAAATCCATATAAGTGTTTCCCTGACCATAATGCACTCGCCTCCATTATTATCAATCATGATGAAAATCCAAAGACCTATTGTCTGATTATTCAGCCTAGCTCTATGAAAAGAATCAGAAAAGGGCCTCCATTTCTTAATTACTAATGTTTCAACAGTTTAGGCAACAGAAAAGCAGTATTGTTTAATAGTTTCATTTCCTCCTTTTCCCCTGAGAGACAGGAGAAACATATTACTGAAATTTATTCCCGGGTCTCAGCTGTAGCAGGATCTGGATTTGGAGAGTGCAGAAACAGTAAAATTTGCAAAGGTCAGAAATGACATCCATCCTTCCTGGTGTCAAATCAAGGGGATATTAACAAAATGAGGCACTGGTTTTAAAAAAGAAACAACTATTTTCTACCCATATTTTGCTTTGGTCCTATTGTTTGGGTGGACCTTAATCAGGCAAGAAGGGTCAAGGTTGTGTAGCACATGAGCCAAGAGGTGCTATTTTCAAACTTGCACAGACACAAACTTGCATATGTAAAATAAAAAGCTGCCTTATGTCAAGTCTGAACAGATCCATGATGTGCCAAGCTAGTGGATTAGCCTTTGATGCCGGTGCTCCTGAAGCATATGATGACTTGGAGCAGGTGACTGATGGGAACCTTAAACAGGAGTCGTTTATATACAAAGAATATTCTGCCCTGGCAGGTTATCATCCACGATTAAATAATTCCATGACCTCCAGATGATTTGGACTAACGAGCACCAGCCTCAATAAGCATGTTGTCAAGCCCCAGGTTACTGGCAACCACACGCTTTAGTGCTGGAAGGCATCTTTAGTGCTACTCAGGGGTAAACATCTTGAAATCTGTAAGAGTAAATTCCAAGGGAGACTTATACAGAGTCAGTTAAGGCTGAATCTCTTTGAAATGTTTCCTTCCCACAGCCCCATCCAAGCTGTAGTGTTTCTTCTCACATACATTGAACTCCTCCTCCCCTGCCTGTTTTCTACACCCTCTCATACATACCTAATTGGAATTATGGTGGGAAATATAGTCTGACCTACTTGATAACCCACCAGATTCCCTACATTGCTATAATCTGAAGTAACAACTTGTGATGGAATGGAATGATGAAGGCCAGGCTCAGGGAGATAAGCATTTTCTTAGCTCGCCGCAGGAGCGTGGGAACTACAAGAGGATGAGGCTGGCACCTCCCTGAGGAATTCACACCGTTGTGGCTGGCTGACTTGGGACCTGGGGTTTCAGTCTGGGAAGATTCTTGTCAGGCCTAGCCCAAGGAACTCCAAGAGACAATGCAAAATCAGTTCAGCTATGTTTATTAGCTACAACCTCTAGCAAGAATCTTCCCAGACTGAAACCCCAGGTCCCAAGTCAGCCAGCCACAACGGTGTGAATTCCTCAGGGAGGTGCCAGCCTCATCCTCTTGTAGTTCCCACGCTCCTGCGGCGAGCTAAGAAAATGCTTATCTCCCTGAGCCTGGCCTTCATCATTCCATTCCATCACACAACTGCTGTTCTCCATCAATGGGTATCATTGAGACACATCCCATCAGCTTCTCATCTGATCTCCCAACCACATGCAGTTGAAACCAAGAGGTGCGTCTGAAGTCAGTGAGGTGGGAAGCTATCTTACCATTAATCTTACAGCTCACCTTGTCCACAAAGTCTTCTGGCTCAGTGTTGATTAGTGAAGTTTCAGTTGTAGGTCAGTCTACTCCATTACAAATAGAAGGTAACCATCTTTCACATCTCCTTAGTGGGGAATATAAAGTCATCCCTTTTGGAAATATGTGAATTCATGATATTGTAAACCTGTTCCTCCCTCTCTCCCCCCTATCAACCATGTACTCATCCACTGACATACCAGTCTACATACCTATCTGAAAAGGTTTGATTTTCCAGTGGACAAATGACCCTCCCTACTCAACATGACAATATGAAAAAATGCATTACAGTTCTGCCTGTTCGTTAGGTGGTTAATTATCAGACTTTCATACATCCAATAACCGAAGTTCTCTGGGTGATACGGCAATAAATTCAAATCATAAAATTCAAAACAAGCTGGCGTTCTCCAGATGTTTTGAGCAACAACATTCAGAATTTCCTGGAGCCCACCAGTTGGAGAAGATTGTTGTGCACAATTCAGGCAAGTTTATGATGGCAATTTACACATAATTACTGAAGAGTAAAAGCCACAGACCATGGGAAACCTGAACTTTGAAAAAGCATGTGTGCATTATATATTCCAAACATTTTCATCTTGGACAGAAACGAGAACATTCTGAATTCTCCCATTCAGATAAATCATGGTTCGCTTCAGCTGGATCTCCAGCAGTAATTTATCTTCTATAATGCTTTTAGTTTACCTTTTATTTGGGTTGGGGATTGGGGTGGGGGAGGGCATCTCTTCTGTTTTAGTCGCATTTTGTTTGTACAGAGAAATGAGCACTCTGAATAAAGAAATAGAAGGCTGGCAGATCTGTAGTTGCAAAAGGTGAGAGTTTTGTTCAGAAACACACACACAGAGGGAGACCTGACCTTGAAGAGAAATATCTTCAAGATCAGGAAAATCTCTCCAAAGATGCCGCATTTCACTAATCAATGACTCAGATAAATTCCAATGTTTTTAGAAATAAATAGTATCAAGATTTCAGAATATTAACAAAGAATAACATGGTATCAATCCACTTTGCCTAACTTGTAAGGTCACCAAGCTGGCTTTGTGCCCAAGGCAGGAATAGAACTCATGGTCTCCCAGTTTCTAGGCTGCTGCTTTAACCACTACACCAAACTGTTCTAATTCGTTATATGGTAACTTCCAGCGAGCCCAAAGTAGTTAGTTGTCCATGTAACATGAGAAAAGGCAAATACCAAAAACAGAGAGGGGAAAAAAAGCAGGAAGATGGGCTTCTGCAAACAAAGGAGAGAATTTAGAAATGCAGGGGAAGGAAGGAAGGAAGGAAGGAAGGAAGGAAGGAAGGAAGGAAGGAAGGAAGGAAGGAAGGAAGGAAGGAAGGAAGGAAGGAAGGAAGGAAGGAAGGAAGGAAACCAATGGCTCAGGGACCAATTGGTCATTGCCAAACACAGTAGCAAAGCAACGCCTAGAAACAACTCTGTTTTGGTCCATACAGCAATAAGTAGCCTAGCCAAGAATGATGGCCGCATCCTAAAATGATGGGTGTTTTCAGGCGATGCAATTTAACAACTTCTGCTCACTGGAGAATTCTTAATAGGCTGAGCTGGCCTCACAGTATAAATCTTCATGACCCCAGTGAAGCTGTATTGGTCAAAAAATGTCAATCAGAAACTCACTTTTCATTCAGCACATCTGCTTCTCAAACCTGGTGGCAAATTTATTATCTGCCACCATCAGTCTGATGGCTATTTATTATCTCAGGAGACCTCCGTAATGCTGCCTTTATCTCTGGAATGGATAATTTAAGGTCCATAAATTACATGCAGCTGCTGAGGGGATTTCGGGGACCCTTTCTCCTTTCATAGGATTATCAGAAGGTTTTTAAAGGGTTACTAGTCCTCATTGACTCAGAGGGACCTGGGAAAACATTAAAAACATGTGTGGCAGATCCAAGGGCTAGAACACAAAGCAGTATGGAATCTTATTGATCTGGTATTCTATTTCCCAGTTTTGAAAATAATTCCAGAGGGAAACCAATTGTTCTTGGACCTTGAGCAGCCAACACAGATTTCTTCTGGATATCAAGAAAACTCATCTTTGTGGAAGGCTATACTGTGTCTCTCTTTTTTCCTCTCTCTCTCTCAGCTATCTTGGACCATATGCAAAAATTCAACAATATGCACATTTTTTTCTGCTCTTTATAGACCACGTTAAGATCTTTTTTTTAACCCATCAAGTGTGCCTAACCAATTTATGCACCTATAGCACATCACAGCTTATTTCTATCTACATCTGTCTTCTCTGATTGCATTGGAATGGGTTTATTTTCCTATTTTAAATAAAAGATTTATGCCCAAGCTGTCAAACTGTGCCTTTATAATCTTGTTTCTGGGAGTCAAGATTAATTTATTAGATTTAGCTATCTCTTGTGTACTTCAGGGATGGTGTGTGTGTGTGTGTATTGGAGGGAACAGAGAAAGACAGAGTCTTAATAAATGCAAGCTACTTAAAAATTGAAGGACCCTATCAAGCTGCGGTACCATACATTCAACAAGAAGAAGAAAAACTACAAATGTTACCTCTAATCTTGGAGGAAATTCATCGAATGCATTCAAGATGACAATTCAAGATGTAGGCTGGATGTAGGAAGTATTTAAGACGTTAATCCAAGTGAGAAAACATCTAATGGGTGACAATTCTCAAAGCGGAGCCTCCAGAGTTGGCACCCTGCCATGCGTGTCCACAGGGGGCAAGAGGGCACAGTGGGGCAAGTGATATCCCACACGTCATGGTGGCATCGCACAAATGACATGCTTTACATAACTTCTGCAGGCCGTACAATGTGATTATGCCACCGCTGTACCAAATGCCCACATCTGCAGCTTCTTACCGTTGGTATCACCAACGCTCAAAGAGTTAGACCAAGGATTGTTTCAGCTTGAAAAATAGGCTGGCCTTGGGTCTCTTGTTCTAGTAAGAATAGCAGATCTGTCTCAGGCAAGTCTGGTTTAGCAGTCTACTGGAAAGAACAAAGATGCTGAAAGCAGAAAAGAGAAGGGAAAAGAATAACAGCTGGTTATATTGGATTTCTCCAATATTCTACTTTTGTAGATTTTAAAATATTATTATTATTATTATTATTATTATTATTATTATTATTATTATTGAGGAGGAGGAGGAGGAGGAGGAGGAGGTTTAATGAAATCACCAGCTGAAAACAATAAAACCCACAACTCATCTCCTTCACACACACGCACACACACATCCCCCCCCCCCCCGAGCCTTCTTTCCCCCAGAGAACTCCAATGTGCATCTATCGATTCTTCCTTTGTTGTGTTTCATGAACTTTGTGGTGAGGGTTTCTTCAATATCACATAGCAATTCTAACTTTTTGTAACATTCAGATAACTCAGTACTAAAACCTCAGGGAACTCGGAGGAGGAAAATAGATTTATTATGCTGTATCATGACAAACTACCCTTGGCTGGGTATTTCTGTTCTATTTCTCCATTAGAAATGTACCTTTACAGAAACACACTGCATTCACGTTTCATGCCTTTTTGAAGGAGGCAACAATACAATTACTCCTATAGTCCCACAAATACAGCATTTTTAATAGAAAATGTTTCAGAGATTATTGCTAGCACAAGCAACCAGGATATGAAAGCATCCTCTATTACACACACACACACGTATGTATGTATGTATGTATGTATAGACAGACAGACAGACAGGTCTCAAAGTGGACAGCTTTACGAGTTCAATATCCCTTAAAAACACCCAACACTCTTTTTTTCCCTCACCCATCAGAATCCCTAGGACAGGTTCATATGTATGAATGACCAGCACTAAATTATGAGAAGTTATTGTGAAGTTTCTTTAAAGGTGAATTTGCAGTTACCAAAGAGTATTGTTACTCAAGAAGCTGGTTGTTCAGTGACTGAATACCAGCTTTGCATAGCAAAGATGCCTAGCTGAGTCTTCTACTAGGGGTGGGAAATTCTTGTGTAAATTTCTGAAGAATCACTGCAGTCACGACTAGGTAGACAGACTAACAGCCCAGTTCCTTCATACGGTAGGATGCTATTGAGTTTCTTGCTGTTAAGATGACGGTGTGCTGGTTTTTCCACCCAAAACAATGATAAAACAAAAAGCGTAAAGAAAGGCCTCCATTCTTTTCTTCTCTTCAGGCACATGTTGGCAATCAACCAGGAAAAGAAGATAATACACTGAATGGGTTTCTTCTAGTCAAGGTCATGCTCATGACCTTCACAAAGTGAAGCAGACTCACTGGTTTATAAAACAAGCACTGTAGGATCCAGGAGCATTGGTCTCCTAGAAACAAGCTTCTTCTCAAAGTGACCTTGTATAGATTTGTGGAATCTCATTAGGCAAAAGCTAGATTAAAGTGGTGGTTTATTCCTCAAAGCTGTTGTTAATGCGCACTTATGTGTTGTGTGGTGCTCAAACACAGCTTCACACAGACACTCATCAGCTTCTAGAATTGCAGATTGGAGAAAATTAGCAAACTGGACCATATCTCTTGGAGTCCACCATTCCCTGAATTTCCAGTACAGCATGTTCTTCCAGTTGGCCCTGCGTTATAAATTCGGCCTCTTAAATAATAACGTGCATTTGCATTCTTCATTTTTTATGGACATTTTGGTGGACCTTAGTGGGGAAGAGACAAAGCTACAAATCAGGAATACCTGGTTTGGATCTTGCCTGGTCTGTGAGTCCTCCGGTAGGAGTCATGCATTGTACTAAGCCATCACCTTGTTAACCATGATCATTGAAGTTACAACTTAGCATGAAGTGCAAGCCTGATCATCACATAGCTGTAGTTAACATGTATGTTCACAATGCCAGCCCACTTTGCAGGATCGTTAAGATTCTAGCTAGAGAGTACACATGAACTATAGTGTCGATAAGAAAGCACAATATGTATGTTGTCTGTTCTCTCTCCTCAACTTGCCAGAATAAAACAAAAGAACCAGAAATGGACCATTGAAATTAAAAAGCAGAGGGAAATTAAAAAGCAAAGGGAAAACTTGAGCTATGCTTCCCCACCAGGAGATCTCTCTAATTCAGTAAAGCAGAAAAAGAATGACCTTGAAGCTTTTAAACAATGACTTGACTGAAAGGAAATAATTTTTAAAATTATATCCATTTTTTCCATCTTTTCTTCTTTATCCAGAAAAGGATGTTTTGGTTTCCAGGGCCAGCAAAGTCGCACCGGTTGTTTTTTTTTTTATAGTACTACCACCATCTCCTGTTCGACACCAGTATTGCAGGCACCTTAAATGAGCAGCCCCAAATATTGTCTGTCAGAGGTTGACATCTAAAAGTGCAAAGGATCAGGTATCCTTTCAAAGAGCACTTAGTCATAATTATGTTTAAACGGTCTGTGTTACTTTTAATGTTAGGCTTTTGTGACCCATTTCTCCATAAGGTTGAAATCAAGAAAAGACCCTAGCTTCTACTTTCTCACTTGCAGGCAATCCTAATGATCTGAGGAACTCACATGGATCTAACATCCTTCAGCTGCTGCTCAGGCAGGGAAGGAGAAGAAATAGATGTTCCTCTTTTTGACATCTGACATCCTGCTGTAACAGAGAAGAACTTCACAGAGGGCAGTACCTGAGCACGAACATTTCTGATCAGGGCCATTTCATGCATTATGCCTAGCTCACAGGAAAACAAGGGAAAATGTTACACACAAAACAAAAACAAGTTAAACATTCCTCAAATATGCATCCTTCAAATATATACCCCTTCATGCCGAGTGTGGGGTTTCTCAGATCAGCAAAGAGAAAGAGAGATAGAAAGTCATCATAGTTCTTGAATGCTTCTGGGCACCTTCAATATTCGCCCCATCTCTTTGAGATAATCCCAGTTCTTGACTTGATGATCCATATGCCTCAAGCCATCACTTTCAAAGGATTCTGCAAATGATTACCTTATGCCAACTTGGTAAAATTGCAACACTGTGTATCAAAATGAGACATCCATTTTTACATCATAGTTATCCTGAAGTAAGGGGGGAGGGCAGAAAGTACTGTATAATTACTTATTGGTTAGAGGTACCCTGTCTAGGCTGCAAAGGAATCACTAATAGAAGGGAGCAAAAGTTAAGAAATGTCTGTATTTCTCTTCTGCCATATAGAACCTAGCTATGGGAACTCTATTCTTGGGTCTTGGTGTTCTCTGAGGTTGGTTGTTTTCTTGCAGGCTAGGTAACATCACCAGTGCATGGCATGTAATAACCAAGTTCAGCAAACACCAAGAACCCAACAGTGCAATCTTGAGCTACATTTATTCTCTGTTATTGTAACCCTACTCCTTCTGGATGTTTTGGAGTGCTTGTATGTGTGTGAGATGTATGACATAACAGAACAAGCCAGAAGCCTGGCTTTATTATTGTGCATTGGGGTTAATTATGGCTGCTTAGGTTTAATAGCTTAAAAATTGAATAGGAAAGGTCAGGTAGCAGAACTTAGCCTGGCTACCAAATCTGGACTTCAAAACTATAATTGGCATGAAGGGTTACATAAACTCTAATTCTCAGCTAACTTCCCCAGAAGTAGTTTACACACTATAGAGTGAGTTAGTTGACCAGCAACTAAATGCCACCTCCAATAGCCGATGGTGGCAAAGAACTCAGCCAACAATAATATCAATGCATTCAGAGTATCTTCTCCAACTTGGTTATTTCATCACCTAGAACTGAAGTGGTGGCAATTGACAGATCTAGCATGCAACTGTCCTTGCCAATTTAGATTCTGCTTCCTGCTGAAAAGGAAGTTCAGTTGCCTTCCCTATTACATATGGAGGTTGTGGAACAATGCCCTCTGCTCAATGTTCAAAGGTAGACATGGCAAAGGCAGGAGGCCACTGGGTACATCAGCAATTGTTATGGTGACTGTGCACACATCCCTACTAAGTACACCTTCACGGTCTTTTGTGCATGGAAGAAGGTGTTGCATGAATCCCTCCAAAGTTTAACAGAGTTTTGGAGATGCTGGAAGGTGACAGGCCCCTGGAAGTTCATTATAGATAGATGATCAAGAGCTGTTATCCTTATTGTGAGTAGTTATTTACTGATCTTTGCATCAGCAAGAGTTTGTGATGAATTAGTAACCAAGATCCAGGTCATCAGTCCACTGTTTTTTAGTATGGCCTTTACATTCTTAGAGCAGCAAGTGATATCTTTTGTACAGGGACAATCACATCTACTCAACCACGCACCCTGGGAAATGACAAAATGACAGAAGTGGATTTTCTGTTTGGATCTGCAAATAAAGAAGAGGAGGAAAAAGAAAAAGATTTTGCCATATGAAGAAAAGTGGATGATTACAGGGAAGGAAATGTATATACACAAAAGGTCCTTCCTCAGAAATACAAGAGCACATTGTCTGCTCATGACTCATCAAGTACACCTTTTATCCAAGCCTCCTTTTGGAGCTGATGAAATAAATATCTGCAGGCTTTCATAAGAGTAGAGTACAACATGCTTGAAATGGCTAATGAACAGGAAGTCTTGAACGGAATGACAGAAGGCGAGTAGTGGTGGGTTAGGATGTGTAAGATCCAGTGCTGAACGTTTGCACGGGGCTTGTACTCTATTCCTCAGTTTCCTTTTCAAGCCAGTAACTGGAGAGCCAATATTTAAAAAATTTTGTTGTTTAGTCGTTAAGTCGTGTCCGACTCTTCGTGACCCCATGAACCGTCTTGCGCCAGGCCTTCCTGTCCTTCACTGCCTCCCTGAGTTTGCTCACTTTCATGCTCATTGCTTCAGGGATGCTATCTAACCATCTCATCCTCTGCCGTCCTCTTCTCCTTTTGCCTTCAATCTTTCCCAGCATCAGGGTCTTCTCCAAAGAGATCTCTCTTCGCAATTTAAAAAATACTGAGATTTTATTTCATGTAACTATGTATAACAACATTTCTAACTGACCCCATATCAGATCTCAGGTGGGTTAAAGGAATGAAATAATTCAGCACAACGATATCGAGTGACAGTAAACAAAGAGATCCACTATTTAGACATTCCTCATCCATATGAAGTCAACAGCCATTAAAAAAAGTATTCTTAAGCAGCAGTGAAGAAAAGTTACAGGTCTGCATTAATTACTAGGATTTCTCTGGTGCTAGAAAGTTATGCATTGGTTGGTCAGCACAGCCAAGAAGCTCCTTTCTCAGATCCCTCCTAAGGTATAATAATGGAACATAGGAAAGCCCCCCCCCCCTCTTTGCAGAGCCATGAGGTGTGGGATATGGCTCTATGGTTTAGCACATGCTTCACATACAGAAGGTCCTGTGTTTGCTTCCTGGCTTGTCCAAGAAGAGATGGTCCTGGTCTGTGTTTCACCCATTAGAAAATATGTTTTCATCCCATGTTCTCATGTATCTTAATGCTTGGTCATTAAATAACATTAGCTACTAGTTATGAACACTGGTCATGGCTTCCGGCTAGATTGACCCTAAAACCTTACAAGAAGAGGTCTCCTGGATCAAAAGTTTGAACCAAAGATTCAAGAAGGATCAATGATCCATTTTACTGAGCATTTACTGTACCCCACAGTGACTTTTCAGATATCTCCTAATCACTCATAAACAAGACACAAAGGCAATGTATCTTCCACACGTTATTATTCTGGAGAAACTAGTCTTCTATTGCTGTAACCCGCAATATTGCTCAACCTCAGGGCCCCATATAACCTGTAGGGCTAATGGCCACTAAGAGTTTCATCCAACATAAATCTTTCTGATCCTCCTTTAAACCCATATAAGCTATCAATGATCAGCGGGCTTATGGCAATAAATTCCACAGCTTACTTACGTATCATGTGACAAAGTATTACATTACCCGAATGTTCTGTCCATCAAATGAGTCTGTTTTCACAAAACAAGGCATTAAAAAAACCCCCAAACCCTGACATTACTGGAATCAACATCTTTCAAACCGAAATACGCTCCCATGAAAATGTTAAGTAAATAAAACACTTTGGTATTGAATCTTGCAATAATTAAACACGTTCTTAGCTTGTGTATGAGGCACAATGGCTGGTGTTAAAGAAAGGTATTTTTCCCAAGTTTTTGGGAAAAAAACAACATATTTGCTTGTTAATTCTAATATGCATCTGATATTTTAACAAATAAAGCAGATTATGTGATGTAGGAGTAGGATTTTTTTTTTTTTTAATTCAATTCACAATTCAGGTGCCTGTGAGAGATGCCTAACATACTGACTAAACCTGCAGGAAAGAAATTGCTTTAGATGAATTTCCAATTACATACATTTTAATTTTAACTAAAGTAACTTAGCTCACTTCAGCCTGGTGTCCTGAAGAGGCATTGAACAAGAACAAGTAAGGCCAGACTGAATGGAAATGATCACAGATATAATCCAATACATCTGGAAAACATCTGGTTGGGGAGAACTGATTTAACTGCTGGGAACTGTAGATATAAGCTGCTATTGGGAGTTTCAGAACCTGACCTGGGTGGAAGGTGGCTGCAGAAACAAAGCTCATAAGTAATTGAAACAATGCCTCTTCTGAGATCCTAAGTAAATAAAATAACATGATGGAAATGCCAGTAAACTGGAAGCACAAGAGAAAAGCCAATAGTTCTCAGGACAGAGATATCTGTTGTGCTAAGAACTGCTCAGCTTTGAGGCCTTGAAACCCAGGGCCAAAGCATCTATTGAAATGTGGGAAAGGTGTCAAAAGGAACCAACAGTCTTAAAGGTGTAACAGGAAACTACACTGTCACACCAATAAGGAGCAGTCAACTGTTTACTACATTTTCAGTCCTGATGCAAAAAAGATTTTATTTATTTGTTTGTTTGTTTATTTATTGATTAGATTTAGATGACACGATTCTGGGTGACTAACAGCAATAATAAAAACACCACAATAAAACAATCCAACAAACAAACAAGAAAAACCCAGCGTCCTATTCAACAACATCCATCCAACAAGAGAGTCTCCTGGGCTCCAAACTTGCTATCCCAGTGCCTGGGGGGGAAACCAGTTCTTAGTGGCTTTCCAGAAAGCTAGGAGGATGGAGGTCTGCTGGATTTCAAGGGGAAGGATGTTCCACAAGGCCAGAAAAGGCATGCTTCCTAGGTCCCACTAGATGGGAAGGGAAGGGAAGGGAAGGGAAGGGAAGGGAAGGGAAGGGAAGGGAAGGGAAGGGAAGGGAAGGGAAGGGAAGGGAAGGGAAGGGAAGGGAAGGGAAGGGACCTGGAGTGTCCCCACTCTGTCCCACCTAGTGTATGGGCAGATACCTTCAGGGTATCACATCTAGCCACATTAGGTCAACTACATAAAAAACGTCTGCTGTGATCAAGCCTAAATAAGTTGGGGGTTGGAGACTTACAACTGTGTCTGGTGGGGAGTTTGACTGTGTCTGGCTCAGGCCTTGACTCAATGCTTATAAGAACCTGTAACTCTATTCCTGCAACGAGTAGTAACATTCCTAAGACTCCTGAATCCATGACAGAGCTTGGGCTGTGACGAATGGAAGTTGGAGTCCAACCACATCTGAACATTTTCTTCCTGACGTACATTGCCTCGTTAATAACCTTTTACAGGCGTCATCCTGTTCTTTGCCTTGGATTTTTCATGTGTTCTCTTAGTAACTCTCTTTTGTATACCCACATACACACATGCACACCTACACAATTTTCTTAGTCATAAGATAACATTCTCTTAATGCAGGCTGGTTGTTCAGCTATTGTGGCAATGCATTTGCTGAGATGTAAAGTCAGAATCCAATTTAAAAAATTGTCAGACGTGTCAGTCATAGTTCTTTCTGAAAAATGGACTGTACACAAGGTCAATTGTAGTATTTTCCAAATACTTAAAAATGACTGCTAGCAGAATCACAAGCCTAGCTATACTGAACTGCAGCTATTATTTCTTTACATATTTACCTGTTCTGTATCTAAGCTGTCCAATCACCCAGGTTCTAGTAAAGTTAGCATTTCTTTGGTTGGTCTTACAGTGGATTTTCCTCATCTGTTCCTGCAAGTCCAACATCAAGACCTAGACCTACACTGGCCTGAAAACCCATTTCTTATTAGGAAACATAGATATAGTTTGGAGCCCAAACTAGATCTGGAGATGAACATAAGAAGAAGTCTACCAAGTCAGGCCAAAAGATGTATATAATCTATCACCAGCAATCAACCAACTGAATTCAAGAAGCTCATAAACAGTGGGTCTCCTCCATTATTGCTCCTCATCAACTGGTATCTAAGACATCTCTTTGGATTCTGGGACTGGTATACAGTTGTCAAGAATAGTAGTCTTGGGTAGCTGCGTTCTCCATGGATCTGTCAATCTCCTAAAACCATTTAAACTGGGAGTCATTGCTACCTCTGCTAACTGAAAATTCTAGTTTAACTGTGGACCTTTTCCCACTTGCACCTAAGGCAACCACTCCATAACGTTGTCAAGAAAACTGCATTGAAGTAGTCACTAGGAGCCAAGCTTCCCCCAAAGGGAACATCATCACACATCCCATGGCACATCTGATACAATAGGAGAAGAGTAACAGCAATATGATTCCAAATGCAAACAGATGGGTTCACCTTAATGAAAGAGGGGTACTGTTGGTGCTTCTCACTGTAATTACTTTTCTCCATGTTTTTTAGCCATCTGCAGGAACTTGCTACAGAGATGAAAATGACCATTAACATTCTTTGCAAGGGGCAGTTCACAGCCCATTGACAGTGCAGTCAACAGAATCAGAAAGAGCCTGGGAAAGCAATCACCCTTGATTTAATGTGTGCATCGAGTGGAAATGGGCTGCACAGCTTCTGTGCAAACTGGTAACTGTGATCGGCAAGACACCGTAAGCCAGCTGGAGAAAAAATGCCATGTCTCTTTTCTTACTACATAGACTCCTCCTCCCAACTAACACAAAGCTCAGTGTTATGTGAGACACAGCGCAACTGCAAGGAGGGTCAAAACAGATAAAATGGCAGTTGCAACATTGTGATTGAAGCCCTGGCCCTTTGTGCACGTGCATGACACATGTGAAACTGGGGGAGCTTTAAATGCATTGTCAAGAATGCCATCTCACCAGTTTTGACACACACACACACACACACCACAGATGCCACTGGTGGATAAGAAAGGAATATCAAATTAGGTGGCAGATCTTGCTTCCCCCCCCTCAAAAAATTCATAGTGGGATGAACATAAATGAAATTGAACAAATGTTCATCCTGCTCCAGAAAAAACAAAAACAAAACAGAACTCTTTCTGAAAAATGTACCAAATCGGCATAGCTTTTGGGCTGATCTTTCTTTCAATAGCAAAATTGCCCCACAGGTTCACAGAGGCTTTTCCTTCTCTGCACCAGTCCCTGGTCTAATTATGTGACCATGCAAATTTGTATCCATCTGTAGGTTCCTGGAACAAGAAGATAGAATTGGATCTCAGATCTGAAAGAGCT
Source organism: Python bivittatus (assembly GCF_059951505.1). Classification (NCBI taxonomy): domain Eukaryota; kingdom Metazoa; phylum Chordata; class Lepidosauria; order Squamata; family Pythonidae; genus Python; species Python bivittatus. Next base: position 15,183,710 of record NW_028277042.1, read on the forward strand.
ATTTGGTGAGAAAGCTCAGTGTAGTTCTCAGCTGCTTTTACTATTTCAGCTCCTGTTTGTTCCCAGGCAAGAGAGAGAGAGAATCTCTCAGTGAGAGAATTATTGAAACAAATCAGATCAGCAGGAGAAAAAGGGATAAAAATTGAGAAAAGTAGTCAGATGAAGAAAAATTAATTGGCTGTTTTAGTTTACAGTTACTGAAAATCACTGAGAAACATTTCAGGTCAACAGATGTTCACAGCCCATCACACAAACAGTTTGAACCAACCCAAAATCCAATAACTCCCACTTGTCCTTCTGTGGCTGCACTACCATTCTGCCCACATCATTTCTACCTGTAAAATATGAATTGTCAACAAAGACAGGGAATTCAACTCGCACTCCTAACAATGGTGGCTCCCATGAACTGAAGTGACATTCCTGGGTTTTGTTTTGTATCTTGTTAAGGACAACTTCTTAAGCATGTGTAAATATCCAGATAATTTCGATCGGTTCAATGAAGTTTTATCAATTCAAATGTTGGAATCAGTTCAACGGGATGAACCAGATGTTGCTCTAATTCGTTAAACTGAAGGCATCTGAATTGATTCAAATGGATGTGGACCTATAAGGGTGTCTTTCACACATCCATGGATTTTAAGAGTCCAGATCAGTTTGAATTGGTCAGATCGAACTCAACGTTTTGGTGTATGCTGATTTGAACATCTTAATGTAGGAGTGTTATCTAAATTAGGCAACAACCATTTCCTGAGCAGGAAAGGGGTGGGGCAAGCCAAGAAGTAGGAGGTTGTCTTGCCCAGCTCTCTGAGCATTGGGCGAGGGGCAGCCTCCCACCTCGTGTTTGAACCTCAATGTTTCTTGGCTGGCATCACCAGATGCATCACTGTATGGCTCTTTGCCCTTCTAAATGCACTTCCCATCATGTCCTACCAAAGGCCAAGTGGAGAGGCACCTCATCCTAGCAAAAAGTGAACAACCAGTTCTCACAAATCAAACCAAATCAAATGAGCTGGATAACACCCTTGCTGAGATTGACTTCCCTAATCAGTATGAATGTTTGAATTGCCCAGACCTGATTGCGCATATCCCTAACAATTTCCCGGCTCAGAAGCAGTATAGTCCTAAGTGTCAAATGCAAGGAGAGATGTACATAACCAAGTACTATCCTTGTCTTAATGGTCTACTTATGTGTTTTGAAGAATAAGTGCCTGGCTGTTGTTGGATTCAGTAATCTAGAAAAGATGGCTCTTGATCTTTGGTCAATGGAATAATTCATATTAACGCTGTGCTGAAATTTGTCTTGCAATTTCTCAGAAGTGCTCTTCCTCTAAGTAAGAGGGTTTTTTTTTACCTCCTTCTCAGAGTACTTGGAAATTTCACTCCATTTTCTCTTGGTAGTGTTTTTGAGTTTGCTTTGTGGTTGGAGGTAGCCAAGGGGCTACTGCCAGCGTGCCACTGTTTTCTGCTCTATATCTTCCTATCCTTCTGAAGCTTCCTAGCTACCTGCTGAAAAAGCCCTCAAGATGTCTTCTGTAGTGTAGGAAGCAAGGGAGGAAAGAATAACGTGACTAAATGACCACCTCTAAACACGTTCCACTGTCAATCGTTTCACTTGGGTTGATAAATAATGAGAAGAACTTTTTTTCAGAATGTGAATTATGTCACATAAAGCAAATGTTACAAAGTAAATCAATCATCACTTCCAGGAAATAGCTTATTCAATGAATAATACTTCACTCGGGAGAAAGGTGGGGGAAAGAAAGATTGTTTAACAGAATAATGCTCTTGAATTTCACTTTTCTGGCTTGTAGGTAAATAGAAAGGTCTCCTCTGGAAATCAAACAGGGACAACAAAATCAAGAAGTCAGAAAGCCTCTTTTTACACCCACTGATTTACTCAGGTACAATTCCAAATGGAAGAACTGCAGGTTTTAAGTGTACCTTAGGACACTCATTATAACCAGCATGTGCTTCCTAGCAAACCGATGCCTGATTTATTTTGTAGCATACATTTTGGGGGATCCTTCTTTTAAGGTAAGCCAAATGATATGATCGTTGTACATGAAGACAGAGGGAAGCAGCTGAAGCTGAGATAACGGTGGCTTGTTCAAAACTATTCTAGGGACAACAGTGGAAAAGAGAGAGAAGTGAAGTCTGCTTATTCCAGTCAATCATTTCTTTTTCTCTCTTAGAAGATGTTCTCCACAAAACTTTCTTTCTTGCCTCTAAATATATATCTCACCTCCAAAAGGTACATACATGGTAAAGAGACTTTTTTCCCCTGCTCACAATATTCAAAAATGAGGTCTTTTATTCAAACTAAATATGGAGAGATATGGGACTAAGAAAAGGAAGATCTACAGTAATTTGCACAACACAAAGTTCAACTGGAACTTGCTGCCATCAGAGTTGGTGATGGACATCAATTTAGATGGTTTTAAAAGAGGACAAATTCATGGAGGATCAGATATAAATCTTGGTGGCTGTTTACTATGTCTAAAATCACAGACTGTATATCTGAAGTATCAGTTGCAAGGAATCAACAGTGGAGGAGAGCATTTGCCCTCTTCTCCATGCTGGTGAACTTCCTGAAGATATGGGATTGGTCTCTGTCAACCCAGAATACTGGACTTGATGGACCATTATCCTTTTTAGGCTCTTTTTAGGCATCTAAGTTCTCTTCTTCTTCTCTCACCGAGTTACTCCATAGACTTCTCTAATTCCTCCTATTGCTTTTCCCTCAATGCTGGGTCACTTTTCAATTCATCTCTGTGCCTTTTTGGGTTGCCTGAGAATCTCCTGTTTTTCCAGGGTCAACCTCAGCCCTCCCCTTGTTCTCTACTGCTATCCTCAGGATAACCTTCCTTGCCAGGGAGGGTTAATGAAATCTTCCCCACACCCTGACTTCCAGGAAGATGAAACCAGTCACCACCCACTTTTATTTACTAAGAATGTCTTGATGTCTCCTACAGCTTGGAGGCATTCCATGGAAGAAAAATGTAAGGTGGTAAAGGTCAACATTTCACTCTGAAGCATTCCCAGTCCCTTTGGAAACATCAAATTTAAGAATAAAATTAAATATTAAAAACACAAAGATTTCAGCCCAACACTTTATGTATACAGGGGGAGGTATCTGCAAGCATTGCACTGAACCCTAAAATTAGGCTATCAAAGATTTGTAGCACATTGTGGATACCGCCATTCCATAAATCAGACACCCAGGATTTTAGGTTTAAAAAAAACTAAACCCACATTTTCATCTGGGAACTCTTAACTAAAGCCTTAAGCACCTGCACTGTCAAACAGGGAGATCAGGGTTATGCATAGTGATGGTCTCATTAAAAGCAGCTGATGCTCCAGTTTGCAAAAAACTAATTTGATGCTGGTCTCCACGGGGAAGGAATTTTTTTCCTCCTATGGATTCTTCTGCCGCAGCTTGATACAGCTGAGCCCCAGGGCTGGCAATGACTACTTATTCCTGACTAATGACCTACCTTTAAAGTTTCTACTTTCTAGAGTAAGGAATTAGTTCTACATAGTCAGACAACACCGGGCAGAGTTGCAAATGACAGAATGATGGTTCTGATTGCTTTGGGACCCCAAGTATTAGAGATGGACAGGTGTGCAAACAGAAAACATCTTTGGACAATTCTTTTAGTGTGTCAGGCCTGAACATTATGAAATGTCTCAATGAAAAACTAGAGGCGCTGAATTACTCTCAGGGACTCTAGGGACCACCCTTATTTCAGATGAAACCATTGTCCACCTAGCTCAATATTGTCTCTTCTGACAAAAAGCAATTTCAGGGCCTGAAAGATAAGTCTTTCATATCCTCTAACAATCAGAGAATTGGAGAGTGCCTCAAAAATCGCTTTGTTCAGGTAACCCTTAGAAATGTGCTGCTACAGCATCGATGTTAGAAGAACAGGAAAATCTGATCCATCATCTGTGTGATGGACTTTCAAATGCTTGGACATGATGTTCCTAAATGAAGGCCTCATAATTCTGGAGGCCTTCCCACAGGCCTCGGAGGGAGAGAGAGAAATGCAATGTTAGAAGGTTCCATTGGCCTGATCCAACAGTTTTTCTTATGATCTCATAATGTAGGACAACATGAGTGTTTTCAAGCTGAGGCTATAGGTGACCTTTGAATGATACATCAGGGCTAGTTCTTCAAAATGTACATGGGGCCAGGACAATTTGGCTTAGTTTTCATTGACTCTTACTTTTAAATAGAATTAAATTAAATAAACCCAATCAATAGTATTACTCAACAAATGTTTCATCAGTTTAAAAACTTGTGACAGTGGGAACTTTTGGAGGGACCCTATGCTAGGGCTACCAAAACTCCAGAGGGCCACTAGATAGCCACAAAATGTTAAGTCTTTTGCTTTGTTCCCACCTAGTGGTGGTCTGGAGTTTTGCAGCTGAGACTCTGGGAGGCACACTTGAGACTATTATAAAGAATGTCTGCAGCCCTGGGGTTACAAGTTGTGCACCCTGGTTATAATATACATTTTATGATAATAATGTTAAGCATCATCTCCTGATTAGATGTTTGGTTGTCTCGTATGCCACATAAATGATATTCTTTCTTTGGTTTAGTTTCATCCTAATAGGAGTGAGGACCGATTGCCTATCCGTTTTCTGAAGGCAGAAAGGGAAGTCTGAAACTGGTGTGACCTGCTCTCTCAAGTCCTGGGAACTCTTGAGTTAAAGACAGCTTCAAGATATTGCATTTCCCAGCTCTAAAGACTGTATTTACTGCCAACTAAGGGAACTGAATAAGAAGAGGTTTGGAAAATTAGAGCCTGTGGCAGGCAGATTGCAATCTGTGTTTGTTTGTGTGTGTGTGTGTGTGTGTGTGTGTGTGTGTGTGTAGGGATGCTTCTGTAGGGAGGTTCCTTTATTGGGTCGAGTTTTCAAAATGCTACTTAGCCAGTTTTTCAGCAGAGTCTTTTCCACCATCCCTTGAAAATCTTTCACAAGAATGTGTTCACCTTCACTTTCTCTGTACAATTACAGCCAGTTTTAGGGTTACCTTAAGAACCCTAAATGGTTTTGTGAAAAAGAATAATGTAACCCACAGTTCTTCCAGTCATCTTACCCCAAGATGATTGGAAGAGACACAGCTTTAATCTGACATGTACCACCCATAGTACTTACTGGTGTTGCTCAGCATCATGATTTTTGTATGAATTTGTGCAGTTCATATTGCCCAGACACATTCTGAATAACATGATTTTTATGTGAATTGAGCCCCAAATATCTTGTCCTGAAAGGAATATTAAACAGACATCTAAGCAAATAAAGTTAGGAGGTCTGGGTGTGGGGAAGATCTCAAAACTTTGCTTTGTAAGTGAATTAGTTCTTTGAACTTATGTATTACTGTGAATACATAATAGTGTCCATCACTGTCCACTGTCTGCTATTACACCAAAGTGTCTGAACAAGCTGCCTTGTCCCTGGTGGTACCTTCCAAATGCTTGTCGAGAAACTATAAATAACCAAGTTTGTCCATCACTGATCTAGTCTAAAGTTTTAGGAGGGTTCGGTATTATTGAGTAAGAATATGCTACCACCTTGGACCACTCTGCAGAGTTTAAGGTGTGCGTATGCGTGTCTATCCCACTTATTATTAGGCATTGTGTGAATGTTTTATGTCTAGATAATTCATTTCCTGATTTAAACAACAATACATTTTGGTTATCAGCTCTTTTCTTTGCTTGAACAATGAAACTAAACATGCAATTTGGACATTGAGTTAGAATCAAGGAATTTGATTTCATCAAAGATGTGTCCTACAAGCAGTGGCTTCCCATTGTTATTAATGTAGGTGGTCCCAATGATTATTATCAATATTAGTATGAGGAATAATGAAGAAGTGGGTGAAGAAACATGGTCTTCCCTTCCATCCTAAGGACATCCAGTGAAATTAACTTCATAGGAGATTTCACAACAGAAATACTCAATAATTTTGTCTGGTCCACAGTTTGAAACAAACAGAAATATGTTGACGAAGATTCTCAGTCATCCAGGTGGAATTATCTGGAGGTTGAGTCATGGCAACTGGACTTTTTTTCTTTTGGTTTGATTGGACTACAGTCATGCTTCAGGGTTTGTCCTTCTCCAAATGCAATGTGGTTCTTGAATTCTTGTAACATGATTCCTTGGATCATGGTTGCATGGTACAGATTTCATACAGCTGCGTTTACCTGCTCCAACTGTTTCTTCCCAAAACCCAGTTTGCCAAAATCCTAATTAGAGGGTTTTTTTTTTAATAAGGCATGCATGAGAAGTGCACAAAATCAGCCTTGGTGCTCACTGCTGTCACTCAGACTACAAGTCACTTGCAAAGCAAAATTAGGTGATTAGCTGTCAGAGATAATTAAGCATCATGGGCAGCTTAATTCATGCAGATCAAGCACTCTGCCAAAACAATCTCTATTGTGGATTTCCTGAAAACAACCCTGCAGCCATAATAAGGAAAGAGAACACTGATGACCTGCAAGCAAAGGAGTAGAAGGAGGAAACGAAGAATGATCAGCCATTGCCAAACCAGCTCCCCCTTGCCCTCCAATCCAAATGAATGGCACCTTGCTGGAGGACTTTTTAAAATATAACTCCCTTGTAGTATGCCAGTATTTGTACAGTTATCTCTTGGATGTTTAAAAGAATCACCTTCCATAGACTAATGTAGAACCACAATTGCAGGGAAACATTTTTTTGTGGCTAATGTTCTTTTTGTTTTCTTAGCAGCTAGCCAGTCTTGACTGATTCCCCAAAGTTAAGCAGGGTCAGACCTGGAAAATATTTGGGTGGAAGACACCCCCCCCCCCCCCAGGGTATTCTAGGATGATAGGTTTGGCTGGGAGGTCAAAACAGCATCCAGAAGGAAATAGCAAACCAGTTTCATATTGTTGCCAAGAAAAATGCATCAACATGTCCATGGAGATTCAAGAGTCAACTCATCTTGAACGGGACTACTGTTTTTATTTTTTTGAAATATTATAATTTTTGAAAAAAACAGCAATAAATTTTTTTGAAAGACTGAAAATCTTATATGGACTTTTTGTTGAAATAAGAAAAGATCAAATTGATGATTTCTGGATTTGGGATTAAAAAGGGCCAATGAGGATGGGGAAAAGAATAAGATGATAATTACTCGATAGAAAGAAGGGCAGAAAGCATAACTGTATATTTTCTTCTCTTCTCTTCTCTTCTCTTCTCTTCTCTTCTCTTCTCTTCTCTTCTCTTCTCTTCTCTTCTCTTTTCATTTCATTTCATTTCTTTTTTCTTTTTCTTACTTTCTTTTTGTTTTGTTTTGCATACTTTAAGTATATTGAAAAATTATGAAATATTATAGCATTTGAAGCAGAATAATTTTTCAGGCAGAAGTTGATTTGAATCACCATTATGATTAAAGCTGAGAAAAGGCAATAATTCCACAGAAGAGCACATGTTTTCCTGAAGATCTCCAGGTCAACCCCTCCAGCATCTTTTAGGGCTGGAAAAATATTTGCTTCAAACTCTAAAGAGCTGTTATGAGTCAGCGGCTAGACTTACTTCATGCTGTGTCATGGTACGCTTAACCATGGTTTGTTGAATAAACACAATTGGTTGAGTTCACAGTTTATACTAAGCCATACATCCAACAAACGATGTTATGGCTAACTATAATGTGTAAACCCAACCAATGTAGGCTATATATTCAGCATTTTGAAATTCCAAATTTAGGAGGCCAAGTTAAAACATGAAATAGATTGAATTCATATACTGGCACGTCTACACACACACACACACACATACTTTCACAAGCTCTGTTCATACAACATATTCCAGAATATGAATAAGCAGAATTCCTTCTTCGCTCACTTTCATTTACACTATAATCTTAACCACCAAGCCATAAAGTCATGAACTCTCTGTAGAATTCGGAAGGAATTTACAAATTGTTATCTGAGTGTATAAAGTCAGTTGAATGTATGTGACCTGTGCCTCCAACTTCCATGGCATGCACAGACGGTAAGAGGTCAGTGGACTTGACATAGTACCTCCCACCACTTGTGCATTCATAAGTCATTATATGGCACTGTAGGTTAGTTACATGCACTCAGTGTGCAGCTGGTCTACTTAATGATGGAATTTGGATCCTGGAACCAAGTCCTGTACCTGTTTCTGCCCTTCGCTCCTCTGCAACATGGCTTCCCTTAACTTCTTCTCTGAGAAATGCCATCCGTTTGCCACTAGGTGTCAGCAATGCCTGGAAACTAGAAGAAGTCCTATCCTTCCTGGAGAAAGAACCAGAAGAAATGTCTCAATTTGGGGAAATGGATCTGATTTCCTCTCATTTTAATCTTCCATCCGTATCAAAGCTACAGCTGACAGTCAACTGTAGCAGAGAGCGTGTTAAAGCTAAATTGTGGAGGGCAGGGGGTGGTGTTGGCCTGCATTCAAAGTCTCTTAGATGTTTCCTGAATAGCTTTGAGCAAGTATCACGAAGCGTGTTATGAAATAAAACGGGATAACTCTCTTGTTACACAGCCATAAACTTATTGAAGAAGGATGAGACATAAATGAGGATATTAATAATATCCACCCAGAATATTTAATCCAGCCAGCCAAATAAATCACACTTACTTATGCCTGAGATAAATGGGATTTAATGTCTACTTTTTAAACAAATCCCTATATTGGGACCAGAATTCTTGTGGAAACAGGCATTTGACCTGAATTTCAATGAACTCAGTGCAGCAAATTACATAAATATATTGACTATTCCTTCCTTAATTAGAGGTTTGTTCACCCAAAAGGGTGTTAGGCCAGGATGAATGTGTCCCAACCAATTCAGAGAAGTTTCTATTAGCTCCATGTCTAATTTTTCAACTAATTACACACCAAATAAATTAATGAAAATCCAAAGAGAAATGCCTGTCTTTAGAAAACCAGCTTAATTTGGCATGCTCTAATGGGGTTTTTAAAAGCACCAACTCTTTCTGGCCTTGAATTAGACCAGCAATTTCCTCTTTCTGGAGTTAATCTTTATAAATAATACCAAATTGAATTTGGCACGAAGTGAAGTGTGAAATCCTTAAGCTACTTCTCTCTCCCTCTCTCTCTCTCTCTCCCTCCCTCTCCCTCTCCCTCTCTCTCTCTCCATTGTTTTATTTTAAAGACATATTAATGTCACAGAAGCAGCTTTAGTTTTTCCCTTCAAACAGGGAGCTCCATTTGGTTAAAAAATTAGTGGTTAGCAAGACAAGCCAGCATAGATACATTGTGGTGAAAAGAGAAGGAGGAAAATTGGAGCAAAGGAACTACCATTAAACTGATACTGTATTTTCAGAGCTGAATGGGTTTCCTTAAACATTGCTTTCAGACATGCATATTATCTTATTAAAATACAGCTATGCTGCTTGCCATGGAAATAGGCCCTGCATTGAATAAATTTACAAGGACTCCCTCTTCAGATGGCAAAATGGGGTCAGAGAATTCTTCTCATTATCTTGAATGGAAAGCTGGAGGTTTGATTTCAGATCTTGTCATGATGGTGTCATTCTCCATGGTTTCTCCTCCCTGGACTTTGAAGAAGCGGTATAGAAAGAATGTTGACACTTTTGAATTTTTATGTTGGAGAAGACTTCTGAGAATATCACAGACAGACAAGAAAATAAACAAATGAAGCATTGAACAAATCAACCCAAGGTTCTCACTTGAGGCTCAAATGACTCAAATTATTGTATACTGGATACATTATGTGAAGATCCCAGTCTCTTGAGGAGTCCATAATGATGGGAAATGTGGAAGGAAATGGAAGAAGATGATGATAAGCAGCAAGTTAGATGGGCTCAATTACAGTGGTGATGGATATACCGTTGAAAGACCTAAAGGAACAGGATGGTGCAGATCTGGAGAAAATATATCTGTGGTTGCTGGGAACTTGAGGGCACATAATCAATCAACCAATCTCCTCCCTAGTAAATGGCTACAAGAGTTTCAGTCTTGCATTATCTTAGTGTGAGTGAAAGGACGTTTTTCCCACACTAAGGATAAGACAGTCCCCAGTTTCTACTTCTCTCAAACAGCTGAAGGGACATTACAAGATTTTTGGCAGAATTTGAGGGACTGCGGCAAATATCCTCTCAATGACCAGATTGGATGAGTCATCTGATCCAATCATCTAGAGAGCATTTCACTTGGTAATATGAACACCTCACTTGGTAACTGCCAGAATCTTGTTCTATTGACTTTATTTAAAAAAAAATAGCTTAAAGCAAAATTATAAAGGAAGCTGATATGCTGCAGGGAGTGTATCAGCTTCTTAGCACTCAATTTACTTACGAAAATGTCTTGTGTCTTCCATAGACATTCTTAGTAAAATTGTTGTTGTTGTTGTTGTGACAATCTACCCAGACAAAAGTGTTTTTGGGTTTCAGAGAGCTTCCTGGTGAGGATGGGAAGGAGCAACTCATGTATCCACCTCCAGACAAATTGTTGGGCTGTGCAAAGCTTCAGTTCTGAGACTGGATTCAAAACTAATTCAATCAAATTTCCCAATCTAAACAACTTTCAGAATCCAAGTGGCATGCTGTACCGAATTATTGATCAGATTAGATGTCTCTGAATCGATTCTGCCATTTGTAATTATTTTCCCCCCCAAATCATTTCTAAAATGTGAACCAACCTGAGTAGATGCATTTAAGTATCACATTGTCTAGATTGTCTGAATCAGGTCAAAGCATCAAATTAGATCTTATTGACAATATAAGTGGCATGGATGATCTGGATCGGTGCTGATCACTCCTAATAAATGGGCGGTTTATGACTGGCTGTACACAATTTGTCTGCTACTTGGTGAATGAACAAGCTGTCTTCAAGAAGAGGATCCATATCTCAAATGTGTCTGCTAACCATACAGATATTACCTCCCGAACCTCTTTTTAAACCTTTAATTATATGAATTCCAAATAGTTGCCCCCTTGATTTAATTAGGATTTGCATGATAGTATTACGAGCCAAAAGACATTTTTGTGTTCTTCGATTGACTTAATTACAGTGATTCCTACGAGTCAGAAGGAGCTTGGAATTCCTATGACAAACTTAATAGGAATCTCAAGTATACTTGTTTTATAGCTGCAAGTTATACATTTTCTGTGTTCCTTGAGCCTTCAGACGCCAGTGCTTCAAGCACCTTCCACAATTTACTTCAGTCCCTTTTGTCTGAAGAGTTGAAATTATAATGTTCTTTCATGGCTAATTTAGTGGTTTTCTCCTTCTCTGTTGGGCAAACATTGATTTTCTATTAGTGTTTTTTTCAGCGCACAAGCCAGCTGTTACGTCTGATGAAAGGAGTTCAGGAGAAAAGGCATGATGGCTCAACACCAAACGCTAAGATAAACAAACACAGCAGATTTTAAAAAAGCTCACTTGGTCTGAATTACCCGATTCCGCGCCTGCTCATCCATCTTTCAAGGAGGACTGCCAAAGAGCGGCTAATCAATTGGATCAGATACTACACCATCACAACTTTGTAGCATCTCAGGGACAGAGCATTAAGGTTCTGTCACTGGCTGGCCAGCCACACGTCTACTCCTACAGCCATGCAAACAGAGCACCATGATTCCTTCTACCAAGTCTCCTCTCTCCTCTTGTTATATCACGGAACTGGAGAGGAACATTTTAAAACAAATATGAAGTTCAGGCCATAAGTTTAAGAACAAATATGAAGTTCACTGCCTTTCAGTGCTAGGGTGAGGTCAAAGAATTAAGCACAAAGTTTTCATGCCCTCCCCTGAAACTCATTTTGTAGCCTGTCCCAAGATCAAGCCACTAACATTGAGTAGCAAGCCACAAAAATTCAGCCAATTTTCCCCATTTTTAAAAGCAAATAAAAAGTGATATGGGTGGGCTAAACCTCCAGTAGGCCTAAATCATCTTGGCTGAATTATAGCACATGTGCGTATATACCCCCCCCCCAAAATTAAAAGCAGGGTCAATATCTTGGGGCCTGTCTGTTAACAGAGGTCATCGCATCATTACTATGCCCTTTGTGGCTCTAGAGGCCAAAGAATATTATGTAAAAAGGATGTCTCCTGACCTAGATGAAGGTTGTCTAGAGAGGTCAAAGTGAGAGAATCCAAATTTGGTCTACTGTCTCATACCAGCATATCTGCACATAGTCTTAAACCTACATGCTATCATTCTTCTACAACCTGATGCTTTCCAGATGTGTTGGCTGTGTGTGTGGTCTAGAAATCATGGGCACTGAAGTCTAATACATCTGGAGAGGAACAGGCTAAGACAGGCATTGTAGAGTGTCACACACACAAGAAAGAAAATGGCATCAGACTTTCCTGTTAGAGTTTCAAGAATTTTATTTAGTTGCCTCAAGTCAGTCCTGAGTCAAGTTCATGCAGTTTTCTTGGCAACATTTTTGGAAGTGGTTTGCCATTGCCTTCTTCTTCCTAGGGCTGAGAGAGAGTGAGTGCCCCCAAATCACCAGCTGCTTTCATGCCCAAGGCAAGACTGGAACATAGTATCTCAGTTTCTAGCCTGGAGTCTTTAACCACTACACCAAATTGGCTCTCATTAAGAATTAGTTGTGTATTTTTTAGAGTTATTGAGTCTGTTACCTGGATTTTATTTTGCAGGAAGTCTAGAGTGATGAACTAGTCTTGCATGTGATAGGGTGATATTTATATAGTTGTCTGAACCTCAGTTCTAACTAAGCAACAGTTTAATGAAACTGGAGAGACTAACCGCTTGTGTGGGTCTCTCCTGGCAGTATAGGAACAAACTATGGTAGGCAGGATACCCCGAAGGCAGACATTAGGAGTCTCTCTACCAGTTCCAACAGAGAAGGTTTTCTGTTGAATGCCACCATGCTGTGATTAGTTAATCATTTAAGTACATGGTGCTTTTAATTAACTGCCAGCTCTGGTTGGGCATCTGTTCCTGGAGATCACATTGGATGTTGATTGTTCCAGTGCCTGAACAATCCAGACATTGCATCAACCTCCAATTATTTGTGCCTGCTCCATCACATGCTGTAAACTAATTGAGAAACATAAATGATTAGACCTGCCAAGACATTTTAAAAATACCCCCCCTCCAAATAATTGGTCTCGTCCCCCATTCCACCCCTAGCCCTTATGCTTCCTGTAGTGTAATTTCAGCTGGGAATATTGAAATGAAACAATCAGAGCAATAGGATCAATATGAGGGTTTGGGAGGAGAACTCCAACATCAGAAGTGCCATTGTGATTGTCAATGTTTCTGCCAGCAGGATGAAGGGAGAGAAGCAAAGCAGTTGCAGCTTTGTTTTCCCCATCTCAACCACTTATTTGACTCCACACCAATTTTAACCCAGGAGAAGAAATACATTTCTAACAACTGCTGTGGTCCTATCTGCTTTAGTGCTTATACAGCCAATCTTGCCTAATGCCTTCTTCTGACCCCTTCCAAGGAGCCAGGGAAGTCAGAAAAGAGGCTGGTGTGGGTAGATGTGCTTTCAACGTAAGATTTCTCCTCCAAGATCCCTTTCTCTCGTCAGTCTCAGAGGGAGGGGCCTCAGTCCTAGTCCCTAGGATATCCTCTGCAGGATTGTAGCCTAAGGCAACAGATCACTACAAAATGTAACATGAATGCTTACCCAGTTCAGTAATAAAGCAACTGTGGAAACACTCGTGTTTTAATTAAAGATAGATAGATGATATACTGTAGAGATAGATAGATGATAGACAGACAGACAAACAGACAGACATAGATGATAGACAAATAGATGATTGGCTGGTGTGGGTCTTCCGGGCTGTGTGGCCGTGTTCTTGAAGTTCTGTTTCCTAACGTTTCTCCAGCACCTGTGACCAGCATCTTCAGAGTGCAGGAGCACAGACAGGAGCAGTTCTCTCTGTGCCCAGGGTGATGTGACCCTTTTTGTGGGTATTTATAGAGATCTGAGGGGGGGGGGAATGGGGGAGGGGGGGAGTGAGGGGAAGGGGGGAGATAGAGTGAGTTAGTTGACCAGCAAATACCCACAAAAAGGGTCACATCACCCTGGGCACAGAGAGAACTGCTCCTGTCTGTGCTCCTGCACTCTGAAGATGCCGGTCACAGGTGCTGGAGAAACGTTAGGAAACAAAACTTCAAGAACACAGCCACACAGCCCGGAGGACCCACACCAGCCATCGTATGCCGGCCGTGAAAGCCTTCGACAATACAAATAGATGATTGATCAATAGACAGGCAGATACCCTTACCTATGCCAGACTGGACCAGCTGAAGTTTTCTTTTATTCTTATCTTGAATAGTCTAAATTCCTGCACTGAAAATCTATTGTTAACAAATGTTATTACAGGTTGAAACATACCCAGCATAACATGGATGCAGAGAAATTCAACCCTTGTTTCTCTAGCTAAGAATTTCACCACTTATTTCAAAATATAATAAGCCAACTTCTTGTGTTTGGTCACTCTCTGCTTGTCATGGTCCTCATGGAAGCAGTCCTCTTCTGAAAAGAGGCAGAAAGAACTGGAGCTGCATTCAAAGCCTGGAAGTCTGATTCACAAAGCTAGAGTCTAGCATTGAGATCATGGTGGACCCTCCTCTGCTGCCTTTGACTCCAACCTCAAGTCTGCGAGAATGTGGACACCATTCCACCAAGAGGCAAAGAACAGAAGGATGCATTGTTTGGAGGAACATGTATTTATTTATTTTATTTATTTATTTATTGGATTTCTCCACCGCCCATCTCCCCCACAATAGGGGACTCTGGGTGGCTTACAAAGACATTAAAACTATAAATATATATAAAATACATAATATATATAGAATTAAAACAATACTAAAAAAGGACAATCGAAGAAGATGGAAAATTGGGCCTGGGACAGCTGGCCACTATGGGGCTAGCCATCTCCCTGCTTGAGATATTCCCTCCCCGCCCCAGGCCAAGTGACAGAGCCAGGTCTTCAAGGTCCTTCGGAAGGCCAGGAGTGAGGGGGCCAATCGCACCTCTTGGATAATGTTGCATATGAACAACTTTCTGAATAGCTCAGGTTTCGCTGTTAGTTCTGATCAGCCCCAGCTCTATTCAGATGAGGAGGAAGAGGTTCCAGCTTTAAACCTATAATTGGAAGCAGTTAAATGCTAAACATCCTTCTCCTTCTCCTTCTCCTTCTCCTTCTCCTTCTCCTTCTCCTTCTCCTTCTCCTTCTCCTTCTCCTTCTCCTTCTGACAGCCAGATTTTTTAAAACGCTGTAGTTTTGTAAAACTTTTTGGAAATTCTGAACTTCAGTTAGATCCAATGAAGCCTTCCTAGAAGTCTGGAGTACCTTAATTATGAGGTTGTTTCCTATAAACTCTTTGCTGGATGTTAGGTCTCTAAGCCCCTGGGGCAGGATATTGCTCATTCTGCAGATGCAGGCTGGGGATGTGTGTCTTAAATCTTTGATGGTGCTACTGTCTAATCCATATGGAAATATTGCCTTGTGTGGTGTTCATTTCCTATCAAGATTATGTACTCAAATCTGTTGATAAGGTTATAGGAACCAAAGTTCACAGTCTTGGAGGGGAGATAGATAGATAGATAGATAGATAGATAGATAGATAGATAGATAGATAGATAGATAGATAGATAGATAGATAGTGTTATGCTTCAACAGAAGTGCAGAGGTGTCTCATTCTCACCGAGAAAAATAAGTGTTTGTTACCTAGTGAAAATATGTGCATTACCCCCATCCCCAGTTGTGTCCATCCTGAATGACGCTGTTATAAACCAAGTTCAAGGGTGTTTCCAGGAACATTAGAAGAGCACTGTCACTTAGGTAACTAACTTTTGTTACTATAGCAACTGCAGCCTTTAAGCCCAGCCATGAAAGGACCCTGGCCAAGTAAATTGGAGTTTTGATAGCAAAACGCATGCTGGTAACCGTACAATCCCATTCATCAAGACAGCATGGGAGCATTTTAATTTTTTTTTCTTTTTTAATGGAAAGTTGAAGCAACCGGAAGTTTGGCTAAAAGGGAGGGCAAATGGGGCTGCCGAAGGGAATAGCAAAAAATCTGAAATCATCTGAATAGTTAACAGCGAGGACAGTGAGGATTTGACATGCCCAAATTCAGTGCTATCAAATGCTATAGATGGAATAACTGATATGCTGTATCTTGGTAAACAAAGCATTTTTTGTAAAGCAATGCATAATTCTGTATACAAAGAGGTAGAATTTTTATGCAGTTAGGGAGATGTATCTATCTGTTGGACACCTCCAAGAGGACAGCTCCTACTCTTTGGAGTAGGAACTGAAATGTCATGAAAAGTAATATCTCCTTGGAGACATGGAAGATGACCAAAAGAGTCCCAATCACAGCTTCTTGAGATGCTGAATTCTCATTCCAAGAAGGAAGCTGACACCCTGTCCAATCCGAGGACTACATACAAAGCAAATCAGTTTCCAGATATCTCAATTCAAGGAGCAAACACTAGGAATCTTCTTACATGAAGGTGAGATTTAGGAATTCAGGCTTAAACACATTCACTTCCAGACTCCAATTTACTGAAAAGAATGTTTAGATATTGAAGATAATATTCAGTATCCCAAAACCACTGAAATAACATTTCAGTGGTTCTGGGTTACTGATTTACCATCTTCTTACTGCAGTCCTGGCTTTCGATTTGTGAATCGATCTAAACTCTGGATTTGATATAATGCTGTACCTTCTGCTTGAGCATGATGTATCATTGTTGGCCTAGTTCCTGAGCCTAGCATGAATTACTGGATTTTCTGTTCAACTAATAGTTATTGGCTTGCTTGTTCAGCAGTCCACCCATATCCTATAGATTGATTGTATATGTGGTTTTAAAGATAGGCTTTCATATTTGGCAATGCTAGCTAGAAGTTCTGGGAATGGTAACCCCAACACATTTGGAAAGTATTCTTTTGGGAGGGTTACCAGATCTGGGTACAACAATCTACAGGATCGTTAGATAGTAACAAAGTTAAAGAAAGCTCTTTCTTGCTATCTAATGGTACCCTGATTTTTGTAATCCCAAAACTGTTAGCTATACCAGTTGGAGAAAGTTAGCCAAAACCATACAGCAATCAGATAACTCATCATCCAGGACAGTGACTCAGTTGGTTAATTGAAACTCCAGCTTCCATTGCTTATTCTTATCTGATTTGGGGGTCCAGCTGCTTCTCATGTTTTCAAGCGTCCTGTTGTCCTACTTGCCTACATGCAAAGAGAGGGAGAGAATGAGGGTATAAGCCAGCCTCCTGGATGTTAATATCAGTGCCCTCTTGTTCTACCTTGTACATCCTGTCCAAGTATTATATTACTCCAGTTGTTGAGTATGTTCCTCTGAGCTAAAAAATGATAGAAAAATAAAACACATATTGAAGGAAAATCACAGAAGTCTAATCACCACGTAGAGACGTAAAACACAGGAATATTTCCTAGAGGAATACAACCTCCATGTAGAAAATGGCTTATATATTTACCTGTGGTTCATGTAAAAACCCTATTTAGATTATAACCCAGAATGAAATTTGAAGGATGAAGCCAAGGTAATGTCCCCCCAATCCATATCTATATGTAGATAGACCGGATCTTATCCTCATTCTAACTTTAGGCATTTGTGTATTTTAGCATATTACACATGCCCTCATGACTTGGACACCATTTCTCCACAGTAGTTTAGAAACCAAATGCTAACTCGTGACCCTGAAACCAGAAGGTATTTCAAAGGCTGGTGAAAAAGCCTCTGGGTTCCCAGTGGCCTCTTAGACCTTCCAAACCCCCTGCACAATTAACCACAATAGGCAGGCTTTGATCAGTTCAGGTCTACAAAATAAATCTTTCAATTCCCTGCTAGTTTTAAAGCCACACTAGAGAGTCATAAGAGAGAGGCTGCTCTACTTCTGGCTGAGTTAGATGTTTGCAAGTGACAAATAGCCTTCAATTTCCAACCAAGATCTGATGCAATCTGCGGGGCCTTTTTCTCTAAATTAAATTATAAGGTCCTAGAAATATGAGCAGCCAAGTTGTCCTAAAGACAGAAAGAACATTCCAGATCAATGGGTGGCTCTCTGAGGGGACTCTGGTCTGCCATAGGTGAACCTATGGGATAACATCTTCCTTTATTTCCAGGTCCATCACAAATGAAGCTGGACCAACAGTAAGGAATGTAACCCTAAACAAGCAAGGAATAGTATGAGAGAGGAGAATACATACTGTGGATCCCTGGACCTTTCTGATGTTCTTTAAGTCAATTAGTTAATTAGTCAATTGTCTTTTCTTCCAGTTGTTTGCAATTTCCTTCTTAAGACTGACTCTTAACTGCAAAGTTCACACTTCAAAAAACTGTTCTAATTTTTGGATTTTTATAGTTCTTCCCCAATCCTTGTCAGAAGAAGAATGCTGGAAGCTTGAAAAGCTTGTAGACTCTTGTGACATTTTGATTTAGGACTGGATTTAGCATGCTTGTCCCCTCTCTTTTTGGTTTAAGAAGAGAAAGAGCTCTTTTCAAAAAGAGAAGTGTCAATGTCAACATTTTAATTGTCTACTATTTTCTTATATTTCTATCTCACCCTTTCTCCCAGAAGTTCAGGACAGTACACATTGTTCATTTTCCCCTAGGTGTATTGTATTTTCAGAAAATCCCTACAGACTAAGGCTGAAAGAATGTCAGTATAAGGTTTTGCAATGAGTTTTATAGCTTAACAAAATTTGGAGCTTAAATCTCACAATCCACTATACTGTATGGTGCAATGTGTACATTGTCAAGAAAACTGCAAGGCACTTCTCTATGCCTGGAAGATCCTACAGAAATTTCTGTTTTGCTCTGTGCTCAGGGCCAGCTCTACTATTTGGTGATGGGGGATCTTGCTCTTGCCTCAAACAGCAGCTATTTCTCCAGCCTATAGGGAAAATATCTTGGGTCAGCCTACATTTCAGTCCTTTGCCTTCATTTTAGAGATTTCTGGAATGAAGGTCTTGGAGATAAACCTGGTAAGCTTTCACCCTGTTTCCTCTCCCTGTGTCTAACCTCCTCCCCACACCAGTCTATCCAGCACCTGAGCATTCTACTTAATTAAAAGTAAAATTTACAAAGAAGAGCAAGGTTCCCCACCACCACCACTTTTGTTTGTGATCATGAAAGGAAATTGTTAGGAACACATGTCAAGCAAGCCACTTGGGAGTGATGTCCAAGCAATTACATGTGAATCCAGGCATAGTCAAGCGGAGTGCCTTTTATTATAGCAAAAAGAAACCCTGCAAATGTTAAAAGGTAGGATCTCATGCAGGGGTTTGAGGGCTCAGGATCTTCTCAGGATTGGCTCTGTGATGTAACAGTAGCTCAAGCAAGAAATGGACTATTGCCCAAAAGTTCTCTTGGAATCCAGCTATTTCTTCTCAGAAGTTAGCTAACTTGATTTATCTGACTGAACTAGCTTATTCCTCGGAAGACTACTTCATTCCTGAGGGCTGGAGATGTCTCACCCATTCAGTTGTGAGTGGACTTCAACTCCCAGAAATCTTCAAGTTCGCAAGACTGAAAAACACTGATGTAAGGTGTCATGGGAAAAAATAGCAATCCAGTAAAAGATTAGCTAAGACAATGGAGATCTGAAATAAAGTTTCTTTATTAAAATACCATAGAACGGTGATCATGGGTCTCCCACGCAAAATGACCGAGAGACCCAATTTGCAAAGGATTATATAGGAGATAGGAAAGGTACATCAACAGTAATGAATAATTACATAGACAGACAAAGCCCTCAACTCCTTATTTATTTATTTATTTATTTATTTATTTATTTATTTATTGCTAATTTATATAGCTGCCCATCTCATGAGTGTGACTCTGGGCGGTGCACAATAAAACAAAACAATAAAAACACATATTGGTAATATGGTAGACAGCCAGACCTAACCTTGAGGCTAGTGCTGTAGTCTGTCAACCCTGATTTACATTCCTTTTTATTTTAGGACAAGGTGACCCTTTTCCATGCTTCTCCCCATGCAGCTCTGAGCCTTGTTATCTACCTTCTGCTTTGTTCCTCAAGATCACTTTAAGTTGAATTATAGTATCAAAGGCACCCAGAATCCCAACAACTATCTGAGTTCTGTGCCATTTTCTACTGACCCAAGAAACACGATTTAGACATAAAAATCGAAGTCTTAACTAACCCCCAACCCACCCCATTTTTGAAGAATTTTTAACTTTTAAACTTTACAAGGGGAAGAGCCAAAAACTTCCATGGTGGGGCTGTATTACACAGCAACACAAACCCCGATCCTCCAAGATTTAAGGAGGAGGAGGAGGAGATTGTCTCTAACTACATTAAATCTATTTTAGATCAAATCCAGCAGTTATGGGATGTTTCCTGGCTCAAAATGCTGAGGGTGCAGATTCCCAAACGGTAGCATTCCTTTGCTGAAATTTGGTGACACAGCTGGAGGATGGCAAGGCTGCATGAAAAAGATGTTTGAGGATAACCTGGAAGTCTGGTTCCATAGGTTACCCATTCTGGAATGATTCCATCTTGCTTTCTGTATTTTCTGCTTGCTATCTTTGTCGTGCTTTGTGTAACAGAACTGCCTCACAAAAGCAGGCTTCTGTGTCCTTCTGCTCTCCAGATATGTTGTATCATCTCCCATAGTTCCCAGCCAGCATAGCTAAGAATGGCATGAAGTATCTGGGAAAACAGTATACAAATCAAACAATAAGGACTTCCACAAAGGGAGTCTCGATGATGGGTTGCAGTAAAACCAAAGCATCTTGAAGTCTAAGAAAGGCATCATAGCTTCTTAACTTTTGTGGACAAAAGTCCTTTTATGGTTAAATAGGGTATGAAGGCCTAGGCCCCTGGAACAAAATGATTAGCAACTCATTTAGCTCCAAATGTATGTCTGCTAGTCCCGAAGGAACCTATCTGCCTAATCATATAATCCTTTAAGAACAAGGTGGTGGTGAAGAGGGAACTAGGTCTTCTGCCCAACCCTTAATGTTCAACCATTAGTTAGTTCCCCTGTCCAATATTTCTAACATGGGTCCAATACCACTGATAGCTCCAGTTCCCAGTGGAAGCAAATCTCTGCCAGTGACCTTCTTTCATCAAGCTATTAAGATGTCTAAAAACCCCTTGGAGGCTTAGATGAGTAGATCTGAACTTTTTTTTAATTCTTAGCTTCCATCTTCCCTTTTGAGGAATGTTTATGGGTGAATGATTTTTTCTCCCATTCCCTAAGATTTATTGGTTTAATTTAACACCCCTCTGAAAATGGTTGCATCCTCCCCATTCAAGATCCATAGCTACAAAGTCAAGTAATCTTCCTTCATAATGGTCTTTGTGTCACTGAAAGACATATGTCAGAGCTTACAATCTGATGCTACTGAAGGATCACATAATTTAGAATTTCAAAGTCTTTTTATGGATGCTTCGAACTGATAGGTAAAAAACAGGGCTGGCTATACCCAAAAAAATAAAGCAGTGCCAAGATCTGTTTTGTATTTTTAAGAAAACAATTTCCAGTTTGATAGAAAAGAAATTGAGGGGGGAAATATAAAAGCAAGGGGGAAATTGGAAGGTGAAATTCTCTGCAAAGAAATGGGGAAATCTTATACTCAGCTGGACGGTTCTGGAGTGATATAAGGTTGATGTGACTTCATGGTCTCCATAGTCGTTAAAGGCCTCCCTGGCTTCGCCTCTCTATGGCAGTTTGCAGCCTCCCTGGCTTCTCATCTTTCTCATGGACTGCAGCCTGCCTGACTTACCAATTATACCCCCCAGGGGAAAACATCATGAGCAAACTCCTCCCAGGAGGCTTTTCAGTTCAAAAATTTCAGGCAGCCAGGGAGGCCCCCGGAGGCATAGGGAGAAATATTTGTTAGAAATCAACATAGCAAACGCCCTTTGTCATCTTGCAATAATAAAGTATGAGCCAAAACAGCATGAAAAGGAATTCGAAATTAATCCTAAAGCAACCTTCAAATGAGACAGTAAAGCACAAACCTCTTTGGGAAGCAGAATTTTCCTATCTCTAGTTTCTGTAAAACACTGGGATTCCCCATCATACTAAGGCTATTTCCCCACTACTGCCCTAAAGTATCGCCCTCACTGAAGTGATACAAAGGTTCTTCTCATTATTGTTCTTTTGGCAGAACAGTGATTGAATGCCTCTATGTGGTGTAGTGGTTAAGGCACCAGGCTTGAAACTGGGAGGCTGTGAGTTCTAGTCCTGCCTTTGGCATGAAGCCATCTGGGTGACCTTGGGCCAGTCCCTCTCTCTCAGCCCTAGGTAGAAGACAATGACAAACCGCTTCTGAAAATCTTGCCAAGAAAACTGCAGGGACTGGTCCAGACAGTCACCAGGAGTCAAAAGCTGACTCAAAGGGAAAGAGAGGAAGGAAGGAAGGAAGGAAGGAAGGAAGGAAGGAAGGAAGGAAGGAAGGAAGGAAGGAAGGAAGGAAGGAAGGAAGGAAGGAAGGAAGGAAGGAAGGAAGGAAGGAAGGAGTGGGCAGATAATCTAAGCAAAGTCAAACAAACTTAGCTTAGTGTCATGTGTGAACCCAGCCAGAATGTGGTAAAAAGAACTGAGTTCTATTCTAGGAGATGCATTAAAAAAAAAAAATACTGATCTACTTATGTCAACACTGGAAAATTTTATATTAAAAATAAATATTCATCTAAAATGGTGTATCAGGGAGATTTACATTAGTCAGTTATATGAAGGGAAATAACACTGGAACAATATATATATACTTTAGAATATATTCTATTTAAAATATTGGACTGAAATACGATCTTACTAACCCAGGTTATAAAAATGGGCCAGATTTCTACCGAGCTGTCTACCCATAGATTTTCCTACCATTTGCTTAACACCATCCAAATCTACATAAGTTTCTCTAACTAAATAAAACCAGTGTGGTATAGCGGTTAAGATTTTGCACTCGGATTGAGGAGACCAAAAGTCAACCCAACCCATGGAAATCCACTGGGTAACTATTGACCAGGCCCTCTTTCTCAACCATAGGGTGGTCATTGGGATAAAATGAAGGGAGACCCCCTATAAGCCACTTTTTGCTCTTGGAGAAAAGGCAGGGTAATGATGACTATTGATATTGCATCTAAAACCTAAGCACAGAATGGAAATAAAGGAATATCATTTGAATTTGAATATACAAAGTGATCAATGAAGTGCCATCAAGTTGTTATTGACTCTTTGCAACCACATAGATAGATTTTCTCCATGACAATCATGGCCTAAATATGAATAAACAAAGTGGACAGATTAATGACGCTGAAAGTTGCCGGCCAGAAATGGCTGACGCTTCGGCGGTTCAAGTCCAGCCTTCGCGCTAAACAGGGTGAGCTCCTGCTTCCTCCCCAGCTCCTGTCAACCCAACAGTTCGAAAATTCATGTGAGTAGATAAATGGGGACTCTCACTCCGGTGGGAGGAAAAATGCTGGCGGCGCCTTGCACAGGAGTCGGGAGCAGTTGCCGGTAAGTGCGAAACTGCGCTCGCCCGAAAAAGGGCGCGAAGCAACGGAAACCCCACCTCCTGCGCTCACCAGCTGGGCTCTGCCCTAGGAAGGAGGCCATGGCAAACCACTTCCGAAAAACAATTGCCTTGAAAACTGCAAAGGACTCGTCCAAAGCAGTCACTGCAGGGTCAGCAATGACTGAGCGCAGACCAAAAAAAAAAAAAAATCCTAACTCTAAGGGAAAAGGGGAATGCCAAACAGGAAACCACTTTACAATAAAAAGAATAGACCCCATAAAATCAACTACCAATGCGTAGCTAATTAAATTTAAAAAATTAAACAATAGACATCTTAAAAGCCAGGGAAGCCAGTCCAGAAGCTACAAATCCCCAATCAGAGGAGCACCCTATTTATTGTTATTGTTACTGTTATTTCCAATGGACAAACCTAAAAGGAGACATAATTTCCAGAAAAGATTGTTTATCTATCTTTGGCTAATCATCTAGTAATAATGCCAGAGTCCCTTCATGTTTTCAGGTTGGTTGCCAAGACAACACTCCCAGGAGATGGGCAAGAACACAGATTGTTGCATCACAGTTCTTTGGAGAAGACTTTGTCAAGGTCAGCTAATGGTTTCAGCAGGAAGGGTACTATTAGCTAAATGATGCAGATTGTATATTGCAAGCTACCTGTATGCTATCCATGTGCTCTTGGCATGTCTCCAGAACTGCAGTTTTTACTTCTGCAAAATCAGAACCATGACTGAAAGGAACTGGAAGCCGATAGGGCCTATGAATTGGCTTGATAACAAAAGAGCAAAATCTCTCAGGGTGTCCAATGATAGGGAAATATTTCAGGTATGGAACATGAAATCCATTTTATGTGCATTTGCTTTTAGCCACCAAGTTAGTTGGAGGTAAAAGTCTGGTTTTTTTCAAAGTAGCAGATAGCTCAAATCTAGGGCCTGGAATAGAAACCATTCTACCAAACTGGAAAGAAAAATGCAGGTGCAATGGTGATGAGAAAGAAAGAGGCAGATGTTAAGAATGAATGCTGGAGGAGGTTACTCTGTGAAGTGAATGATCAGGTTTTGCTCTCTACCGACCCTAGTCTAATAGATGATTCAGGAATGGTACCTACTAATCCTTTCCAAATCTGTGCCCAAGGTCCCCCATCCTCTTTTGGAGACCCTTTGTTCCCTGTGTCAGTGATGTCCGGAGGTAGGTGAATTTTAAAAAGAGGTTCTCTTACCGAAAATATGTCCCTAAATTGTAACAAATTATGCTTTCTAATACTTCGGTGGCTGAAAAAGTAATAGGAGCTTGGAAACAGTCAACCTACTGCTTGAAAAGCCATAAAAAAAAAACCCCACCATCCTAAAGGTTATAGAACTCTTATAAGGTGTCCTAATTTTACTCTGAGACATCTCCACATAGGACTGAGAGGGAAAAATAGTTCTGTCTAAAGCCCTGGAAAATCCATTGCCGTCCAGTGCAGACAAAGCTGAATTTGGTAGATCCATGGGCTGACATGCACACATTTATCTGAAGCTTAGCAGTGGCAACAGTGATTGCCGCTTTATTACTTGTGAGCAAGATTAAATGTGCTGTCCAAACCCATCCCTGATGTTTAGGTGGCTACCATAGAACTTTCAGATGGGACAGTCCATCTTTCTCCAGTTTTTTTTTTTTTAAATAAAACATTAGCAAGATATTTGCTACCACCTGTGTACAAAATGCAGCGTGTTCCCCCAAAGCCAATGAACTTCGGACATAATCCATCAAGACTGCTTGCAAGTTCCTTAGAGCAAGGATGGGCTGTGCAACTCTTTCAAATGAGAAACTTTGGAACACCCAGTACCACTTTTTGAATCATTAAAGCAGCTGCATCTTTTCCCAGACACAACACAGTGCTTTGAGAGGACCAAGGTTTTGGGGAGCAGTTTAAAGCATAGTAGCATTTCCAATGGCAGGAAGTTGCATTTCTATTTTTCAGTAGCTTGAGTTTTGGTGTTTTCTTGAGACTAAATATACTGTAGCCTTGATCTAGAGGAATTTCCAATAGAAGAGAATATATATAGCTCAGGGTTGAACTGTGGAGTTCTTGGTGCTGAGTTTGGTTGTTTGCTTGCTGACATTTCATTACCCAACCAGGTAACATCATCAGTGCTAACCCCACACTCACACGGATGATGTTACCTAGTTGGGTAATGAAATGTCTGCAAGCAAACAACCAAACTCAAGGAGGACCAAGAATTCTAGAGGAATGTGCCTGGCTCACTATGGAAAACAACCAACAGTGATCCAACCAGACCCCAGTGTAGATCTTATGTTTAAAATCTGTCAAATGGGGCCCAATTAGTTTCTATTTTCCTGAATATCACCCTCAATCTGCCACCACCATTGTGTTGCAGCTGGGATTCCATTAAGCCACCCATTAAAGGTAGAAAAGCATCTTCCACTGTAGGTATTTCATTGCTTTTCCAACTTTTTGCATGCTAAAATGGAGGAGGCAATCTCCTGATAAAAAAAAAATCAGTTATTCAAATCTGGTTGCTGTTTAAGAATATTTCTGGGAGTGTATTTGCTTCGTGAAGTAAGAGGAAACTTGGATTAACAAGCTTTCCACCCCACCCTTCAGCTGAAGAAGATTAGACGATCCCTTGATTCCATGAAGATAATGAATGAAAGCCTCTTGCTGCAAGAGGAAAGAAAAGTGAAAAGGTGGCTTAGGAGTCAAGCACCCATCTCCCCTACATCTTCCTATAAAGCACTGTATTATAAGGTACTGATGCATTTTGGAAAGACAGATTGCTACATCAACGAGAGAAGAAACATGTCACTCCATTTTGCACAGAGTCTTTGGTACCCTGGCCACTTGTACATGTGAGAGACACAATGTCAGATGGTTGCTTGCTGAATGGGAGCAATGCAGAATTTGACTGGGGTAACACAACTCTCTCTCCTTCATACTCAATGTATATCATTGTAAATAATTCCTCATCGTACATAAGATTTCTCCAAGGAGCTCTCCTTCCTGGAAGCTATCAAACCCTAGTTAGCACTCCCCTTGCTTCTTCTCCACCTAGCTTCTTCTTGGCTAGGTGAGGTGAACATAAACAATATGTTTACCTCACTTAGCTTGTACAAATGCTAGATAAAAAACTGTAATCCTCCAGGTAAACTGGAACCTTAACATTATGATGATAAAGGATGAGCTCACCTTTGGTATGCATCAGTGCTTTTCAATTGTCAGCATTCCCCTTTTGCAGATTTTGCTCAAAGCTGCATTAAAATGTGGCATGGTGTTAAAATGCACCAATTAAAACCAACCCTGTCCAACCTGTTCTTTGCCTACTGCCCAAACATTCCTTTCCTTTTGATGGAAATAATTGTTCCTTCCCCCACCCAAAAAATTCCCTAAATCCATCACCTTCTTCCTTTCAAATAAAGAAAGAGCTCACCACTGCTTCTTAAGTCCCTTAGATCATATTTTCCTTAAGTAGCAGATTATCATCTCTTGGGGAACATTTGTCTGTGTTTGCCATCTGTCTCTCATTTTCCCTTGTGAATGTGCTTTTTTTAAGGGAGAAAGAAGCTCTTCTTTCTTAAAGAAGAAGCAGGTTTAATCACCAGCTGCCAACGAAAAGGGAAATCGTGCCTTAGCTGGGGTGCAGGTGGAGAGAGTTTCAAGTGTCCATGATGACACCACTTCAAATGCATTGTAATAGGAATTCTGCATCTGTTGAACTTTCTACCAACATCTGCAAATTACCTGTTTGGGTCATAACCAAAAGTACTGTCTGGTCCAGGGGTCTGCTTCCTGAAAGAGCCAAACCAAAAGCCCCTAGAAGAGCGTTCTCCAACTAGGTGCCCTCTAGAAGTGTTGAACTACAACTCCCATCATGGTCATTCTCAAGAAAGCAGGCCTTTTGTTTTTATTAGCACCTTAGGAGAGCAGGAATTTCACCAGTTAGCTTACATGGTGAGTTGCTGCCAATATACCTGGGATAAGTGAAACAATCCATTTTTTAAAAGACTTAGGGCCAAATAACAAATTATATTAAGGATTCATTGTCACAGTGACCTATGTTAAGTACAACTCTTCACCCAGAAATGGTATGAACGTTGGAAGATTTTTCTTTTCTCTCTCCCCACCTTTTAATGCATATGTTCATAGGCTGTTATTTTACATTGTATTTCATGCTGCTTTGAGTATTGTTTTATTAGGTATGTTATTGCTATTTTTATTGTGAACTCCCCAAGATGCTTCAGAATAGGAAGCGGTCTATCAGTGTATCAAATAATAAAAATAGTAAGGTACGCCTACAGTACAAACCATGAGCATCTTTTGGGGTGGTGTCTAAATCTAATAGCTTTGGAGAAATACCTACCTAGACACCAGTAACAGCATAGTATTCCTTTCCACTTTTCAAGACTTCCAATTATCCTGAGTCCAGCCAAGATCAAACTACAACAGACACCCAACCCGCCTCTGGGAAAGACTCATTGGACATCCCTTGGAGCCAGTTTGGGGACCATCTGTCCAACTTTGTGAGCTTTCTACGACTACCAACCAAAAGACCAATCTATGGTAGGAAATGGTCAGGTTTCTCCCAAACCAATGCCTGAACTAGAAGGCTCACATCCAGAGATTCAAGGATACAACTCTAATAAAATACCATATGGCAGAGACTAGGATAGATACCTAGGATAGGTAACCATACATTGTTTTCTTCATAATGAAGAAAAGCAGCTCTTGAAAACTTTAGGGTACAAACCCATATACAGTGGTACCTCTGGATACGAACGCCTCTACTAACAAACTTTTCGGGTTACGACCAGCTCCGGCCGCAAAAATTTACCTTGATGTGCGAACTCTGCCTCGGAGTACGGTCATTTTTCCGTCCTGACATGTGGTCCGCAGCCATTTTTCCGCCCCTGACACGTGGTCCGCAGCCATTTTTCCGCCCCTGACACGTGGTCCGTGGCCATTTTCCCGCCGCACGGCGCGGCGCCTGGCCATTTTCCCACCCCTGACGCGTGGTCCGCGGACACCAGAATGGATTAACGGTAATTACATTGAACCTTATGGGAAAATTTGCTTCGGGGTGTGACCAAATTCGGAGGGTGGAACGGATTAATCGGATTTACATTGAATCCTATGGGGAAATTTGCGTCTGGTTATGACCAACTCGGGATACGCCCAGAGTCACGAAACGGATTAAGTTCGTATCCCGAGGTACCACTGTACTGTAGTTGCAATCCCCAGATGCAAAGCTGATACCTCGTTCTCCTGCCCCTTGGATTGCAATGATTGGAGAGCTGTTCCTTTCTCAGTGGCAGAGGCAGTTGGCACCAGTGTGTTGTCACTGTAATGGACTCAAATCTTGGGCCCTTTGCTTCTGACCTCTCCTGTTCCATCCCTTGCAGAATGGTAGGCAACGCCTTGGTCTAACTGTATGTATTTGGTTTTGATTAAATAACTACATCATGGTATTGAAATGGAAATGAGGACAAATAGTCATGGTAATACTTGTTATTAATGCCAGTTGAAGGCTAATATGTTTTTTTCTATATCCGTGTTTCTTAGACTTTTCAAAACCTATGAGTTTCTTTTTAAGGGGGGGGCAAATAAAATGAATATTCAAATAAAAAGGTTTAATAATATTCTTTCTCTTCTCCAACATTTAATACCTCAATTATACTTCTTAATGGGGGGGGGGGTGAGCATGCTAATAGCAGGATATTCCAACAATATCTGAGTGATATTTGTTAAAGCAAATCTTAGATACATAATACATTCAGCCTATTTCTATATTTGGGCTTGGTTGTAAGTAAGACTGAAAATCCACCTTCATGAAGATAGAGGAAATCTTCAGTGCATTTTCATGTGCATGCCCATATTCTCTGTGAATTTTCATTTTCAAGTCTTCTAGTGATTATTTTCCCCATTTTTTTCCAAGGACTGAAGTGTCAAAAACTTTCATTCTGTGATGGAATGGAATTATGAAGGCCAGGCTCAGGGAGATAAACATTTGATGTCAGGGCTAGCCCAAGGAACTCCAAGAGACAATGCCAATTCAGTCCAGCTATGTTTATTAGCTACAACCTCTAGCAAGAATCTTCCCAGACTAAAACCCCAGCTCCCAAAGTCAGCGAGCCACAACAGTGTGAATTCCTCAGGGAGGTACCAGTCTCATCCTCTTGTTCCTCCCATGCTCTTCTGGGGAGCTAAGAAAATGTTTATCTCCCTGAACTTGGCCTTCATAATTCCATTCCATCACACATTCACAGATAGGGTGCTTGTATGGTTACTAAAACAGAATAGATCTCAAATGCAGAACAGCGCACCAAATGTCTTCAAGTTACGAGCTGTTTTATCGCTTTAATATGTTTTACATCACTTAAAATTGCTTAGATGATTGAGGTGGCTTTTAAATTGAATGGACATAATGAGAATACAAGCACTGCAAACTCTATACTTTAAGAAACACTATTCTGTAGTATATGCCACGTCCAGAATAATCATTTCACCAGCAATGTATCATGAAGGTGCTGTGCTACATAACCTGGTGTCTTCCAGCTGGGATAAAACAGCAGTTCTCAGAATGTCCAGCCAGCATAGTCAATGTGCATGATATCCGAGATTCTGATAATCTGGAAGATACAAATTTGGGAGAGAGCTGACTTAAAAGATGGACAGATGACTTACCTTCCACTTTGTGCCCGGTTTGCATGCATTCATCCCATTCCTGCTTTGAGTGCACTATTTATTTTTTTTAAAAAACAGTTAAAGCTCACAAAGTTTGTATTTCCAAACAAGTCTTATCTAAATGTACAGGTAGTACTTGTTTAGCGACTGCCTCGTTTAGCAATCATTTGCAGTTACGACAGTGATGAAAAGGTAACTTTACAACCAGTGCCTGCATTTACAACCTTCACAGGACTGTAAAGCAAAAGAAAGCTGAAGTCAGACTGTAAGCACAGTCATGGTTTTACTCAGTGACTGCTTCACTTAATGACTGAGTTGCCAGTCCCAATTGTGCTTGCTAAAGGAGAACTACCTGTACTGTATATACTCATAGATAAGCCCAACTGTGGATAAGCCAAACCCAATTTGGGGTGTGTATTTTGGAACCTAAAATTCTTGGCTTACCCACAAGTATGTACAGTATTTAATTCTGAGTTCTTGTTCTCACATATTAAACAAGGGATTGGTTAATCACACTTTTTTTTTTAATTAAGCCACAATGAGCTGAGTTTCCTCAACATGCTGCTATCATGCCAGTGGCTGAGTTTGGACAACATTACCCAAAACAGTGATGTGCAAACTTGGCACGTTGCAAATGTTGCTAGACTACAACTCTCATCACCCTGACCATGAGCAATGCTCATAGAAGTTGGAGTATGACAATTCTTCTCCAAGAAAGGTGGAGTGAGAATTCCTGGTGGGTTGCTCTTTTTCCAAGTATAACATTCTTGATATTTTTCCCCAGACCGGAAACATCCCAAGAACCTCACGCCCTTCAGTGGAATGGATTTGCCTGTTCAGACCCTCTCAGCCAGGAATGCAAATGCTCCTCGGAACACCATCTATGGCATGACCTCACCTAACAGGGAGATTCGGAAGGCCAGAACTTCTAAACAACCCAACTTAGAGAACAGCATATCTCTCCAAGAGGCAGTTGCCTTGTTCCCTTCCTTGCAACGCATATCAACCAAAAAAGAGAAGCTCTCACTTTCATCCCTCTACTTTCAGAGTCCCATGACTGGATTCTCTGCTTTGCAGAAGAAGCTCAAAGACATGCTTGAAAAGGAAAGAGAAGACGAGAACTTCAAAGTCCCACAGCCATTGCCTGAGATTAAACCTGAGGAAATTTTGAGCTGCAGGTTAGCAACATCATCTCTGTGGGGTCCATGAACAAATAGTTTCATCCCCCCCGGGTGTTTTTTTTTTTTTTTGGTCAACCTTGTCCCCAACTCAGCAAAACTGTTAGCATTTCATGGTTCCTGAGCATTCTGTATTCCCAGGTGGCTATTTTGAGGACTCTCAAACTATTTGGAATGTTTTCCCATTTTATTTTGTTCTTCTGCAGATTTGGGGTTCCATTCCTCCTATAGCCAAATACAGAAAATTCCTTTAGCATGCACATCCTGGACACTTGAGATATAGAAACAATTGTAATATTATGAAGTTCTCCAATTCAGGATTCCAGATATTTCATTCCATTCCTGCTTCCTCCAGTTTTCTATTTCTCCCTTCAATGATTTGTCAAGATATTTTGCCCAGTAAGCATGCTTGCCCCTCAGTGTCTCTCAGCAACACAGCCAAGCTATTCTTGAAATTTAGAAGAAATTGAGAAAATATCTGTTTTTATATAACCACCCTTCTCAAATACATTACTCTAGGCAGCTAACAATGATTAAAAGCAAGACTGAGATGTTGCCGTCTAAGAGAAGAGAATGTGAAGGGGAAAAGGAGAGGGGAAGAGTTATAGCCTTAGAACAATTGTAGCACCATTGATCTCTGCCACTCATCCGTAAAATATAGGTTCACTAAAGAGCAACCAGTTTTCCCATTGTCCTTGACTTCATTTCCCAGCAAGATAATGAGATCTGCTGATCAACAGCCCCCAAAGCCAAGATAACATCATCCAAGTGATGCAAACAATGTAATTTGCATTGTTGTGTTTTTGGCGTGATGCTGTCATGTCATGTATAATGTCACTTGTTCCCCTTGACCCCACTGTAAATGGATGCCCAGGATCTCTACAGCTCTCTGGTAAGCCTGCTTTTTTCTGCTATTCTTTACCTCGTTCCATGTTGAGTTTCCTTGAAACAATTCTTCTGTGTGTCTTCAGCTCTACCTACCTGCTTCCATTTGTGTTTGTGCTTTGATTGCTCCTCACCCAGTTGTGCCATCTATGTCTTGACTGTCAAGAGAGAGAGCAGAGATAGAGTCCTTCAGCCACTTTGGGTTCCAGATTGCTCCCCAGTTTTGGCATGTCAAGTATCAACCCGTTCATCACTAGGTCATGGCAACTGCCCGTTGGGTCCAACATTCTGTATCCCTCCGTGGCCAGCCAGATACATTTAGGAAGTATAGACAGGAAGGCCATATCCTTCTTCTATTGTTGCTTGTAGTAGCTGATATCAAAAGTAAAATACCTGTGATGCTGGAGAAAATGGCCATCAAAAACAAATTACCATTGCTAGTCCATTAATTAGTCCAGACCCCCTTTAAAACCATCAAAATTGGTGGCCATTATGGCCTACGACTGCAGCAAGTTCCGCTATGTGCTGTGCTATCAGTTCTGTATCTCCCTATATCTGGTCTCAGTGGATGACACTTCGTTATAGTTAAACATAACCTATGAAGTGCAAGGAATTAAATAACTTTGGTGATAAAGTGCCTTAAATACCTCTTATCCTTTTATTTTCTTTGCGCAGGTATCTTCGTTTGTCTCAGAGTAATATCCATACTTTGCTGGAACTATGTAAGGAATCTGGGATTTACATAGACCTGCATCCCCATATGAAAGAATCAGACATTGATGCTAGCTCCATACTCTCCCTAACCACCAACAGAGCTCTGTAGACTGTATCTCTGCCCCAAATATGGTTGCGTTTAGATTGTGGCTTAGAAAATGAGACTTTTCTGCCTGCATCTACCTGTGGAAGAGGAGATCAATTTCTGAACTGAAATGAAAAATCAGGAACTAAAGAGTTTTGGGGAAAGGATGAATGATGCAATGGTTTAAAAAAAACAAACAAATCCAACACTTACTGTCAGTAAAATTGTAAGCAAGTGAAATTGTTTCCTAATATGAGTTAATTCTCCCTGGAAGGTGGGGCAGGCGAGGGGAGGACAGGATAGGAGATCAAGAGATCCGAACACTCTGAAATATGTCATATCAAACCACGAATCAACGTTTTTGTGATTTCTCAGGTTTCCTTCAAAATGTTGGGTGTCAGGGCATTTCTTTTCATTAAGTCTGCTGATGATTGCTCTAAAATAGCATTCGTATCCTAGTAAACCCAGGATCCACAACCTGATGGCCCTCAGATAGTTTGGGGATGCAACTCTCAGAATTTCTTGCCAATGTAGTCAAGGGTTTTCAGCTGAGAATTCCAGAAGTTGCAATTGGAACACATCTGGAGAGCATCAGGGCACTTTTCCTTTCAGAGGGTGAGTTGGTGGAGATTTTTCCAGGGGATGAAGACAAATGAATGGTGATGTTCAGGCTGAGGGTACTGATGAGGTATGGTTGCCAATATCAGAAAATGACTCTTGCCGAGTAATGAGTCCCTAAGTAGGTCACTCTCCATCACCTAAGCACAATCATTTCAGCAACATTTTGTTTTCCAGTCTAGCCGACACTATAGATAAATGAATTTACAAGCAGAGTTTTGTACTCCATTTGCATGCGGAAGGTCAGTTTACACCTGTGTATCTGTAATAGGCTGTGAAAATAACCTTGGGAGACAGGAGGAAGAGCTGTAGCCAGGGCAATGGTTGGATAAGAGATCTCTCAGCCCACAGAAGGAATGGGGATGGAGAAAGCCTCTCAGAAGGGACCCTCCCTAGTTCTCTGGAAAGTAAAGGCAAGAGAGGGGAGAAGTGCTTTCAGGCTTTCAAGATTGATGTCAGCCCTTTGAGGTAGTCCAGGCTACTCAAAGTCTCCTGTTACCTTCCTCTTGTGTGTGAATGCTTGTCTATTAGCTTCCTAAGGATCCACTCTTGGCACATGAGCTTGTTATTTCTATATAAGATGATTAAGCCCTTTTCTTTTGCTGCAATAAAAATGTCTCTACAGTGCACTTGTCTGGAGATATAGGCCTAGGAAGCAGATGCCCCAAAAACAAACATGGAAGAAATTTCAATTCTTAACAATAACTATTGTGAAGTCAACATAGTTCCAGTGTCATACATATTGGTTATTCTTGCATATCACCACCAGATGGGGCTCAATAATAACTGAAATACCCCATTTTATGTACATATACACAGATTTCACGAATGCATTATACTCAGCATTCCTAATATGCTCCATTAACATCCTTTGAAGGAAAAGGAAAGAAAAACCACTTGTCCCTTCTCACAATTCACATTCTGAAAGCCACTAATGCGACAACTTAAGGACTTTCAAAAATCTTAATGACTTTAAAAAAAAAAAAAAAACAACCCTGCTTCTGAAATCCATTGCAGGTTGCTTGGAGTCTGTAAGAATCACATTCAGGGAAGGCTGCACCTGTTTTAATACATTACAATGACCAGAATGAAAAGTTCCCTAAATCCATGGCCATATATTTGTGGGGCAGCGTTTTATCCATATATTCATACAAAACCCCCTTGTAGGGAGTCAGATTATCAGTTTAATATTAGTTCCTCTGCTAGGTGAGAGTTCTCTAAATTCACATGCCAAGGTTATCCCAAATCTGCTTGCTTTTCATTAAAGATGGTAGGGATTAAACCTGGGATCTTGATTTATGCAAATCTATGTATTACTGAGCTATTTCAGCTGTCATCTGGTATGAAAGTCAAGAAGAAGGTGATCAGGTGCAAGAGCATCAGGGACCTGCCTCTTGTTTCTTGGATGTTGTGATCACATCTAGGTGAGTACAATCTTAAGTCTCCATGGATGTACAAATCCTGGCAGTGCAAGGTTTATGCTTCCATGAAGGGTTGTAACCATGTTCACTGAAGCTCAGTTGCATCCTCCTTGAAGACCTTTTTATAGCAATGTTGGAGGGAAAAGGGGTGCAACCTCATTCTTTCCTTTTCATTTGTTTTGGAATGGCTGAAGAGGGCACTATCGTTTTACAAGTTGACTTTAGAGGTGCACGAATGTTTCCTTAACCCATTCACTTATCTTGTAGAAACTTTGCAAATTTCACCCCAGCTTCCATGGTGCCTTGTCCAATCAGGGCAAGACCCAATAGCGTACTGGTGGAAAAGTTTAGGTAAAGGTGTCTTAATTCTTTTGTATTCACTGATTCTCTCTGATTTGGAGGGACTAAACAGGCTTCTAAGATAATATGGACTTTTACCTTGACAACAACCAATTTTACCTGCCTTGGGATCCCTGACTTTTGCTTCTATGATCCTGCTCTACAACTGCAGCTTCTTGCTGACAACCGGTGGTCCTGAGAGTCTTCTTAAACCTGACACATTAGGAATGGTCAGAAATTGTCCTCGGTTGCTCTTATTTCAATTACTCTGAAGCCCCCAGATTGTATTTCCAAATTCCCGTGAATTTTGCTTCCAGTTAAATGGAATATTAACTTTAGATGATTCTAGGAGGACAGGTTTATTTATTTATTTATTTATTTATTTATTTATTTATTTATTTATTTATTTATTACATTTATATAGCTGCCCATTCCACATACATGACTCTGGGTGGCGTATGATAAAACAATCAAATAATCAATATAAAACAATATGTTAATATATAGTGGCCCAAAATCAGGAGTCTGGTAGCACTTTTTCAGATGAACAAATGTGATTAAGTCTGAAGAGAAGCTACCAGACTCCTGATTTTTTTGGTTAGCCCCAAATGAGAGGCACTTACCCTAAAATGGAAAAATATTATTGCAGCAAACAAGTGAGGATGAATCATATTTTTAAAAATAAATTATTTATATCTACATCTATCTGAAAAAAAGGCCACATTGTCTCCAAGTGGTGTTATTGGAGGCAAAGGTAATGTTAATACCAAGAATACTCATTATCTGCAAGAGGAAATGGCTTTTGAATGGTGATTAATCCTACAACCAGTGAAAGCCAGCATGTCATTCTGGCATTTGGAATGAAGACATTTCAAGAAAGGCTGAACAATCTTCTTTCCATAAGATCTTTCCCATGAATTCTTTTCTCCATAACCAATTCCATGGGCCACAAATTACAGCAACTGAGTTCTCAGTTGCAAACAAATCCTATCACAAGATTCCCAAAGTCATTGTTGTCCTTTTGAGTTGGCTTCATGACAAAGCTAAATCAGAGTAAAGCCAATCCTTTTTTTAGTTGATTCTGGGATCTTTAGGTGGCTGGAGCACCATTAGCAACCCACATCATGATCCCATGCCAGTAAATTCACACTCTTTCCCCTTCTGTGTATTCAATATCCTAATAAAAGGATGGTAAAGTGAGGGGATACATTTTGGCATAGTGCTACTGAAAGGCATCTGGAATTAAATCTCTCCTCATTACGCTGCAGTATGAGTGAGCCCTTATGCAGAGATAATTTCCAGTTAGCATAATGCATATACTCAACATAATGCATATAAAAATATGCCTGAGAATATATCCATCCTGCAACTCAAAATCATATTCAACATATTATTACGTAAAATGTAATTTCTGGTGTGTTTGAGCTTTGAAGACTCCAGGAGGGCTTATCAAACCTGGACCCTGTGGAGATTAATCTGGAGACAGCATCAAAAGATACTTTTGGCTATCGGCTTCCTTATTCCTTTGCTAAAAAAAAAAAAATCTGAATCATGACTGACTTGAGTTAGACGGCCCTTACCACAGTGCCTTCCACCCACTATCTTATCCACAGCTCTGACGATGCAAAGGACATGATGTCAGACATGATCGACCTGTCCATTGATTATATCTTGGGAAGGATGCCAATTTCTTAACAGGATCTGTCAATGCTGCAAAGATTTCCTCTATGCTATGAAAACCATTAACATTGTCAGCATTCTCTATGGCAATAGGTGACTGTTGATGATGGGTGACTGTTGATGTCAGTGGGTTGCTTCTGAAAAAAGAAAGTTTCTGGGGCTCAATCAATGGCTTGCATTACAAGCCTGACTCTGATATATTAGATATGCAGACATTTTGTATCAACTGTGGTATCTGATTACAGGTAGTCCTCATGTAGTGACTGCCTCATTTAGTGTCCATTCAGTTACAACGGTGATGAAAAGGTAACTTTGTGACCAATCCTCGTATTTACAACCTTCGCAGGTCTATAAAGCAAAGGAAATCATGAAGGAAGATCATAAGCACAGTTGCGGTTTCACTTAGTGACCGCTTCGCTTAATGATCGAGTTGCTGGTCCCAATTGTAGTCACTAAACAAGAACTACCTGTGTTTACTTTGTAGTTTACTTTGTAGTTTACTTTGATATTGATATAGACTTCTAAATATTTCCCTTATTGAGTCCTAACAGTTAATTACTTTCTAATTTCAGAAATACAGTCCTTTCAGATCCCATCTGAAGGCAATTCTAACCTGAACCAATAAGAATGATTTCAAAAGGAGTTACATACGATGCTCTTATATGTAAATCTTATCTTGCCATGCATGTTGTTAAACTTTAGCAGACTTTATCCCAGCATTCTTAGTAACTTTTGCCACAAGACCCCTCGGAATTTGACCAACCGTTTTCTTTAGACTAGATGTTCAAAGATGAGCAGGAACAGATTCCAACAGGAATCAAGACAATTTGATACTTATGGAAGAAATTCCACATCAGAATATAACAGTAACTCAAAAAATAGCAAGTTTGCTGCCCTTTAACAAATCCCTCTAATTTTACCAGCTGACATTCACTGGCTGGATTTACGTGCCATTCTATATGGTTGGCTTACTTCCTTGTGTGACCATAGCCACAATGGTTTTAAGCCATGGTTCATTATTTAGCTTAGGTTTTTTCCCCTACATCTTTCACAGCCTGTTTTATGTGTGTGTTTCCTGACTTTAAAATGGGGGAAGACACCTTATTATCCATTTTCAGTCATCACTGGAAATACTGGCCCAATCAGAGGGAGCTCTAGACTCCTTCAGAAAGGACATCAGGCACAATGACTGCCAAAGTATGAAGTGCAGTGTATTACTTGAATCTTGCCTCTATTCTTGCTGGTAATTATTTCATTCAGCAACATTGTCAAAAGTTCGGTCTGTGTGTGAAAGTTGTAAACAGCATTCCAATCCCTCTGTGGTTGCAGCTGTGAGCAAAAGTGGGTGAGGGCTCTAAGACTGGGACAGCATTAACATTTTGAATTACCAATTAAAAATGTTAGAGTGAACAAACTTGACGATTAACTGGATGTGTAATTAAGCCTTTATTATTAGTCTAATGAGATGGTTAGGGGAATGATTAAGCCTGTTAATGTTCAAGTGTCTGAGCAAAGATGGGGCAAGATTCTCCACATAACAAGTGGAAGTGGGGAGGGAGGACAACTGAAGATGGAAAAAAAATATCTGAGCCACTTTTAGCTACTTTCCTGGGACAAGGAACAAGGAATGAAAGCTTTTGGATTCACGACATTTCAACATGGGGTTGCTCTGCTGAAGCAGCCTCCTCTTCTGAAGTAGGACCTCTTCCATCATGCCACCTGGTCTCCAGCAAATCCTTCCCCTGTGAGGTCTTTGATCTGTTGATGCTTTTATCTTTCAAGGCTGGGGCCACTGAAAATTTCCACTAACCTACAGAAGAAGAATTATCCAAGTTTGCCGAGTCCCAAAAATGACCATTGCAAACCTCTCCAACGGCTAATGTCAGAACCTCGCAATTAAGTGCCTACTGGAAAAAGAGTAAATGTTGGATAGGGTCTTAACACAGAAAGGGAGCTGATCTAAATGACCCCTGATAAAACCTTCCACTCCCTATAGCAACTTGACTGGAGCTTTACAGCAAAGGGTTGAACTATGCCATCTGTACATACTGTATCCCAGTCCTAAAATGTAAATGAATTGTTTTATAATGGCTTTTGTTTTTAATGCCACCCTGTTCATTCACTTCTCTATCCCAGAATAAGCGAAGGGGATGTATTTAAGTAAGTAGGAGACTTCTCCAAATACCCCAAACACAGGCACAGTCTCCTGCTTCCTTCCTGGTGACAAAGTAGGCTTGCTATTATCATGACTTCCTCAAACAGATCTTCAGTGGAGGAAGAAGAGAGTGGGACAGGAAGGATTTGACCCAGCCACAAACAGAACCAATTCCATCTACCCCTTCTGAACTTCCAACCCAGACCTGCGACCTGAGGGATGAGCCACCAACTCACAAGTGTGGTGCAGAAGTACAAGACTTCAAGACCAGATTGCTGGCAAGTAAAGGTTTACTTCAGAGCCAGGAAATTCTATATTAAAGATGGTGTATAAGGGGAGCTTGCTATATAAAATTCTTGAGCAGAAGGTCTCAGTTGCTGAAAATAAGGACTGTAGCAATCTTGTTTCAGAATCTTTGTTTAGCAGGTCACCCAGATTCCTGAATGGAATAAAGCCGGGGGGGGGGGGGGCTGGGAGCATTCAGAGTGCCAAGAGAGAGGTTGGTGGGGTCACTGGTGCTTATGGTCACTTGCTACTCCTTGAAGTAGAGGCTTTGTCTATCATTGGAAACTAGAGAGAAAGGAAGCTAACTCTCCTGATTTGAGGATAGTTGTACATATTTGGTTTTTGCCAGCTCAGATATATTCAGTTTTACTGAAAAGGTAGATCAAAACACTCTGTTAATTGCTTTACTCTAACCTTCTTTCCACGAATAGCCTTCTTCATTTCCGTTCTCTAACTGGTTGTTCTAGAGTTGCCCTTGGTGAAGCCCAGATTAACTTCCTGGAGATAAACACATTCTGATTTGTTCCTTGCCCATCATTAAAATATGGCTGGTAAATTCTACATAGTGGGCGGGTCCTCTTTTTTCTTCTTACGTTCTTCTTTTCTCTTATTTCATTGGTGTTCATGGGATAAGAACAAAAATTATATTTTTTTTAAATAAAGAGAACAGCTGGGGGATGTGTGGGGGATGTTTTCTAGCACTATAGAAAGACCCTCTAATATTAAATTTGCTTCTGCACAGAGTCAAAACTCAGAAGGTAAATATTCATATACACTGTCTGTCTTCCTGTGTTGAAAGGATGGAGTACAGTACAAATATTTGGGGAAAGCAAGGTGGATGTATGTGCTGAAAGAGCTTCCAAAGTCAGGAGACGCTTGACAACATAGCATACTTTGTTTGTGTGAGGCCCCAAGAAAATGGAAAAATGAACAGTCAATGAAGAAAGGTCTAAGGAACACCACTCCATTAGGGAGTCTGCAGTTTTAGTATCTGAGCCTCCCCCAGGACTGAAAATTACTGGAAATAGGACAGTTATTCAAGGGCTCTGCCCCAATAGTCTCAAAACTTCAGTGAACATCTTCAATTTCTTTTAAAGAAGTAGCTAAAAAGGGCTTAGCGGCTACATGCTTCCAAACCAAACATCTTCAGAAAGTAGGAAACAGGGTAGGAAAATTTCACGCAATGGGTAAGCAGCAATATCCTCTTCTGATTCAGCTTGGAGGTGGCTCCATCAAGGGTTTCTTGAAACATGTGCAAAACATGTATATCCATGCTTAATCTGGCCCTTAGAAACCCTTAAATTTACCAACAATTTTCTTGAACATAATTTCTTGGATACAATTTCAGCAGGTCTAATCGGATTTCATTTTGGCAAGTCTGACCAACTAAAATTTCCTCTTCCATATAACTTTTAAGTATACTCTTTTGCATCCCAAAAGCTGGTCCTTACAATTAGCTTTATTGATTGGTTTGCTTTCGTATTATAAAATCAGAGATTCTTAACGTTTTTGAACCAGTAGACACAACTAGAATAGTGAGGCCTGTCATAGGCACTCTCACAAAATGGCTGCCACGGAACGTTGATTTATCAAAAGGCAAACTGGTGAAATTTGCACTGGCTTTTTTTCTACTTCTCAAGATGTTCTCCTTCATTTCAGTTTGTCTTTTTTCTTGATGGCAACATTCTCCCCCAAACAAGAACTTCCCAGAAAATTCAGGACCATGGCCATTCCAAGTAATGTTAAGTGTGATTGCTGTTCATCAGAATTCATCCCCTAGGCAGGGGTTTGGGGTAAATGATTTCTAAGATTTCTTCCGAGCATGACATTCTTTGAAGCTATGAAAAGTTTGATACATCAGTGATTAAATGCACAAGAAACGTTTCCATCACGCTACTATCATCTTTGTTATTTGTGCTCTGTTTATCTGACCAAGTTTATCTTACTCGTGGGAAGAGGTATACATCCACAAAAACATGGAGGATCACTTTTTTTACCTTTTATTCTCATAGACATTCTTAATGCAACATGTTAAATCTGGAAAGTGGCAGTGAAGGAGCTACACTGGACAGAGAGCTGTTAGCATAGCCTGAAAGGACACTGGAGAGAAAGAACAGAATAGAATAATGACTAGAATAGAATTAACCTTTATTTTGGTTACTGACCAGCAAAATTTACTTTCAGTGCTAACATTAAAGCCATCCTATTACGCCAATACTTTAACCTGTGTCCTGTAAGAATAACTAGGGTTTGCCTAACTGGAGAGAAGCCACCAAGACCAAATTTATCATGCACCATGACAGATATTTGTTCACCTCTTTTAAAACTACATGTTAAGGTTGTTTAAAGAACAGTGGCCCTTTTCCAGGGAAGGCTTGCCGAATATGTGACAGAAAAGGCCAAGTTGCATAAATGCAGTGCAGGTCTTTGTGGGTAGTGACATTTCTTCTCCTCCATAGGGAACCTGGTCTCTTAGATTAGTTTGGTGAGCCCTGCAGTTACAGCATGCTGATTTACTAAATTCAGATGCCAGAAGCCCCCGCCTTCACCTCCAAAATAATTCACTTATCAAAGATTACTTTCTCCATCCAGCTCTCCCACACACACATCCTTTTTTCCCAGGTGAAAGGAAAATAGCTAGTAGTTCTGCTTGTGTACAGACAGGGTTGAATCCATTTTTTGGACAGCCCATTCCTCTCCTGCCCCTTTCCCTGTGCTTTTAACAGAAAGCAAACTTAACTTTCAGCCCCATTTTCCCAGGTATTTTGGTTCCCTCCTCTATGCTTCAGTTCAGATGAAATGAATCCAGAGCTGCTGCTTGCACTAAAATGTGTGTGGTTTGAGAAGGTTTTTCTGCTTCAGTAAAAGAGGTGTTCCCTTCAAACCTAGGGCCAAACCACAGTTTGACCTTCAAAGG
The DNA here is from genome assembly GCF_059951505.1 of Python bivittatus. Classification (NCBI taxonomy): domain Eukaryota; kingdom Metazoa; phylum Chordata; class Lepidosauria; order Squamata; family Pythonidae; genus Python; species Python bivittatus. The sequence continues at coordinate 15,226,187 of NW_028277042.1, forward strand.
ATGACATGTATCTAGAAACTGGATTCCCTTCTCTTTTGTAGTAGTTCTAATTTAGGGGAGACTTGTTTTCTTCTGAATTTTCATTTCTGCTGAGAAGCTTTAGGAGACCGCAATCTATTGACAATCTCTTCCAATTCACTTACAGGCCTCCCAGGAAAACCCCACCTAACCTATGGGCATCTTTAGCCTATAGGGCTGTTCTCTACCAGCTATATTTCCTTCTCCAGTGTCCGTGCTGTGGGTGTGTTCTGTACTTCGTCCCAGTGGACAAGGCCTGGGGATGATATTGGACTTGATCCAAAGAGGTCCTTGTCAATGTCCCATTGGACCAGGAAGCCCACCTGGTGACTTTGGGTTGCTCATTGTCTCTCTGCTCCACTTACTCCACAGGATGTTTTTTGTAGGGATACAGTTAGGAGAGACTCCCCACCACCAGCATGTTCTGTGTTGAACTCCTGGAGTCAGGTGGAATATAAAGACAACAATAAAAAAAATGCAAGGAAATGAGTGACACCCAACCCTGAATGCGTGCACACTATATTTTGCATCCAAGTAGGTATTTATTTATTAACATTTGTATGCCGCCAATTTCAACAAACTGGCTGATGGCAGTTTTTGCAGAACATGTCTATAAAACAATGTACAGTATACACTCTCTCTCTCTCTCTCCAAATTTTTTTTGCACGTACAAACAGGTTTATTTCTAGCTTGCTGCTCCTATGGAAGCCAAATCTACCTGCTTTTATCTTGCCAAGGAGAGGAAAGGATATGATTGTTATCCCAAGTCTCAGGTCCCCAGTCAGCCAAGCCTGAAGCAAAATGAACTGTAAGAAATCCAGGGAGTGAAAACAAACAAGCAAAGAAGAAGATGTAGTTAGCGATGGAAGCTAATCTAACCCATCAAATATTTGCTGTTTTGCAGCCAAATCAGACCCGACTTAGTGTAGTCTCTCTCTCTCTCTCTCCCTCTCTAAACACACATACACACACCCCTATACACAAACATACACACATACCTATACACACACTCACACATTCATGCGTGGTAGAGGAAGAAGTCAGTGGAATTAGAGCATATAGAAAAGACAAACCCACTATTTTTCTTCTGGTAAAAATTGCTAAGGATGGTGTACTATAACTCGGCTTCCGATACAAAGCTCCCACTGGGGTTTAGGAAAGAAGGGTTGATTTTAGATGGAAAGAGAACAGTGTTAAATGTAAATTCCTCCCACTACATATTGCCAACACAATAAAAATTAGAGGACGGACCGAAGATAGTCTCCTTCATGTTGAATTTGGCTCTTGAAGACTTCATGGACCTGTCTCATGACAATAATATCAAACTGGCTTGCCATTACTTTCTTTCTGGATTTTTCCTTCTGCCTTCTCGTCTAGCTCTCAGCCTATGATTTCCTGGTTGTCTCTCATCCAAGAACTGATCAGGGGCAATCATGGTTTGCTTTTCAATATGTTAGTCACCTCAGTGGGCACAGTGGGGTCACCTGGTATGAAATTTTGGAGGCTCTAGAGTAGTTGCTCATTGTCCGATTAAAGTTACAGTTAATTTTGTTTGGATTTAGCAGATTTTTAACAGTCATTTTTAAAAACACTCATGTTCTAAACATAATGAGAATGAATTAGATGATTCCCCACTTTAATTGCTGTTATTGCAACCAAGTGCTTGTTCTGTGGGATTATGAAGAAGCAGGTTTGGGAGTGGGAGAGAAACAGCATTATTATAATGGCAGAATAAACCAGCAGGGATTAACTTCAAATTTACAATAATTTCAAGAACTAAGAGGACTTTCTTCTTCTTTTTACTTTTCTTTCATAAATGCTTCAGTCTAGTCAACTTACTTAACCTTAACTGTACACAAAATAAAGATCAATGTTTTAAAGTTACATTATTCTTTATCCCACTTTTTCCCCCTTCCTTTCTCTTATTCTCTTCTCGCAATGAGTTCCAAACATTTCTGTTCTTCCTGCCATTGTGCAAAAAGATTTGTCTTTAGCAAAAGAGCACAAGTCTTCAGAGAGCAGGAGTTTCCAGATCTGAATCCTTAATTTGATATTCTCTCTCAATAAGGAACGGCATTCAAAAATATTGGATCTGGGAGTGTCTAACTGATTTTCTAAAAAAATAGTATTTTTCTTTTCTTTTCAGCAATCATATGGATAGATCTATCAGGTATGTGTTTTTATAATGCAGCTCTGTATCATAATACTGCTGCCCATTATGTGAAGTTTGAAAAAGAGACCAGGAAAATGAAGAAAAAGTCCTCAGCACTAGAAACACTGAAGCGCTATGGGACAGAGAGAGAATCAGAAAGGTAGGGGGTGAAGACACTTGAGAAACTGGAGGAAAGAATTTGGGTTTAGAATCATCCTGGAGTTGTGATAATAACTCTGTGACACTGAACACCGGGAAAAGGATCATAGTAGAAGTTAATGATGGGCCTTCTGGTTGGAAAACTGTGGTCTCAACAATCATCCAAGAATATCACGAGCAATTGTCCACACCAGACAGATTTTAAGGAATACTCCAGTGATAGAATTCATGGAGATGGTTTCCAAAATTGGATTTTTCTCTCCCTCCCTAGACCATTCCCTCTACAGGGAAAGAGCTGGTACTACCTGTAGCCCCAGAGACCTCAAGTTTGCCACCCAGGTGTCCTTCCTTAAAAAAAACCCTAGAAAGGATAATGCATCCTTTGTAACTACGAAATGAATAATGCATCGTTTGTAGTGCAGCAGCCAGGTATTAAAAGTAGGCTGTGTTAATTCCTAGGAGTGTAAAATTCATTGTCATTTGTGAGCCTACTGGGAATAATGTATGCACCTTCTATTAAGAAAATATTTTTTTAATTTGAATTTGCATAATTTAGACATTAGGATTAACCTTGGCCCAGTCCTTTTTGTGGAACACCAAACCCTCATTGTGTAAAGGCAAGAAGTATCCAGCGAGTAAGAAAATATTCAGAGCACCATACATGCGCCTTATTAGGTGTCAGATTAATCTCCCTTCTTCTGTTTTCTTTTTAAGCATGCTACAGTATATACCAAATATCCCTCTTTCCTAGGAACAGCCCTAATTTTGCTATTACTTCTCCTTGGAAAAACGTGGTAATATACCTAACTTTCTTGTCAACTGCAAGGAAGAAGAAGAAGAAGAAGAAGAAGAAGAAGAAGAAGAAGAAGAAGAAGAAGAAGAAGAAGAAGAAGAAGAAGAAGAAGAAGAAGAAGAAGAAGAAGAAGAAGAAGAAGAAGAAGAAGAAGAAGAAGAAGAGGAGGAGGAGGAGGAGGAGGAGGAGGAGGAGGAGGAGGAGGAGGAGGAGGAAGAGGAAGAGGAAGAGGAAGAGGAAGAGGAAGAGGAAGAGGAAGAGGACTTTGAGAACTGTCTTGGTTCACAGTTCCCAAATTAACTAGTTGTTTGGAATTCTGTTATCCTTCTGATTCCATGAGTCTTTTAAGTTTTATATGCAGTTTTTAGCTTTAGAAATGTATCAAACCACATGTAGAAATGTGTCTTATAGAATAAAATGTGTCTTACAGAATAAAATCTTAAAATAACAGAAAATGAATGTAAAAATGCATACTTTTTAAATAAAGAGCATCCTTTTTTTCCCCATGGATATTTGGAAAGAAAACTACAGAGTCATGTAGAAACAGGATGGAACACATGTCAAACTGATACAGATTTTTTTTTAAAAAAAAATCTGATTCCTTTTCCTTACTGAATAAATGCCTCTTTTTTTTACCTTTGGGAGATATCTTAGTAACCATTTTTATTACTATGGCTTGCTAAAGTAATCACTTATTAAGGTTTGGCTACCTTGCTGGATCCCTAGAAGTTTAATTGTGGGGAAGGGAGATTCCTCTTGCACTGTCAGAAGACTGTTCTCCCCAACCCCTGCTATCTAAGGCTGTTGTTTACTGTGGATGATAATATGAAAGTTGCCTTAGATCACAGGAAGCCACTGATCCATCTAATGATACCAGCATGGCCAACCGTGACTGGTACCATTCTCCAGGGCTTTTTTCTAGTCCTACCTGAAGATGAATCTGAGATAAAGGGTGTGTTCTGTTGCTGTGCTATAGATCATCTGGATGAATGAACATTAGAAGCAAGACATCTCCATCGAGAGCATCTGCAAGACAGAAAAGTCATTTTTGTAGACCTCAAAGTAACACGCGAAATCTGAAGCATAGCAAATTAAGGAATGCTCCAGCAAAATTGGTGCAGAGAAATCTTACATTTGAAAAGTCAAGTCAAAACAAGAGAAAGTAGCTTGCCAGAGAGAAATAAATACAGTTCTTGGTAAACAAAGATGGCTGGTTTATAGAGAGCAAACCAGCTTCTTTCAAAAAGGGTGGGTTCTGATATTGGCTGCATTGGGTTTGTTTTTTCTTCTACTTCAAGTTTTCTCCACCAAGTTAAATCTACTTTTTTAAAGAGAGAGAGAGAGCGAGAGAGAGAACAAGACGGAATAGCTCATTCCAATGCATGACATTAAACCAAATCAATGAAAGTATATTAAGTTAGAAGCTAAGAAGAATGCCTCCCAATTACTACGCACAGGGGTCAAGATGAAAAAAAGAAGATGAAATTGGCTTTTTTCTTGCAGCCTGTAGAACATTTCTAATAACCTTATTTCTCCTGCCATCATCTCTCATTACAACAGAAGGCAAAAACAAGGAAAGGCTCCTGGCAACACATTGGGTTGTCCTGAGGCTTCTGTTGCTAAGAATGGCCATTTTTGTGAAATCTTGAGATCTAGACCAACAGGCTCGACTTTGCCACCCAGAACTTTTTATTAAATTCTCAGCTCAGGCTTGTGTTTGGCCGTTGTACTGGAAGGGGCAAAATGCTTGGAAGGTGTTGATAGTGAAGGGAAGTTCATTAGATTCACAGGACTTGGGCCTCCCTAGAATTAAAGGCATGACCCAAGGAGGGTTCCAACAGCCTCATTCTCAAGGGCTTGGCCACAGGAGGAAGGCTCTTGCAAATTTTGTAGCATCCATCTTCCAAACGTGCAAAAAAAAAGTGTGTTTCTTCTTCCAAATAAACTCAGGGGTCTTTCTGCTGAAGGATCATGTTGCCCAGTTTCAGAATGGTCATTCAGAACTGGCTATTTACATTGCTTCCCTCCATGAAAACAGACAAGCAAAGAAACAAGCTTAGGTTGCTCATTTTCAGATGGAGAAGCCAAACCTCTCATTGATTGGGATGCCAGCCAAAGCAGCAACAGTAAATAAGCAGGGCTGGTTCTAGGCCTAGGCAACCTAGTTAGTTGCCTTTTATTTGTTTGTTTGTTCTCGTGCCTTTGAGTCACCGTTGACTTCTGTGACTGGAGAAGTCTCTGCAGTTTTCTTGGCAAGGTTTTTTTGAAGTGGTTTGCCATTGCCTTCTTCTTCCTGGGGCTGAGAGAGAGGGACTAGCCATGGACCTCAGGAACCTGATAATATTACTGAGTGTGCAGACTCTGACAATTACTGAAGCAAGAAAAATAGGACGGTTCTGAGCAAGTGAATCACGTGACTATTGGCTCATTGAAATTATACCTGGAAAAGCGGTAACAGCATACTCTGTGTGGCAATGCACTCACTCAAGGGTTAAATATGACTTCACAGAATTGTTGCCGTATGACAACAGTGAGTGCTGATGTAATTACATCAGACCCTAAAAAAAATTTCATTGGAACCAATAAACACTGAAGATGCCCAGAATCCACTAATTTTTTTGGTACCCAGCCAACTAGCCAACTGGCATTCAGTGTGAGATGGACATGAACAGAAAGTACATGGCTGGCTGGGTTTCTAGTTCTAGACAAAATGGAAGAATCCAAGAGCAGAAAAGCTATTTGAATACCAAATCTGCCCTCCCTCTCTCTTTTTCAGCTAAGATTGATACAAATTTTGGGGGTCATTTATTTAATCTGTGGTTACAGAAGGGAAAGTGAATCTGGGTGGTACCCATCTATCTATCTGATTTGATAATGTGCCATCAAGTCAATGTCGACTCTTAGCAACCACATAGATAGATTTTCTTCATGACAATCTGTCCCTAACCTGGTCTTTCAGGTCTTCCAATTTATCTATGCCAACCCTCAAATGATTGGTTCCCTGTTTTTTCTCCTTCCCAATGCTTTGAACAAGGCACAGTGCAACTCTAACTGAGCCTAAAATTCTTCTCAGGGAAGTGTGTATGTAGGCTTGGAATTTTCACATGATCTGCCTTCGCAAGGACTTTCAATAATGGTTTTAATTTTTCTCCCTCGTACAGATTAATGTCCTTGTTTTGACATGCATTCAGGAGTATCCATGAGGAGTGGACAAGGGAAGCAACTAGTAACGTTTCATGGCCTTATCACTCAAAATATGAGAATGACACGATTTGCATTGTGCAACAGCATCACGCACATGAGATCAACATGGCTTCTACCAGATGCTCAAGCACCTACTTCAAATCATGGGGGGGGGGGGGGTTTGTTTTGTTTTCACCTTGTTCAGATTGTGGAGTGGACTGTGAAAGTATTGTGTTGTTGATATGGAGTGTAAGAATGACTGGATGGCAAGCCAGGTTCTTAATCTTGGCCTTTTTAGGAGGCTGTGAATCAATACTTTTTTCTTGGGTTAGTTCATCTTTCAGTGGTAATAAAGGCTCAAAATATACTTTTCTATGGCTCAGAGATATATTCCCCAACCTTTGCTTTGCACTCATGATATTCAGCAACTTGCTTCAATTTTCCCTTTAAGTGGTTTCATTTTATTTTTTTTTAAGTGCTATTATGAACTAAGAAACATGGATTCAGGAAGTCCCCTTGTTCTGCTCTATGGGACAGAGATAATATGTTTTGCCACCAAGTTACCTTTTTTCCCAGTTGAGAAGGTGTTTCTTAGCAAGGTTTGCAAATGATGACCTTTTTCTATGTGCCTTACATCTTTTGGGGAGAGAGAGAGAGAAAGAAAAATAAACTCTTTCCTACACCAGTTATCATTGTTCCAAATCCAAGGAATTGCTAAGCTAGGAAGAAAAAAAAAGTTGCTGTTAGAAGAGAAACAGTACTGTTTCTTAGCCCTGCTGGGGTATTTGTATTTTGTACTAATGACTGCCATTGTGCATGGCGACTGACCTCTGTTGCATAAGTTTAAGTTTAATAGGATCCCCTCCAACCAGCTTTTTTTGCATTTCATTGCCATTTCACCTCACTATTTATCATTTCCTCTGCCCTCTGTCCTCATGTGTTCATATATACCTGCACACCAAAACAAAACATCCTTGCGTCCCATGAAACTAGTCTACCACACTTTATGCAGTAAACGTGTGTTAAATCTTAATGGAGCAAACCAATACAGCTCCCCCTCAATGCACACACACAATTTGCCCTGTTATATTTTTACCCCCTTTTGTTTCTGCATCTTAGAGATCCAGTACAAGGGTGACAAACATGGAACACCAGATCTTCTCCTTCAAGATAGGTGGGTCTTCCAACCCTTAGAGGAGATCAGAACATTCCTTTGTCCATCCCCTCGGGCATTAAGATGGCTGTCCAACAAAAAACTAGGTAGAATAGTAAATGGCAATTTTGGATAATCCCAAAACATTGTGTGTCAGGAGGCATGGTGGGAGGGGTCCAGAATCCAAAGGCTCCTCAGCCTTTCCAGCCTTTTCCCCCAGAGAGGAAGGAAAGGAGGAAAGCCTACATGAATATTCAATTCAGATTACAAGAGTACATCGCTGCGTTCCTCCTTGCAGGTTTTCTGGAGACATCGATTTGGCTGCTTTTGGAAATTCAGTATTGGAGAAAGTACACTTAGGGTGTCCTCCAAGAGAACTCTTTATATATAATCATTACACCATCGCAATTCGCATCTATATTTAATCACATTGCTGCAGGCAAGCCTTTGTTTCCCCGCTCTACCAAAATGATTTACGTATAGAAAAAGAAATCAACCAAGTAGTGACAATGTCCTGTCTGTTTTGTGCCTACGCCAAAGATCCTTACCACATCAGTTAAGGGGATAAATGCCACTGGTCAGACTTCAGACAAACGGGAAACCTACAGATTCAATACATTAACCCATCTTCCTTCAATACAAAAACTAGAGCGAGACCTATTATATGCACCGCCTACAGAGTCTTAGGCGCAAATGTATAAATACATATTTTTATGGCCATCTCAGTGGAGCAAGGCAGCCAACTGATATTAAATAAGTCACCTGCTACCCACAGTCTGTGGTTGCTCCTCCAAATGATTAAAATATGACCTTATCCTGTGAAAGCACTTTCTTATTCCATCTCTGTCTCTTTCCTGGCTTGTTTGCTTTGCTTAATGGTTTATCTGGAGCCGTATTATTTATTCGTTGCTATTTTAAAGGTGCCTGGTGTTTGAAAAGCACTGTATAAAGAAATTTTCCTGTATTTTTACAGTTTCCTTCTGCTAGTGCACATTGAGTTTGATGAAAGAGCTTTTGCATTTCAATTTTCTTTCAAAAGGTGGAGAATTTCAGCAACCCTGTCTTGGATGGGGTGGGGTGATTGTCATAATTGTGCGACATCAAGATGCTTTCAACTTCAAGTGACCTCATAGATAGAATCACTTGAAGACCCCATAGGATGGTGTACTGTTGCACTTAGGTTTTTTATTTGTGTCTTGACAACTGGCAACTGCTTGGACACCATTACATTGATATATGGCCAAGATTGAATGATGCTTAAGGATTGAATGAACTTGAATGAAATCGTATGGATCTTTTTTTTCTGTTGGGTTCTTGGTGTTGTTCTCTGAGTTTGTGCTTGTGATGTTACCTATCTTAATAATGAAAGGAAGACGAACGAGCTTAGAGAATGCCTACAACCCAACAACTCATCCCTAAGCTACAGATATTCTCCACTAAGGGTTCCTTTCCTCTTAATAAGTTTCCTTTTCATCTGTCATGTTTAATTTATTTTAATCACTACAATATACCCACTATATAACTCTATTTATCTTTTTTTCTCTACTGGTGATGTAGGGTTTGTTTTGGTATTTCACCCTTTTAAACTTTGGAAGTTTTAAACTTAATTTTTTTTCAGTTGTAAGGAATGATACGAAAGCACAGTATTTTCTTATATGACTCTTTCTCCAGAAGTCTGTCGTCTCCTTAGCTTTCTTTAGAAATCCCAAGGGAAGTCATAAAAGAGGAATACCTCTCAATGGGCCTTTTTTAAGAAAAGAAAGTATGAACAGCCAGGGGGGCTTCAATGAGACAGAAAGATGCATAAGAAGACCAGCAGTATATCCCCTCTGCCATATTCCAACAATAAAATCAACTGAAAGTTACTGTCATGAGTCATGTTCAAGCATCCTGAGAATAAAGAATAAAGCTGAAGTCTCTTTGGTGAGTGAAAAAAAAGTTCTGAGAATTGCAACGGGAGCCTTATTTAAGATGTAAAGAGAGCTTATATAAGCAAACTCCAACCCGCCTCTTACTCCCCAGTTTTACCTCAAGAAGCCTTAGGCCCAGCTTCCTCTGCTGCTCTACAAACTTTGTCTTATGCCAATGAATAATCTATTTACACCTTGTTGTGAAATTGGGCGGAAAGGTTCTCTAAAATCAAGGGGCATCGCTGAAAAAAGGTAGAGTAGCAGAGTTTTTACAACTTTGTCAAAGGATGGTAAAAAGGGAGAAATGCTATCATCCCTTAGACAGGAGTGTCTCACCTCAGCCACCAAATCAAGACGGGTATCTTTGTTTCAGCTGAATGTGAGATGAGAATTGTAGCCATACAGAGAGGTTTAGCATCCCGGTTTTTGGCTTATACTGGTCAGAGGCCTCCAAATTTGTGGGGGGAGACAGTGGGCCCTTGGCATTTTCAGAACATTGAGTCAGTGGTAAGAGAAAATGGCTACCAAGGGGGTGTTGTTCATATACAGAAGAGTTGCTAGAAAGGGTGTGGCCATCACAAAAAAAAAAGTGTAGTAGAAGGGATGCTAGAATGATGTCCCCATTTACAAAGCAGCCACTTAGATTTTGTTTTAATATAAGAAAAAGCTTATTCACAAGAAGATCTGTATAACCCTGGAACAGTCTACCTATAGAGGGTTCTCCACCCCTGGAGGTTTTTAGAACTGACTGCCAATCTTGTCAATGATGGCTTAATTGTTTTCCTGCGCATTACAGCGAGTTAGATTAAGCATAGGATACTCACAAGGGGAGTTGGTGATTGGGTTGATGGCATGCATGAGAAGAAACATGTTTAGAAAAATGAAAAGAAAAAGAATTGTGGAAAATTCGGTGTAGATGTTTGAAAACTTCTATAAACTCGTATACTTAGGGTACCAGATCTGGGCTAAAAAATTCAGATGACTATTAGATGGCAGAGTTAGGATCCTCCATATACTTTTTCAGCCATCTAGTTGGTGGAGACTTGGGGGTGCCAAAAGTGGGGTTCATGGTACCATATTGGGGATCCCAAATCTAAAGTTTATGGCAGGTCTCTAGAGTTTTAGAAAAGGGGCTTCCTTAACCATCACCCAGGATGCCGGGGAAACATCCCTCAACCTTGAATCTCTAGATTTGGACAGCAACCTCTGTCATCTTCTGCCAGCTGTTTGAGTGATAGGAGGTGCAGACTAACCAGCCAGGACTACTGTGCTGAGGTGGATTTTAAACACTGTGCTTAGAAAACAGGGGTTCTCCCACTGAATTACAGCTTTTTCCCCCTTTTTCCTGGGGCAGGGAAGAGAGATAAATCTGAATCTCTCGTGTCTCCACCCCAAATGCAGTGGGACTGGATCACTCTTTATGCATTTGGGGTGAAAAAGGGGGAGCACATCAGTCCCCCTGAAAAGTCCAGCTTTGATTTTAACTTGAAAACTGGACATTTGGAGCAATTATTTTAAAAGTCTTGGTTTTAAATGTGACATTTAAGTCCATTTGAAAAGAAGGAGAACCCTCTTTCAGAGAATAATAGGCCTCAGTCTCTCTCTCTCTTTTGGCATTCTCTGCAGTAGCCAGATTTCCATAATATGAACCGCTTGACAATCACTTTCCCTTTAAATTATTTTTTAACCATACAGGCAGTCATATGTGATTTGAGATTCCCCCCCCCCCTTCTCCTTCTGTTACTTTTCCTTTCAATTACTTCCATCCTAAATACGAACAATGAAGGTCCTTCATCACACATCCGCTGTAGGACTCCTAGAACTTTAGATGGCGTAGAGACAGGTGGATAGATAAAGATTCAGTCTTTGTTCTACTGTCCAGACAAAGCATGTTTAATCTTTCCCGCCCCCCTCTCTCTCGCCTTTTCTGTGCCATTTAAACTTTAACCTAATAGTAACTTTCACTGGCGTGAATTCACAATTCAAAGGTATAGAGATAAAAATGCTTGTGCCTTGGAACAAAGCTTGAAAACTTCATTTTTAGTCTGTGTTTCTTTTGAGCTTCTTGTAGGATTTTTTTTGGGGGTGGGAAGGGGCTTTATTTTGCTAGGTTTCCATCTCTTGCTAGTCCAGGGTTCTGACAGCAGAAGCTGTCCAAGAGGTGGGGGAAACTACTAGATTAAATATCCTAAAATAACAGAACCACAAAAATAGGTGTTGAAGGGACCTATAACAGTAAGAGAAATAATAGAAACAATAGAAGCAATAAAAAATAGCAAATCAGGAAAAACACCTGATGCACTATATTAGAGATATTTTGACGATGAATTGCTCCTGCCCTTACAAGCAGTGATGAACTCTGTTCTACAAAAAGGAATTGCTTTAATACATAAAGAGGGTCAAGATCCGATTTTTCCAAAGAATTGCCATCCAATATCATTATTAAATAATGATTGTAAAATATTTACAGCAATTTTAGCAGAAAGCATGAAAGCTGTTCTGAAGGACTTTATACAAGAAGATCAGTGTGGATTTTTACCAAAAAACCAACTGAGAGATAATACAAGAAATGTTGTTAATATAATAGAGTATGTAGAACAGCATAGTGACAAACAGCATTGATTTTTCTTTTTTTATCTTTATTAAGAATTTTACACAGAATAAAACACAAAGCTAAAGAAAAAAGAAAGAAAGAAAGAAAGAAAGAAAGAAAGAAAGAAAGAAAGAAAGAAAGAAAGAAAGAAAGAAAAACTTCCGACCTTCCTTTCAACAAATAATTACAATCTCATCTCCCTCTTAAATATTATTTTGTTGTTGTTCAGTTGTTAAGTCGTGTCCAACTCTTCGTGACCCCATGAACCATATTGCGCCAGGCCTTCCTGTCCTTCACTGCCTCCCTGAGTTTGCTCAGTTTCATGCTCATTGCTTCAGTGATGCTCTCTAACCATCTCATCCTCTGCCATCTTCTTCTCCTTTTGCCATCTTTCCCAGCATCAGGGCCTTTTCCAAAGAGTCCTCTCTTTGCATTAGGCAGCCAAAGTATCTGAGCTTGAGCTTCGATATATTTTACAGCCCTTCATTTAATTGACATTTTTCTTAATCTTCAAACGCATAAATCATCATGTCATCTCTTTCTTCTTTCAGCAAAAAGTCCAAAAAGTCTTCCAGAAGGATGGACAGGTGGATGGACAGATGGACAGATGGATGGACGGACAGAGGGATGGTCAGAGGGACGGACGGACAGACGGACGGACGGACAGACGGACAGACGGACGGACCATAGGATCATTCCTTTCTTTATGAATTAAAGTAATATTTGCTCCTTTCCAACTTTCTGGTAACAGTGCCTTTTCCAAAACAGAGTTCATCAATTTTTTTTTGAAAGGTTGTATCAATTCGCTTCAAAACATTTATAATAATTTGCAAGTTATCCATCTGGTCCTGGTGCTTTCTTTATTTTAGTCTTTTTTTATTGTCTCATAAACTTCTCTTATTGTTATAGGTCCATCTATCATCGGCTTTTGTTTCCCCATTATTTTTGGCAATTTTGATTTTTTTAAGTATTCATCTACTTTCTCATTTGAAATCTGTTCTTCCTTATATAATGTATATATAATGAATGAAAAATCCTTTGCCTATTTGAATTGTCTGTTATCATGGTGTTCGTGTTTTGTAGTTTTAATATCATTTTTTTCCCACTTTCTTTCCTCAGTTTATATGTGTATCTCTCTCTCTCTCTCTCTCTCTCTCTCTCTCACCTCCTGGCTTATTTGCTAATTCAGAGTTCTTTTGTTTAGCAGAATTCATTTTTATTTCCATTTCTTTGACCATTAACATAGAAAACTCACATTTCAAAAATTTAATTTGCTGCAAGATACTTTTCTTTCCTGGTGATCTTTTTCATTCATCTTCTGTCATTTTATCTCCACTAAGATCTTTTGCATCTTTTCATATCTTTGTTTTTTCAATTTAGAATTTTGCAATATAAATTGTCCTCTCATAAATGCTTTACTTGCATCCCAGACTGTCCTTATTTCCGTATCCTTGTTCAAATTGATTGTAAAGAATTCTTTCAACTCTTTTTTATAATCCTCAATCACTGATTCTTTTTGTAACAAACTTTCATTTAGTCTCCATCTATATGTTCTACATTTTTTCTTATATGTCAAAATCCCTGGATTATGATCTGAAAAACTTTTTGGTAATATCTCTGCTTTACTTGTATAGGTAGATAATTCCTTGGAAATCTATAACATATCAATTCTTGAAAAAGAATTGGCCTTTCAGAAAAATATAATATTCTCTGGATGGACAGATGGATGGGCAGACGGACGGACGGGCAGATGGGTGTACAAACGGATGGACAGATGGACTTCAGTAGATCAAAAGGAAAAAAAACATGGAGGGAAAATGTTATATTATTACAGGATGCAGTGAGGGGAAAGGGGAATTCAGGGCCACTCTCTCCCTATCACCTGATTCAAATGCCTATTTTCTATTGTCGTTGTTGCTGTTATTATTTTCCAAATATTATTTCAAAATATGAAATACATCTAAACTTTATTTGGGGATATACACTTTTTTGTTTTTTTTAAAAAGGCAAGCGTACCAAAACAAAACAAATTTTTTTAGTAGGAATAGCACACAATAGCATCAGAAACCTGACTCTGCTCCTCCTTAGAGATTGCTACAACTTTCACTTGGAGATGAACAGCTGTAATTGGAATGTCCAGGTTTTACCACAATTTCAGTTTGTTAGTGTACCACTAGAGATGTTGGGAGGGGGGAGAATATCCCCAAAATAAAACAAAAGGCAATGATAAAGATATGAGATTTAAGAGAAGAGGGAGAGTATGGGCCACAAGTAAATAATCTAGCTTTATCTTTCCCTTGTTGGCATTATGGCTATCTCAAAGCTCTGTTTCGCCATCATCACCTCAGCTGGACCTACGGATGGACTGCTATCTCAAATTATTGTTTAGGACACAGGGTTGGATTTTCCGGACAGCTCAGTGGGGCCTGTGTGAGAACAATTATCCAAAGAGCACAAATCCCATTTACACAGCATGCTGAGACCTTCTGAATGAAGCTGTGGCCAGCCAAATGCTCTACAGAACGTGGTCTTTATCCAATTCACAAAGGAAAAGGAGGATAGTTCTTCAAAATTGCCCTGATTTTTTTTTTTATTCTGGATGGTTGGAAATTGTGGACTATTGCACACCCATGCAGAAGGGCAAATGCTCTATTGTGCAGATAACACCCTTTACACTAGGTAGTGATTAGCATGTTTTCTCCATCTTCCCTTCCTCCATGCTTTCTCCATAAATGGTTCCAGCAGGGTTTAGTTCTAGTTCCCAGTGTGCAGAGAATACCAGTTTGCTCCTCAGGTTGCCCTTCATTTCAAGAAACCAGCACTGTGTATTTGCCAGCCTAAATTGGCTAGAAAAACCCTAACTGCCCACCTGTAGAGAATGAGCAGGGGCAACAATCCTGCTTTTTGCTGTGTGGTAAACTCAACACTTCTTACTTTGATCATGGGTCTGATTATATTTGCCCACTTGGGAAGAAATGTGGCTTGGTGCAGGTTGAAATTTAAATGGTCACCATGATGAAGTGCACAGATGAGATTCTTATCATAAGGTGATGGGTCAAATACCGCTCAGGAGGCCAAGCTCTCTCTCTCTCTCTCTCTCTCTCTCTTTGGTGATGGATGGATAGAATTCATTATAGTCCCTGACCAGAATTGAAAATAAAACATGTTAAAAATAAGATAAGAATAAAAACAAGAACAGGATAAGAATGTTATAATTGGCAGTGGATTCCTTGATGGGCAGTCAGGGTATGTCTAATTTTACAGGCAGGAGAATAGAATTTGGCTACGTTCAAGGAAATTAAATCGTACTGGTCTGACAACAGTAACTGTACATAAAAATAATCAGAATTTCCCAGGTGTTTTACCAGGTAAAGAGTTATAAGGTGGGCCCTAGGATCCTTATAAAGGGTATGGTATAATAGGATGTGAGCTGTAGTTTCAATAGCCCCTTGTCCATGGGGCACCGTCTTGATGTAATGGTATGTGGGAAAGACCTTGGGAGACTGGGCCAAGAGACTCTGCCTAAGGAATGGTCAGATAAGAGACAGCATAGCCCACAGCTGGATAGTAAGTGAGGCAAGAGACTCAGAAGAGACCCTCCCTAATTTAATGGGGTATAAAGGAGACAGGAGAATTGTACTTTCAGACTTGCAAGATTCTATCAATGTAACATTACAATAAAGTAGAATTAGCTCATCTGGTTGTGATTCCTATCTGGTTTACCCTGCAAGGCCGACACTTAGCTCACATGGAACTTTTATATATCAGCCCCTCAAAACTGCTGTGGGCCACATGTTAAAAATGTACTAAAGTTAGTATTCTTTGGAACTTGGAGACAGTTTGTGATGTAAATCCCTTCCTTGTTTGAAAAAGGGGGTGGGGGATGGAATTGGCTCTTCAACACTGCCAAATGAAGATTAAATCAGTTCATCAGTTTTTTGCCATTCTTTCTCAAAAGTAAAGTTCTCCCATCCAAAATGTAGAACTTTTTGAAGGAAGTATTTAGAGGCATACTCCAGATGGAGTTTCACGTAGAAAGCTGATTGTGAGAGAAGGAAGTCTTTACCAGTAGGGTATGTAGGTACTGTATGTACGTGAGTGCACGTGCATTTATTTATTGGATATGTCTACCACCTAAACCCAAATGGACTGTAGCCATCTACATATCAAGAGGTATAGCTGAAGATGGTTAGTTTTCCAAAATTTAGTTTTCCATATTCTCAATATGGCACATCTAACATAGTGATCTTTACATCCACATTAACCTTGACTTTGTTGTAGCACAAATATCCATACCACCCAAATCTCAGGTCATGTTCTTCTAATTCCAAGAGCCTTCTATTTCTCAGCAGCACCCACTCTTTCATCCAAACCAAACAGTGAGTTGCAAAATACAATTTCAAATCAGGTAAACCCAGTCCCCCTCTTTCCTTTGCATCTTGTAATCTTATAGTTAACTTGCGGTTTTTTTCTCCTGCCACACAAATTTAGATACATCCTTCTGCCACTGCTTAAATGGTGCATCAGTTGTCAAAACGGGTATTGTCTGAAAGAAAAACAACATTCTAGGCAAGACATCATTTTTATCAAAAAATTCTTCCCAGCAATGACAGTTGTAGTTTCTCCCATCTTAACATTTTTTTTTTAACTTTATTCTATGTCTTAACATAATTGTTTTGAAACAACAGCAGTTCATATTTGTCAAAGTGATACCCAGATATTTTACCTTCTTCTCAATCTTAAAATCTGTTTTATTCATCAATTCTATTTGAAGTTCTATTTTCATTTTTTTTTTATTAACATCATGTCAGGTTCAGCCCAAAGAACTCCAAGAGACAATGCAAATACAGTTCTGTTGCGTTTATTAGCTTCTACCTCAAGACAGAATCTCCCCAGACTGAACCTTAATTCCCAAGCCAGCCAGCCAGCCACAACACTGTGAATTCCTTGGGGAGGTGCCAGCCTCATCTTCTTGAACTTCCCACACTCCTGTTGGGGGCTAAGAACACGCTTATCTCCCTGAGCCTGGCCTTCATAAGTCCATTCCATCACACATCATCTTTTATTTTGTCTTCCTGTGCCCTTAATACTTTTGTCTCAGATGGCACTCCATAGTTACAGTCAGCATCACAGTCTGACTCATATTACCTTTATTTTTTGTTTTGTAAAATCCACCAATTGTCTGCACCCTTTTATAGTAAACAAAAAACATTCCCACGAAGATCTAGTTTATTTCTCTATTTTAATTCCAGTTAGTTCAAAGGCACTTTCACCAAAAAATAATCTTTCAAAATAACTATCCCCTTTACCTGTTTTAAACTTTCTTACATCCACTCCTGGTTAAGCTTTTTGCCAAAAGTTTTCAAATCTTTAAAGACTTTTTTTTCCCTTTGTCATCCAGAAAAAATGTTGATTCACCAAGTGGAATTTTCTTATTCTGCCACTCAGAAAATCTCTCTTTAGCTGTAAATTAGTTGCATCTGAAAGTGTTTGAGAAATGAGGCTCATGTGAACCTTAAGTCCATATAGGCTGCATTACAGCTGTGAGCCTGATTGAAATCCCTCGACTCCCAGCTGTTCAACTCATGAGCCAACCACAAAAACCCCAGTTCCTGCAGTCTACTTATGAGGAGCAGCTGTCCAGAGTGCAAGTGGGCAATTTCACAATCTCTCCTTTTTTCCAGAGAGACTGCGCCAGCCAGAATTCACTGGCTAGCTGCCAATCTCTGCCACAATGCCATCTCCACTCCTTCAGGGACATCTAGTTTGCCATGAATCTTCACCAGAAGCTCAAGCACTGATATAATTTGTTCCACAAGTCCTTTTGCAAAAAATAATCAGAGCTTTCAATAAAGGAAAATATCCACCAACAGTAGAAAAGAGGCAAAACTTTTGAGAAAGTTCAACTCAGGCATAAGTGAAAGCTAGAAGTACTGATTTTTTTGTAAGGGGGAAAAGAAAGAGTTTTACAGTGCTAAAAGATTAGACAAAGATAACTAAGAAAGGCTAATAGATCAAACACCAAGACAAATCTTATAAAAGGCATTCCAGGTAAAGAAAAGAAATATTGAGATGTATGGAGAAGATTATTAAGGTTCTTTTTAAGGAAAGTGTTTCAAGTTGAAGGGAGAAGTTTTTCTCATCTCAGGTGGCATCTTTAATGTCCTCCTTCCATTATTGCATGTCATCAAGAGGAATGAAGCTAAAGATAAGCATTCATTACCTAAAAGTTACCTTCTTCCTCAACTTTTGATTCCTTTCATATACTCTTTAAAACAAAATACAGAATAGTTCAGAAAGCACTCTACATCCTTAGGAGGTAAAGATAAAAGAGAACAGAAAGGGCATAATTAAAATACATTATTCCCTGCACAAAACGAGATTGTCAGGGCTCATCTTATCTTCTTAAGCTGTTTAAAAAAAATAATTGCACAAAGTTCAGAGTGACCACCTATACAGGCAAGATTCGGAATATGAACTTCTCTGGCATCAAGTGCAGATTAACTTCAGTAGTGGCCCCGTCCTTTGCGAATCACTGAAATGGGAATGAGAGATGGGAATTTGGGCTCCTCCATTCGGACCAGCTTTCCTGGCTGACTCTTCTGTCCCAAACTACCAGGGTTGGTCATTGTATGGACTAGCTTTGAAGATTGCTTATGTGCTCCTGTTTCCCTCTGCACCGTATTTTTAAACATCAAGGGACCACCTTGCTTCTCTTGATCATATGCAAACTTCTCCGGTCAGTGAAGGGGTGAGTGTGCTGCAGTGTTTTCCAACACAGAATAAAAACACGGCTTGCCACAGTTTCAAAGCAAATGAGCAAATGCCTGGCTCAGTCTGTGATCTTGCTGGATGGACGTCTTTGTTATGCTGGGATATTTCACAAACATTCCGTAATGTTAAACGCTTTTCCCTTTTTCAGTTCTCATTGGTGGGTGTAAGCTAAATGACCAGGTCACCGGTCGATGACAAATAAATTGTCTTTGGGACATTCTTCCTGATTATTGCAAAGGTTTCACATTTCATTCTTCTCCCACCCAGATTTCTTTGTTTTACGAGAGGCAATCATTCCCACTGGGCTATAACATCAGGTATGTTGGCGTTGCGTGATGCCGATGCACCCAAACACGTCGAGATGGTTTGTTCTCTTTCAAAGCCTTTTTTGCCCGCATCACAGAAGCACACCCACAAACAAACCAACTCTCCCCCCACCCCCCGCCAAAAGGAAAGCATTCTGAAATTGTAAGCAGCCATTGAAAATCTCAATGGGCAAGATTTCAAGGGTCTCTTGCAGCAAACACCTTGAGAGTATCAGAGGCCGCAAGGATACAAAAAAGCCATGCGGTAAAAGGAGAAGGGCGTTTATAATTGGGTCCAACTGATTCCGCATGACAGTATCCAACAGCCAAGCCTTTCAGTTTGTTCACTGGGGGAACACTTGCAATACAGCCAGATCTGTGGGCTCAGCACCACAATCCTGAGTTGTGGTATTTTCAGCTCGGTGGCCTGCTGTGAGATTAAGATTTAAACACACACCCATTCACCCACACACGGTTTCTTCTCGGCACTGTTCCTTAAACAAAATTCTGGTTCTGGAACGAGTGAGGATGGTCCATTTTTTTAGGGAGGTGCCATTGTAAACCAACGTGGTTCGGTAAACATTTCCCTGCTCTTAAGGTTCAGTGCTGAAGACTCTCTATGGGCAGACTTTATTTGAGTATAAAGAGGGTGCCTTGTTTGTTGACATGGAGAAACACTGTATTTTCCATCCTTGCTTTCTCATATTCACTTATGCAGCTAAGAGGCTTCAGTCCTTAAATATGTGGAGAGAAAATGCACAGAGGCACGGGTTTGTATGGTGTGCACACATCCAGACAGCATCCACTCTTCCTTTCTTGTCTCTGTCTCTCTTTCCTCCTTCTCCTTCTTTCCCCCTTTTCTGCCCCCAGTCTTTGGTTCAACCTCCCAACTGATTCTATCAGTGTTTCTCAACCCTGGCAACTTTAAGATACATGGACTTCAACTCCCAGAATTCCCCAGCCAGCATGGCTGGCTGGGGAATTCTGGGAGTTGAAGTCCATGTGTCTTAAAATTGCCAAGGTTGAGAAACACTGGATTCTGTTTTCTTCACTTTTAAAAAGCAACCTTGTTACACAAGGGGCAATTGGCAGAAGAGAAGCTTGGCTCAAGAGGTGGGGAGGTTAGTTCTTTTTTCACCAGTTACAATTCCCCTCTCCTCCATCACTCTTAGGTTTTTGGGTTTTTTTTAATCATTTGGTACCAAATAAAGTTTGAAAAAAAAAATCTGGTGGCTGAGGGCAGAGATGAAGGTATGGGGTCAATGGTGAAGCTCCCAGAACAATGCCTATATACATATACCTTTGCACAGTATTGGATGGAGGTTCTGCAGTCAGCTTGCAGAAAAACGATGTAAAACCAGGACAGGTTTTGGTTCTGTTCCCATTATTATAGGAATCCAGGAATCTGCCTGTATTTTCATCTCTAAGTATTAGTGCTTCTCCCATTTTTAAGGTGGATGTTCTCATCATTTTGTTCTTTTAGATTAGTGTTTCTCAATCTCAGCAACTTTAAGCTGTGTGGACTTCAACTCCCAGAATGCTGGGTGGGGAATCCTGGGAGTTGAAATCTGGGAGTTGAAGTCCACATAGTTTAAAGTTGCTGAGGTTGAGAAACACTGAACTGGATTAAAATTGGGACCTTTGTGCAGAGCTACTATTATGTTGCAGGCACTGAGTAAATATAAGTTAAGAAGAGATTAATCTGTCAATTCAGTTATTCCTATTTGCGAATCTGTCATTTTCTGTTAATCTTGCCCTTTTTCTATCCGTAAATTTTCTTACTTGCCGAGAGGTTGAGCTGCAAATAGGTGCAAATTATGGTGGTGTGTATGGGCAGTCCCCAGGTTAAGAACGCCCAGTTTAAGGACAACCCATAGTTAAGAACGGAGCCTACTGTAGCAAAATTTGAGTTAAATACACAATGGTTCAAGTTAATTGCACAATTCTATTTATACGGTATTATACCATAATACTGTTTCGGCTTACATACAAATTTGACTTAAGGACAGACGTTGGGAACGGAACTCATTCTTAAACTGGAGATTACCTGTCTGAATTGTTTCCTTACAAATATAAGAAACAGTGTCTTCTTTTCATTGACAACTTTATTATGGAACTCTTAATCATTCTTTCCTTCTTTGTCCTTCCTCTGCATGAATTAATTGCTACAAGCTTTTCTAGAAGAGAAACGTCTGAATAAATCAGAGATGACAACATAGACAATCCTCCTAATGTTTCATCTCAACCCAAGATTCCCACATCCAAGTCCAAGGCTTGGCCTCTCACTGGATCCAAGAAACACAGAGCTTGGTGTAAATTTAGCGGGTGTTGTCGAAAGATGAGATGGTATGGTTTACTTTTAATAAAAGATGGTAGAAGTGGGAGTTGTAACAAAATCTTGGAATGTGCAGTAATTCTGTTCAGTGTGTCAACCAGCCAGTTAGTCATGTCTTCTTTAGGACATGGTGTATCATTTACCTCCCCACTGATTTTCCTAGATGCTTCTGTTAAGGGGGGCAGGGGGAGAAAGAGAGAGAGAGAGAGAGAGAGAGAGAGAGAGAGAGAGAGATTTTTTTAGTCCTCCAAGGTTGATCCTTATATCCGGTGAGAACCACATATGATGGTTAGTGTTATAACTGTGCTGTGTCCAATATTTTTTTTCAGGTCACTGTCAATGCTAGTCAAGCATATCTTTATCTTTTCTGTATTATCCAATCTGTAATAGGGGATCTACGACTAACATGATCAGGAACTTCAAAATGAGAAGCCGTACTATTTGCATGTTGTAAATCCAAACAATGCCAATAGCTATTAAAAAAAAAAAAACCAAAAAACCTGCAGGCTTGACAGCATCATCTTTGCATTCTTTCAACTAAATAAAGGATTTTTTTCTTTAAGTTTTTAAAGAAAACTCTTAACATTCAACCCCCTCCAGAATACTTTTGTGGATAGGAGATTTTTTTTTTCCTTAAAAAAAGCTCTCTCTTTAAATTAGAAAAAAGCGGTTAGAAATAGTTTTAAAAATGCCTTGATAAGATCAGTAGGGGATGCTGTCTACCTAACAAGGCAAGGCTGGCACACCAGAGAGGTAGATCAGGTCAAAAATGCCAAATATGATAGAAAAACTGTATGATGTGACAGCAGCAGCCCTGGAGACAGGAGACAAAGACAGAAGAGAAGTGAAAAGACTGCTGCTCAAGAGATGGCGCTGGGAGAGAGAAAGAGGAAGGCTCTTCTAGCAGAGAGGAGGGATAAAACCTACGGACCCAGAGTGAGCCAACATTTGAGAGCCAAAACTGTTTGCCAATTGTATTTAATTATTCAATCACACAGAGTAACAGACCTGGAATCAGGGCAGGGGGAAACAGAAGAGAAGAAGAATAAAAAAAGATCAATGCCACACTTGAGTTGAGATTTGCTTGTACAAATATATATATATATATATATATATATATATATATATATATATATATTCCTTACTCCCCTCCCCAATCTATCAAATGAAGCTTTTTTAAATGTGATCACTGTACGCAGACCAAATCATGCAAAAAGATGAAAGGAAAGGAAGCAACTTTGCAGAACCTGCTGGGGCCAGGCAGACAATGAACATGGGGGGAAAAGAGCAGCTGGGGGAAAACAAGTAAAGGGTGGGGGGGAAGCACCGCGAAAAGAAGGGAGTGAAAGAAAGGCCACCCAAGTATGTGCAGAATCAAAGTGAAGATTCTCAAACGAAGCCAGATCAGGGGCCGGGAGCAGAGAAAGTGTTTCTCTAATCTACATGGCATGAAAAGGAGCTGGGAGGGGGGACAAGCGAGGAGAATGAGAAGGGGGAATGATAAAACAGTGGCAGGGAAGAATCCGTTATGATGTGGCACAAAAGGGAGACCATTAAAAAGTGCAAAATGAAAGAGGCCCTCGGAAAGAGTCAGGCTGATGAGAGACATTGCGGGAAGGGACGATTTGGAGAGAAAGGACCTTGAACTGGTCAGGCAAAGTACCATCTAACCTAGGACAATGGAAAAAAGGGGATAGTTTTGAAATCAGCACCAGGTATTGGGCTGGTTTCCCTCTGTTCCTCAACAAAGGGGGCATCCGGCTGGAGAAACGCATGTCTCCATTTTGTGGGCCATTATAGGAAGACAGAGAAGATGGTGGCTTCTTTTGGAAGAAGGAGAAGGAAAGGTGTAGCTCTGTTGCATTTGGGGTAACTGGCTCTCTTACCATACGTAACACAAGGGCTGCATGAGGACAGCATTATTTCTTGTTCTCCCAGGTTCCATCAGGTGGTTTGCTAGATGCCTCTGGTAAGTCAAAGTCAGAAGCAGGACATGAGAACAGTCTGTGGGCAACTCTGGAACAAATATCCAGGAGCTCATGAAGCAGAAGCAGAATAAGACTCTAAGAAGAAGCTTGATAGATCAGGCCCATGGCGCATCTACTCTGGTATTCAGCATCTCACAGTGGACAACCTGATGCTTTCAGGAGGTTCCCATATGTAGGCATCATCTACTGCTCCCAGAAGATGCTGTTCCAAATATTCTGTCTGTAGTTCCCAGAGATCTAGCCTTGGAAAGGGCTATATAGCCATTGAATGCAACCTCTTGTTCAGGACACGTATTCAAATTAAAGCATCCCTGATAGATCCAGCATCTGGATGCTTGAGCACAGGCAGTGTCGGAAAGCCCACCAACTCTCTGTGTAATTGGTCCCACTGTTGAACTGCTCTCACTTTCCTAACGTTCAACAGAATCTGCCTTCCTTACATCTTAAAGTCATTATTCCATGTCTTGCCCTCCAGGATGAATGAGAAAGATCTTGGTCTTTTGAGTGATGTGCCTTCCACTTACTTGAAAAATGTGATGATATCTCCACCTGGTCATCTTTTGTCAAGGCTAAAGATATCCAGCTTCCTTAATCTCTCCTCATTAGACTTATTTCCAATTCCCTGATCATCTTTATTGCTGTTTTCTGCACCTGTTCTCATTTCTCTGAATCTTCTTACTTTTTTCTTCAAGCACCACCATGAGCTTGCACTTACCTTCAGGAAGTATATAAACACTCCTCCAATCTAGTAGCTATTGATAGCACAATCCTGCATGAAATTATCCAGCCACCCTTGAAAACCATCTAAAATATATTACCTAACAGTTATGTAACAAAGCGCTTTCATCTATTGATACTGAATCCTTGCAGTTAGTATCAATGGATGAGCTAACATTCTCACAAAGAGGGGGAAAACTTATCTCTGTCTACATTTACCACACCATGCATACCTCTATCCTTTCTCTCCTGACCCACCATTCTTCCAAATCCATAGCTCCAAATCTGTAGTCTTTCTCAGTAGGAGAATTGCTGTCTCTCCCCTATCCTCCCCAAATTGTTTGAGATCTGCAGATGGGTTCCAATGTGCTGGCCTGCCATATTTTGAAACCACGGAAGTACATATTGCATCTGAAGTTTCTTTATGGGTGTGTACATTGTATTAAGTGTAGGAACTGAGAGTTACCAAGCTACACCATCTTCCTGCACTTCTTATTCTGGAAGTAGCAAACAGTCAAGGTGCTCAGTAGCCAAACTTAGCTAGATGACATCAACAATTCTTGAAGTAAGAAAGCCTATGCATGAATAAGGCATTGTATAAAGAATCAACAGTATGTCATCAACACTGTAGTACGATGTTACTACATATTGAAATAATGATTGTGTTCTATTTCCTGGAATGCGTCCTTTAATTATTATTATTATTTTGGAAGATGGGGCAAAGTATGAAACAAGAAGTCCTTAATAACGTAAGAGTTCTATGAGACCAAATTAAAAAGCCCAGCTAGATTTTATGTAGTTGGTGTATTTATTATTAGGATTCTGGGAGTCGCTTGTATAATATCAAGACAATTTATGACCACTTGCTTAGAGTAGAAAAAAAAAAAAAGGAAAACGAGATAAAGCGTGAGGGATGAGTAAAAACAACCATCTTAAGCATCAACCTGCAATTTCCAGAATTATAAAATGACCATAATAACTGCCTTAAATAGAAATAGCGGAAACAGAAGAGGAACCAAATGGATCCATTAAAACAGTGATTCTTCTAGATAACTCATGGTGTTAACAGCATTTTTCAATTACGTCTCAAGCACAGACTGGTGTGGGTATCATAGGGGCCAGGGGGTTTGCAGAAAGCTATTTTGGCACCTCATTTTATCAAGGTGTCTTTCAAATACTGCAGCCCTGCCTGGCTGTCTCAGTAACCAACTTGTTTGCAGCACAATTATGAGCTGGACTGCGTAGAAAGTTATTACCAAAGTACAGCTGGCTTGTGGAAGAAAAGCAACATTTCAAAGTAATTGTTGTGTTTTTGCAGCAAAAAGGTTACACGGAAGGGCAGATTGTAGGTGAATAGGTCTGGAATCAAAGCACTTTCCCCCTTTTATTTGTCGCCTTGCCTTACCTCGCATGAATCAGGTTTACATTTATAGATGAAATGTTAAGAATGGCTAAACATTCAAATAAATGCGGTGCTTTTTTATTATATTCTTAAAGCGTGGTAATGCTTGGGGGCTAATACATATGTTGCTACTTCTTGTAACCTTCTATTATAGTGCATTTCTGGAAGAATAGGGGGTTTTTTGAGAGGAGAATGAGGATCTGTACAGAGAACACCAGCTGAAATTATAAAAGTATCAGTGGGACGGAGTTAGTTAAACTGACGTATACTAAACTTGATTGTTAGCCGTTCTTGGGCATAAATCATCCCTGTGATTTATGTGCCCATTGTACAAATCTTTTAGCTCTAGTGGTGTTGAAGACATCAATGCGGATGAAGAACCTTATGCCTGCAGATGAGAAAACTTGAATCACTCTGAGTTTTCTGTTTATCTAGGTGTTAATAAGGAAAGGATTTACCAAATATGGAGAAATTGCACACAGCTTAATATACCACTAGACGTCACAGTGGGATTACTTAGAAAGATCTTTGGTGGGTGAAGGTAGAGAGTAGAATCTTCTATTGTTCCTAAATGGAACGGGTTTTGTTCAGTTCACTTGCATTATTGGGGTTCTTCTAACTTTTCCAAAAGCTTGAGTCCTGTTCTGGTTTGTTGTGGAATGCTGTGCCCCACTTTTCCTGCAACCTCTCTCAAGCAATCTCTGGAGTTACATTCCTGGGCCAACCTGTTTTCCAGCAACTTCAGCCTATAGCACTCTTCCCAAGCTGTTTGCTGTATGGAAAAATACCCCATATAACAAATCAACCAACCTAAAAATTGCCCTGAAATGTTTAATTTAAAAACAAACAAACGCAAAAGACCCACAGCACCTCGTGGGATGGTCCAGACATGTGTTTCAAAGTGCTTATTGCTAGGTGCAGAAACAAATGTTTACAAGCTTAGAATTACTAGGATTGAGTTGCTTCTGTTTTCAAGATGCAAATCACTTAAAATAAAATTACAGTTGCACGTTTTTAAGCCGTAACTATAGATAAGCTATGCTCTGAAGCCTGGAGATAGCAACTAGCTTAAAATTCATTAGATGTGTGTGTGTGTGTGTGTGTTTGTGTGTGTATGTGCACGACTGCTGCTTCTATGAAGAAGTACGGTGATATATGTTTTTTCTCTTAGCCAAATGGACATAGATTTAGTTGCAAAACTCCCATTAAAACTAATGGGAATGCAGTTCAGTTCATGCACATTCTACCAAAAATATGCTCCCTAATGCGTTATCATAAAATGACCTTTTGCAACATAAAACACAAGTTTTCTTGCTTTTTAAAATGTTAACTGCTTAACCATTTAAGCTCCAGGTCAGCTTTTTAATCCCCGGGCCCTAAGACCTTGTTCTTCACTATGTCATAATTTAATATGAAGGCAGGTAGATTAAAAACAAGGACTCCTTCTTAAAAAAGTCATTACATGTTGCAATAATTCACCCTGGATTGCAATTGTGCACAACAGGAAGTGGAGAGAGAGCAAGTAGGATGGGGGTGGAATGAATGGCCACAGTTACCACAGGACATCCAAGAGATCTGTTTCTAAATCAGAAGTTCTGGAGTTCAAGCAACAGGGTCATTTATCCGTGGAACACTTCCTCCTAATTCTGCAACTGGGTTGGCAGTGCAGAAGATTTTGGTGTTAATATGTCCACCAGTACTTCTTTTGATCCTGTCTGGTTCTTGCCCCACCTGGCTTTTTGTTTGCTTGTTTGTTTTTATAACTGAAATGAAATGTGGGGCTGACCGGCTGCAAAACCAAACTTCAGCTTCTGCCATCCTCTTTCTTCCAAGAACACCAGTATGGGGTCCAACAGCAATCTTCAAGAGGTAAAAGGTTTTGTAGCTGCAGCCCATGATTTTTTGGAGAGGTTTGTTCCCGCCCAGAAGACTAGGATGGGGGAGAATATCCAGAGAGAATTGACAGGATGATGGAGAATAGCCTTCTGACCAACAGGTGTTCTGAAAGTGACCATGCCTAACCCAGCAGCTATTTTGCTAATAGATAAGCCTGTCCCTATAGCAGAGAGTTTGGGAGTGTACTTACAACATGTTCAAAATATGCTCAGTGGCTCTCTAATGGTATGTGAGAAAGACCTTGAGAAATGGGGTGAAGAGATGCTGCCTAGGGAACAATCAGATAAGAGAGGACATAGCCCAGAGCTGCATAATGGTTGGAGAAAGAAGGGACCCTTCCTAACTTCTCAGGCTGTAAAGAAGACGGTGGGAGATTTGTACTTTCAGACTTGCAAGATTCTGTTAATGTAGCTTTGCAATAAAGTAGAATTAGTTTATCTGGTCATGTTTCCTGTCTGGTCTACCTAGTGAGGCTGACAGGCTCATTGCTCTTCAGCCTCTTGCACATACTTGAATGAAACTCATACCTTTCCTGCCAGTTCACATGTTCAGGGAACAGAGCTCTATTTTATTTATTCAGGCTGGGGGGTAGGAGGGCATTGCCAGGTAGTGTTATATATTGTATTATATTGTATGGGATCTGATGCTCATTCTCTGGGTAAGTGTTACACTATAGAGGAGTGTCTCAAGTGGGTTGCTAACTCCATTGAAATGCTACACTGCAGACTTTCCAGTACCTTGCAGATGTGTACAGACTCCTTCCCATGAAAGCCAGTATGGCTGGCTAGAAAGGAGGGGCACTGCAGTTTGACATTTGGTTAACTTAATCCAAGAGTTAGGCAACCTGGCACTGTTTTGATGCTTTGGACCACAACTTCCATAACTTTGTCCAAGCAAAGTCTGTGGTTGCTGTGGCCTCATCCAGCTTACATGAGAACCATCTCTGATTGTAACTTCCTAGAAGTCTTCGTTGTGGTAGTTTTCCACATCTGCCCAGGCTGAAATCTCCCAGAAGAAACCCTTCTGTTGCCTCTATGGCCATTGTTGAGTGGGTCTCATGAACTCCATCTTTCATACATGTCCATTAATATCTTCACAGACATACATAGCTCAAGGTGTGTACATGCATATGTGTGTGGGTATATTCTGATCAGCCCATTCATACAAGGTGGGGAACTGATTTTGTTACATCTCTGCTTGATTAGATGTTTGAGTCACTCTTGATGATTCAAGAATTCAAGTTTACCTACTGAATCTCGGTCTCAGTTGCTACACTTGGGTCACCTCTGCTTTTTCAGACAGCACCTATTTGAAGCAGTGGTGTGCAGAAACTTAGGGAGATGGGCTCCGTCTATCCACAGCGAAGTCCTTCTCATTCACATTCTTAAAAATCAGTTCAGGTTTAAAATAGAACTTTATCTCTGGCTGTATTCACCCAACATGCTATCCTTGGTAAATTTTAACCTTGGCTTCATTTTAAGGGGTATTGGCTTATCTTGTTAAGCAAACTCAGCCCATTTAGTAAGTTTATAACTTAGTTGTTCTTGGGATTTGTCGTGCTTAGTTGCCAAAGTCTGCTTGTTTTGAACTTCACTTGCTGCAATTCTTATAGTGAAGCTATTCGGGCATGATGCAAAAGCAGTTGTCACAGAACCTGGCCATGATTTGGGTTGAGAGGGAGTGACTAGCCCAAGGTCACCCAGCTGGCTTCTGTGCCTAAGAGAGGATGAGAATTCATTCCTAGTCCAGCACTTAACCACTACATCATACTAGCTCTCTATTTATGCTGTGCAAATCAGCAACTTCAATTAATTCAGTGAGCAGACTGAAGTGAAACGAGAATGCAGCCTTTGTGTCTAACTAAAAAAGAAGTAAAGGTCTGGGAAACCCTACATTCACCCATGGCTGAGTAGGAAAAGATCAGAATTATTGCAGTAAATTGGCATGGGTTTCTCATTCCAACAGTTTCATGATAGCGAGTACATTCTGTAAAGGAGATAATGGACCGGATGCCTTAAATTCAGTCTTTCTACTGCTCTACTGGGCAGTTTTAGAGTTTTATGGTCCAGTTCTTGATCTGTAGGACATTTCAGATATAGATTTATTTTGGAACTGTAGGTTATCCCAGCCTGTGGCTCAGGGAGCCTAATATGTAAGTGGTTATATTTTCTAGGCTGCTATTTTGTACTTTTGGGAATTTGGGGTTGGTAATGGTATGTGGGAAAGACCTTGAGAGACTGGGCTGAGAGACCCTGCCTAGGGAACGGTCAGATAAGAGACAGCATAGCCCGCAGCTGGATAGTGGGTGGGGCAAGAGGCTCAGAAGAGACCCTCCCTAGTTTCTCAGGCTGTAAAGGAGATGGGGGGAGAATTGTACTTTCAGACTTGCAAGATTCTGTCAATGTAGCTTTATAATAAAGTAGAATTAGCTCATCTGGTTGTGATTTCTCTCTGGTTTACCCTGCGAGGCTGACATCAATCTTGCAAATCTCTTACTCTTTTCCAAAGAGAGGAATTTCAGGAATGGCCTCTGATCCTCAAGGGACTCCACTATCCAGCTGTGGGGTATGCTGTCTCTTATCTGACCATTCCCTTGGCAGCGTTTCTTGGCCCAGTCTCCCAAGGTCTTTCTCACATACCATTACAGGGTTTCTATAAGATGCTAAGTAGATCCTGTTGTCTTCAGCATTGTTCCCCATTGCAGATTAAACAGAAACTCTGAACTATAGAAGACCAATACAGGATGTTGTATCGTTCACAAAATTAGCCATGGTATAATTTAGCATTCTAACTTTTTCCTGTGCTTCCTGATGACTCTCTTTTAAAGAGCAAAGCTGGTAGAAGCTGCCTCTTTGGAGGCCTGTTTCGATCTCCTGTAGTTTAAGCCCCACTCTTTTGCTCTGCTCCCACTTTTAGACAAATGATATCTTTCCTTTCTAGCTGTTAAGAGCTTTTAGCTGGGGCTGAATCTTCTCTATCCCTCTACCCCTATAATTTGAGCACTTTTTCTTAAGAGAAGCAGAAGCTATATTATAAATAGCAACAAACATTTCCCTAGCAATGAGAGCTCGTCAAGAGTGGAATAGACTGCTTTGGGAGGTGGTGATCTTGCTTTTGATGGAGTTATGGAAAGAGAAGCTAGATGGCCATTGAATGGGAGGTTGTAGTAATTAATTCCAGCACTAGGCAGAAGGTTGGAGTGGATGATCTCCATGAAGCTCCCAATCTTTCCATGCTATAATTCTATTATTCTAAATGGAATACTTAGCACAAAGTTAAACCAATTGTAAACATTGTGACATCTCATCTTAATTTTTCATTTAATATTCTTTAGCCTGCAGAAGTTTGCTTTCCCTCCCTCCCTCCTTCCCTCCCTCATCTTCCTTCCTTCCTTCCTTCCTTCCTTCCTTCCTTCCTTCCTTCCTTCCTTCCTTCCTTCCTTCCTTCCTTCCTTCCTTCCTTCCTTCCTTCCTTCCCTCCCTCCCTCCCTCCCTCCCTGTTATGAATTGCAGGCTTTTCCCATCCTAACCCAGAGCATTTAATAACTGCTCATGGCATCCTCTTTTGTCCTTTCAAGTTCAGTTGTTACCAGGTTCCAATAAGTCACAGGAAATCCCATATTTTCAGATCTAGACAGTTTCAGGTCACCTCTCGCTCACTGAAAAATGATGTGTTAAATCCCAAAGTCAACGAAGGAAATCTGTTCATTAAAGTCAATACAAGTTTTATGCGTTTACAAATGCAATGATTTACTTAAAAATGAAGCATTAGGAAATAATCCAATCGAAGTAAAGTACCTTTAAGCCCTGTTGATTTATGGGGGAGAGACTTCAGGGCTCAGTCGGACATATGAGTCCTTCAGTTCTGCTGGGTTGTGCTACTTAGGCTGAACCTATAGCCTGTTTCACGTGGAAAGCTCAACATTGCTCATATCAGTTCCCTCATCTTCCTCAATGGATAGGTTATGCTGAGGGTTGATTAACCCATTCTCCACTCCTCTTGAGGCCAACTCGGTGCTCTTGAAAAGAGTTGAACTCCAACTCTCCTCTTTGTCAAGTGGGGAATAATATGGAAGGACATCTAGGGGACATTGAATTGGAGGAAACACTCCTTTTTTATCTGAGATCATTCTTAAATTGATATAACATGGTATAAAACCATGTTCATTCTGGGTATGAAATCTCATCATTTCTCAAAAATTATTCTTCCCTTGCGAAAGAAAACTTCTAACTTATTCTCGGGGTGCTTGAACATCTCTTTCAATTGTTGGGGTTATTGTACTTTAGGTGATGGTGTTTGTTACACATCTCTTCTGAAGCCTCCCTGGTTACTCACACATCCTAATCTGAAAGAAAGGCAAGAAATAATTTTTTCCCCCTATGGTTTCCCTGGGGGTTGAATTGAAGTAGGGGAAGTCAGAGAGACTGCAGAACACTGGTGAGATGACATTCACACACAGGGAGAGACATCTCTCTGTCTCCGTCACCTCAAAACAATTAATGAAGGATTTATAAAAGAATACCAGCCATGAGAATTTCACTAAAAAGAGATTTCAAATGCAAGTTCTCTTTAATGGAATAGAATTAGAACTGGTTTTAAAAAAGTAGGACAATCTTTCCACAGGGTGCTGGTTCTTAATATTGGGCAAATGAGAATTATTTATAAACTGCAGGGATGGCTCAGAAGGGTTTTACACATATACACACCTCTATCTATCTATCTATCTATCTATCTATCTATCTATCTATCTATCTATCTATCTATCTATCTATCTATCTACCTACCTACCTACCTACCTACCTACCTACCTACCTATCTATCTATCTATCTATCTATCTATCTATCTATCTATCTATCTATCTATCATCTACCTACCTTAGTATGTACAGTTCCCATCTTCCAGCAGTAGAAGGAATAGGACAATCATACAGGACAGACCTACAAGAACTTCATAGCATTTGCTAAAACAAACAAACAAACGAATTCAAACTGCTATTTTTCTTTTCCTTAAAGCAGAACAATGCTTTTTAAAAATCAATCTCAGTGGGGTTATATTGGTGTCTCTGAAGCAACAGCCAGGGAACATTTGGGAGAAATTGGAAAATCTTATTCTCAAGTAGGATACCGACTGGCCTCCCATGATATTGTGATCAAAGAAACTCCAAATGGAAGGAAAGCATTTGTGTTTCCATGGCACCAAGTGAGAAATTAAACACCCCCTTCTTTATGAAAAACAAGAAAAAAGCCGTGTAAGATATGAGACTATTTTGGCAAGTTTGATTCCAGAAATACAAGTCATCCTTTCTACTTCTAAGCAACCTGATAAAAAGACTTATTTTGATATCTTGAATTGAAAAAGAGAAAATTGTGGTACAAGGTGTTACAGCTTTTCTCTCCAGTCATTTACTGTTTGTTCAAATGTGTCAGTAATAGACTGTATGTGATGTATTATTTGAGGCTTTTGTTCATGTGAATGCAAAGCTCTAAGAACCAGGGAATGGGGAATAACAGACTCTAGATATTACAAATTTCTCCACTACGTTAATTTTAAAAACACAGCAGAAGACTGTCTGGCACAGAATTTACAATTTCACCCCTGAAAACTATAGGCATTCGTCATTTAAAGGAGTATATTTGTGAGCACTGTTTGTTTTGGGAGCAGGCCGAATACGAATATATACTTTATCTGTGTTAACAGGGCAGATGATATTCAGTACAAATATACAGAAAGAATCTGAACCACTGAAATTTTGAGCCACCCTCCCAGCTAATATGTGCCATTATGCAAATGGATGCTAAATTATGCAATTTTATGTCATTGACCATTGTTTAGCTTCCTCAAACCAGGCAGGATTAAGAGAAAGAGAGATTTAAAATTCATTTTTAAAGCAATGCACTTAAGACTTGAGGAATATTAAAGTGATATATGACATACCAGTTTTCCAAGGGGGACCCTGTGCTTTCATTCACCAAAGTGGGGAATGTTTATACATTCAAGCAGTTTGAATCCTGGGTTTGAGATAAAACATGTAAATGAGTTTATGTAAAAGAAAAAAAGAAAAAGAAATTACCTCTATTTGCTGGATCTCACTCGCTCGGGAAATCAGATGTTGTGCTATAACTCGCAATGGTTCAAAATTTCATAGAGTGATGACTACAACTCTGGTTCCCAACCATTTTTCCCATGGCTCTTGCCAAGGGGGACTACTGGGAGTTGCACTTCTAGTGCAACATCTGAAGGACCTTGGGTTTCTCATCTCAACACTATTCAGTGAAAGTACAGACTGGAATTCTGCACTCATCACATTCACTCAACTCACTACGTTAACTTATGTTTAGGTATGAAGTTACATTTTGGTTCAAGGGGAGTGCCTCCACTCCAGGTGGAAACCAAAGTTTGTTACTGTCTTCTTTTCCTAAATCATGGTGCAGATGGGAAGGTAGAACCATGGTTAATTCCCTTTCTAACCTCTGGACAGAGATGGAAAAGGTCCAATCTAAGAACCATAGAATGCCTAAAATGGGCTCTAATTTCAGGATCTTCTACTTTTCATCCATGGGGGGAAAGGGCTCAGTTTCCCCCCCAAATCCATTTGCAGTGTGATCAGGCCATTGCAGGTTCTTCTACAAAAACAGTAACAAAAAGGAATTGTCTTCCTACCAACCCCATTGGGATAATGGCCAAAATGCCCCTGAGCTGATGAGTGACTTACCTGTGATTAGTGCTTCTCAGGCTTTGGGGTAAGATCAAGCGTGTGTGTGTGCGTGTGTGTGCGTGAGGTGGTTAGTGCCGGATTTGGTTCAGCAGAGTTTGCAAATGTGTTCTCCAAGAAGGACTGAAGCAGATCATTCGTGTCACAACCTCTCCAGCCACGTCTCAGGACATGAGTTCCTAATAAGGCCAGGCAAAAAATCACCTTCACCTTTTAAGCTCTAACACTGTTGCTTTATCTTCTGCCGTTCTTCATATTCTCATTCACTTGCTTAATCTGCTTCCTTAAATGGTTAAAGGGACTCAGAATACTTTGGCCGGCTTTCTCATTAAAACCAGTCCTGATAGGCAAAAGATATGGCGGCAAAGTGGTTGTTTTGCTCCCCCAAAGCTGTCTGTCCATGTGGGTTCACCAGGAATGTGGAGCTTTCTCTTTGCCACAAAAGATGTTTAAATGATTTTTAAAACCTCAACCCCTAAATCGGGTCAGCAGAACGCCTATTTCTCTGAGCGAGGGAACTACTTCTGGCCTGCCATTTTGACATTCTCACTGGGAAACTGATGCCAACAACCCCCATCCTGGAGACACATATGTGGTCTCTTGGCTGCCTAGAATGATGGCCATCTGCTCAGATGGCTTCCTGCCCACTCAGGTTGCCTTTGGGAACGTGTGCCGGCCAGTGATTGGCTCAAGGATGTTTTTCAAACTGGGTCAGCCTGAACCTCATTTTGGGAAGGGCCTAGGAGGAAAAGGAAAGAAATGCATTTTGCAGGCATTGTTGTTGGTATCTTTCTGGAAAAGCTTTAAGGGATCATTTCAACATACAGTAATGTCATGTTGGAGAAATGCTACTGTATGTCTGTGCCTGGGCAGAAAAATTCCCTGTGAAGAAAACACAAATAGGGGAATAATTAATAACAAAATACCCTTATTGCTTACTGAGATTCTCAATCTTAATTCTAATTTCTTCCATCTTTTGGCACATTTGAAAGAGGATCCGAGGTACAAGCAGAGAGATACCGCTTTTCAGAAGTAGATTGGCACTGATATCCTATCTGCAATCCCCAACCAACCTCACCTTCGGTTGAAATATTGTCACAATTATGCTAACGGCTCTCGCTGAAAATGCCAATCAAGTGACATTTATAGATATTAGATGAACTAAGAGGCAGCTCATGAAACATCACCAAATCTTAGAAACTGCTGAAGCCCCACATATCCCATATCTGTTTCAGAACTCCAGAAATGATGATGGCTCTTCTGTGAGCAAATGCAACATTTCGCTTTCTCTGTAAAAAAGGGTACAGACATTTCCTTTGCATGCAATTCAATCTCCAGCACGTCCAGGTAGCTGCAGGGGAGACTGTTGTCCAAAATCTAAGAGATCCATTGCTAACCAGTGCAGGCTAGATTCTGATGGTCAGCTGGGGAGAGACAGACACTTTTTGCATAAGAACATCCAATCTTTGACAACCATAGGAAGCGTGGTGGTGATGGGATGATGGGTCTAGAGGAGACAAGGCTGAAATGTTTCAATTTCTCCCTGGGTTTTTGGGGTGGGAAAAGGAGCAGGAAGCCTCCAGGCAGCAAATTGAGCCTATCCCCACCCTTTAAACTCACCACATCCCATAGCAACTTGGAGTTTTTCTCAGGATGGGAAAGACGTAGGCACCTCTTGGAACCTTTCCATTCCTGCTTCCACTTTCAACACTGAAAGAAAAATTGCCCCACTGAAATCAGGATATTTTGCCACCTAGTTTTGGCAGTGTGATCTTGGAGTTGCAGGGTTGCTTGTGGCCTGTGGGGACCATCTAGTCTAACGGATGGATCATCGGGAGGAGTGGTCAGCTTTCACGGCTGCCTGTCAGCACCACCTAAAAGACAGAGTGTTCTAAACTTCATTTTCATGGGATCCTTCTGCTTGAACTGCCTTGGGAAAGAGAGACTCGGGTGCAATAATTGGATGGGGTTCAATCTAGTTGTCGTGCTGGGTGCAACTTACAGTGAGAAAAAGTAACCAGGTGTCTGCCAGCTCCAGTCAGCAGGCCCAGTGATGGGATTTGGGGAATGTAGGGCAAAAGATCTGGAGGGCGCAGATTCAGATCCTGAAAGACTGGCCTCTGATTGCAGTGATAATCTTGGCTGATCTCTGCTGGAAGGCAGAAATTTTCTAAGCTTCAGAAAGGGGAAAAGTCGTGCGAGTTCTTTGTGGAACTGGCAAGGAGGGGAACTGAAAGGGTCTGGAAGGTCCATCAAACATTGGCTAGAGGTCTATCGGGAAATGACAAGCTATATTTTGCCCACCCTTGCTCAAAGAAAGTGCGAGCAGCATTAGAAAATATAATCTGT
The DNA here is from genome assembly GCF_059951505.1 of Python bivittatus. Lineage (NCBI taxonomy): Eukaryota > Metazoa > Chordata > Lepidosauria > Squamata > Pythonidae > Python > Python bivittatus. The sequence continues at coordinate 15,262,627 of NW_028277042.1, forward strand.
TTACAGAACATGCCTTGAGATTTTGGCGGAAGGTGGTTATTATTAAGACGAGCAGTTTGCCCGAGATGATCAACTCTTTGCCAGTTTATTTTTACTGCATGCTGGGCCCAACGGCTGAGCCTCCCATTCTATTCAGCTCTGCCCCAAATTGTCCATTGAAGCCTCGTCACACCCATTGCCCAACTAAAGATCAGCTTTCTCACTTTTATTATGACCTTTTTTTTGCCAGCATTCACCTCAACCAGCAGTTATCCCCCATGTGCTACTCTGGCTACCACGTGGGGTGGAAAATAGGGGAATTTGAGAGCACAACAGTCAAGCAGAAATTAAAAATCTTTACATGGAATAAGTCAAGAGAGAGAGAAGTTTTTTTTAAAAAAAGAGCACAAATTGTGTACTGGAACACTTTAGATTTCTTGCGGCATGGGGTCTGAGTACCACTTTCTCCCTCAAGCTTTATTACATGGTTAGAAGGCCAGCAATACAAAACTTACGGTTTGATTTTTGAAACACCTATGGTGGCATAGCTTGAACTTCAACATTGCCGCCGACAGCTCCCTGTGGTGAAACATACAGGTCTCTCAATAGAGCCATATGTATGATTTTTGCTAAGTGCTCGCCATTCCCCATCCTACATACCCCCGTTTCCAGAAGTGACACTTAAATTGGTATTTTTGCATTTCTCCTTATGGGGAAAAAAGAGAAAGAAATGACTAAAATGCACACACTGTTGAACCACGACTCACTCACTCACTCTCTCTCTCTCTTGGACATTTTCTGATTTGGTGTCAGTACTGGGCTAGATGTAATTATGAGAGAGGAAAAAAGACTCTTTGTGTCTGTTCCACAGGCCCCAAAAACTTCGGAGCTGTTGCAAAGCGCTTCAGCCTAACTAAATGTGCTACGGGACAGACTCAGCCCCAGAAATTCTGTTCAAAGTTAAACAGCAAACCAAGACATGGGGGCAATTGGGCCAAACGGTGCCAAGGTTCCTTTCGTTGGCAATATCCATAGAATAATAATAAATATGATTGCTATTTTGCCCACCAGTAGAGAAAAGCCCTTCACAATCCTAATTCTGGAAAATCTGTGCCGTTTTTCATGGTAGCATTTGGCAGAGCTAGGCTTTTCTCTTTCAGGAATATTGCTACGCTTACATACTGTCTCCTTGCACCCTAATAAAACCTATCATGTAATTTCATGGGATCCTGTCTTTATATATTCCATCTTTACAAAAAGATAAAGAAGGAAATCTAGCAAAGTCAGAAGCTCTTTTCTATGATGTCAAAACAGAACCCTATAAAATCTGACAGTACAGAAAGACTTTTGAAGTTGTCTAATGATATCTTATAATTATCCCCCTGGGCATTTATAATTGTCCTCATGACATGTAATTATGCAGATACATTTATGTGTAACCCTCCCCCCATTAACTATGCTTGTGTAACGTGTGCAAAAGTTTGGTAAAAGTCTTGCTCCTGTGTGGCAGAAATCGAAGTTTACATGTCTGACATGTCGCCAATGCTCTTTTGATTGATTTTGTTTCTGTCTCTGCATTGATATATCCTTGTTCAATGCAAGAAATGAATGAGCCACGCTCATCTCCGGAAAGAAATGTTGAGTTGCGACCAGCACGTAAAGGTTCCGTGATCTAATGTCCTGCATATGTACTATACTAGATTTGAACTCTTCCTCAGCGACAGCGTGCTATGCTTTACAAGGTAGGGTTAGAAAAACTCCTACTGAAATCCAGTTAATTGCTACCAGTCAGTGTCAACAACACTAAACAAGCAAATAATCTCACTCAGTGCAAGGCTTTTTCCTGTATCCTCTGCCATCATTCTCAGTGGTAAGGAACTGTGAGATAGGACAATGCTTCGGATTTGATTAAGTGGCTTTGGAGTATGTGGGAGCATGCATGCAGCACCTGTCAGAGACTCATTAAACAGCCACTTTTCTCCTTCAGTAGTCATGTGATTCTGGAAAAAGACATGGTGGTTTTAATGAGTTGCCAACAGTTGCTGCCTTCACACTCCCAATATGCTGAAGTCACTTTTTTCAGAATCAGATCAGAAGCACTGGCCAACCCTCTGTGGGATGGTACATAACCCTCCTGGAAAACACCAGAAAACGTAGAATCATAAGAGTTCTCTGATCAGATCAAGAATCCAAATTAAATCTCTCCAACCTCTCCTTGTATAAATTTAGCAAAGGGGGGCTTGCACTTCCAATTACCCCTGTTGTGTACGCTTATGTATAGCAGAAGAGGATAAAACAAAGAATTCACCCTCAACGTTAAAAACAGCATCCTTAAAAATAATTTAAAAGGCCAAATTCAGGAAGTGTTTTAGCACCTTCTCTAAAAACAGAGAGCTGAGCTTTCGTATCTAGGATTATGCTGTTTGTTAACATCCTTCTGCTCTCATCAGGCTGTCTCCCAAATTTAATCTGGCAAACTTCAAAAGTATTATTTTTAGGGAGCAAGCCACGCTGCTGAAGTTTTTAAAATACTTACTTGGTTCAAAATGTGAATTCGTTCACAATATAACTGCCAGATATACTAAGACTCAAACATCCTTTGATCTAGAAGTCCCCATCAGGAGTTCTTTAACATTAGATCCATATTCTTGGCCATTCTTGTTGATCCCCAGAAAACTACATTGGGCTAAAAAGCCATCTACTTTCAGCTGAAATTTTTATTCCCTGGTCAAACTATCTGATCAAGTAATCTTACAGCTGGTGAGATCTTTGCTATATTTTGAATCTTTTTTCAGTGGTTCTTGCCAACACTGTGTTCATATCTTCTTCCCTGGCTGGTGTTTGTAGCAAACTTTTGCATATAGGCAAAGTGTTTCCTCGTTCTTAAGATTTGCTCTGAAACATGGGAAATGCAAAACTGCTTCCAAACCAAGACCACTTGTATATGCCCTATAATTAATTTTAAGTGTGCACTGCCCATCCTAGGAAAACCAATTCCTAATATGGTTGGTGATTGCACCACGGCATTTATGAAAAATGCTGCTCTTTTTTTACCCCAGATGTGCTGATCAGCTTTTATTTTGCTCATAATTGCAACTTGCTGTCTAGAACAGAGATCTTTAGAAAGAATATATAAAATCTTCCGATTAGAGCAATGTATCTATCTGAGTAAATAAATAAATAAAATGGCACAATGTGCATTTTCCTGTTACAGATTAGCTTCTCAGATAATAGTCCTCTGAAGCACTGACGATGCTCCTCCTTGTAACAAAACCTTGGTGGGATTTGGTTTCTGTATCTTTACACCATCTTTATACATCAGCCTCTTCTGGACACCATCTTTATACATCAGCCTCTTCTGGACACCATCTTTATACATCAGCCTCTGCCAGTTTGGTACCTTTCAGATGTGTTATTCTGTTCCAAAAATCTGTACCTTGTGGGTAGTCCACCGTATCTGGGGGCTTTCAACTGAGAGAAATTGTTGCACATATTTGTAGGTACTAGAATCACAGCACTTGGCCAGTTCAACTCCTTGCAATGACAGAATTCCAAGACTCAGTTCACAAATAGTGCCGTCGTAGGGAGATGTAACAACCTGGTTGAAGACCATTTCAGATAACCCAACTTACCTCTTGATGAATTCTTGTGTTCCCAAATTTAATGGCAAGTTCTAGAATTTATAAACTTGTCCCATCTGATGTTTTTGCTCTTAAACATCACCCATAGCACACATTAAGGGTAAAAAAAAAAAAAGGATTGACATTCATCCAATGTATTCCCTTTATTGAACGGTATTAGTTAATGCAATCAGATTCAGTCACATTTATAAAGCAGATCATCCAGTTGCACTGAAACTGATGATATTCATTATTACATTTTTTTTTTATTAATCACTGTCCGGTGAACTGGCAAATCCAATCAAAGCATTTAGTCTTTAATTGTTAAAAAAAACAACAAAAAACAAAATAAAATAGTGTAAAAAATAATATATTCAGACAATAGCCAAGCCGTCACATCACAATGCACAATTACCTAAAATTGCAATTAAAAAGCAGTTAAACAGGGAAGGAAAATAAAGTCAAAACTGAAAAAGAACAAAAGGGGGGGAGGGAAGGGGAATCACTCCTAAATCTAGAACTATCAGTATAATACAAGAAGTAACAAAGGAATAAGCGCATCAAAGCAGATTCCTATCTAGCAACTATAAATTCAGTCAGAAGCAGAAGGTTTAAAGTTCACTTAGCTCAAGCAGGACAATAAAAAATACTGCGCATGGAATACTTTTAATCTCTTCCATTAATATTCATTTCCAGCTGCTTATAATAGCAGCGCCTCATGGCCAAATCATTAGAGTTTTACATCTGGGTTGCAAATGACACTTTGATTGGATGTAATGTTCAAATGGTCCTCCCCACTGAGTTTCCGTCAAGTCCTCTGCTGAGAGGTCTCCTGTCGTGCTACGCTCACTGAGCATGCTGGCTCAACGTGTGGTTCTGGAAAAAGATGGGGGAAAAGGAGACGTGCGTGAGGGGCAGAATAATAGAAACCGAGCCCATGCCCTCCTACTCAGTCGCATTTATGCAGAACTCGACATAAAAGCTTTGCAATTATTACCAAACAAAATGCAGTAAAGAGGAGCTTGGGGGGGGGGGGAGGAAGGCAAGTGAAGGAAGGAGAAATGCTTCTAAGTAACAGCTGCCAGTGTGACATGTTTGCTTTGTACCAGCAGATCTGTTAATGCTGGCATGAACTTAGGGAAGGGGGAAAAGCAAGGCGGAAAAGGGAGAAAGAGAAACACCCTGTAACCGAATTCCCCTCGCCAAGTACCATCTTGAGGATTTCATGACATCAAGGCCCAGGGCTAACCCTTTGCAAGGGAAGTTGGCTCCAGAGACATCTTTAACTGCAACAATTAAACAATGTTTTCTCAACTGCTTAGGGACGCCCATTTTCTCCTTGCCATCGTCTTCATTCTCACTTGGCATGAATAAGAAGATCTCGAAGGAAAACCAAGCCAGAAAAAATCCTTGAGAAGCAAGCTCGGGCTACAGAATCCATTTGTCCAGGTCAAGCTCATTGTTGCAAAAGGATACAGATGAATGCAATGCCACCAATGGGAGGCGTGTTCCCACTGCCAATGGAGAGTCCGCAAATTCACAAGAAAAAGGGGTGAAAAAATGTAAGAGAGCAGTGTTCTGGGCACTATGGCTTTCACAACCCAAAGGGGTTAACTGGCCACTTGGAAAAATGGCAGCTGCATTACCTAGGCTTGGTCAAAGGATGACATTTATTGCACACTTCTGCAATTAGCGTCCATTCTTTTATAAAGGGAGCTGCAATTGACTCCCTTAAGGGAAATATTACAGATCAGACATCCTGTCTTGTCATTTGCCAAGATGCTAAATAAAACCTAATGTTATGCAGAAGTAGCATTTCCAGTCTAATGCAAACGGAAGTCATGTCTCAGAATTACAAGCACCTTAGGGATGTTGTGTTGAATACCCATCTCTTCAAAGTGCAGGAGATCTCATTACTCATATAGTCCTTGTGCCAATGTCTACAACACCACCACCACTTCATTGCTTTTAGACCTGAAACTTTTCTCAGAGAACTGGGCATGACTTTTTGAAAAAATTCATCTTGTGTTGAACAGATGGCAACAGAGTTCCCCTTTGGTTCCCCATCACTTTGGTTTTTCACTGTAGAGATTCTTCTTTAGCATTCCCCAAGTTGGTACTTTCTAGATGTATTGGCCTACGATTCCCATAACTGAGCGTTGAATTCCCACATATCTGGACATCAACAGGTTGAGGAAGTTTGCTATTTCTCTACCATGATTTATAAGCAGTGGGAGAGATGTTGCTTCTGTGAACTGAAGACTGTAGTGTGGGGTTCATGGTCCTCTCTGAGGTTGGTTGTTTGCTTGCAGACATTTCACTCCCCAGCTAGGTAACGTCATCAGTGCAAGTGAGTGTGAAGTTAGCATTGAGGATGTTACCAAGCTCAGGAGAGCACCAAGAACTCCACAGTTCAACCCTGAGCTATACATATTCCCTTCTATTGAAGACTGTAGTCCTGATTCAAAGAAACAAGTTCACGGAACTCAAACTATCAGATTCCCTACCACTACTAAATCCAGTACATTCTTGGGGGATTTTTGTAGGAACCCCTTTGCCATAGAAACTGAAAACACACAGCTTTGAAATCACTTCACTATCACTTTTTTGCCTGTTGCGTCTGAGATTTTATAATAGGTTGTGAGATTTTCTTTTATAATTATCTCAGTAGGAAAAATGAGTGAGAGCTGAGTCTAAACAAACTGTAATTCTGGCCCTATTGATTTGCCCTGGAAAGCCATCCACCAGCTATCTTCAACTTTTCCCAAATCTTTTATTTCCTCCCACAGCTTAGGAAAACCTAAGCGATGCAAAGTTGCTTTTTGTACCAGCAAAGGTGTTGGCAGTGACATTTAACTAAGGGAAATCAATGTTTACCAGCTTTGCCTCCATTTAAATACTTGGCTACAATATGCGCTAAATTCTGTGCACTTCCAAGGAGTGACCACAAGGTGACAATAGTGCTGTGGAATTTGGAAATATGACAAAGTTATGAGCTCTGAGCTTCAGACGAAAGCCTACACAAAGATGCTCATTTGTTTTTGCTCACTTTGGGACAGGAAGGGAGGGGAATTGGCAAGAAGGGCCACTGTTTGGGGAAGAGAGAGGGGATCCATACAGCGAGATGTTTTGTAATTAAGAATACAAAAACCTAACCAGAGTTTCTAAGTAAAGTTAACCGCTCTTCCATTAACAACAGTGTGGGAGAATCAAGATCGCTCAACTGGATCTTTACTGCAATTATGCATAATCATGGATTTCTAATCCAGCCTCTCCCAACCTGGTGATCTCTACATGTTTGGAAATGCAGATTGCAAAATTCTCATCTAGTATCCCAGCAGATCTGGGGTATCAGCTTGTAGAAAGCTAGTCTGTACATATATGTATGTATGTATGTATAAATTTATAAAACTATTGCTTATCAACAAAACAGTATTTAAAAAAAAGAGAGATCAGGCTTATTCATGACTATCATCATTCATTTAATATGTACCCTATTGTTTTTGTCTTAGACACCCAATAAATAAATTTTTGGGAGGTGCGAGGAGAATCCATAAGGTCAGGATTCCACAGCATCAGCCAGCTGTCTTGCCACCACAACTGCAAAAGATGGGATCATTTTCTTTTTCATTTTGCTTATTTTTCTTCCTTAAAACAATTCAAAATCATGGCTCACTAAAATAATTCTTTAGTAGTAAGCAAGATTGAGCTACGGAATGAGAGCCAGTTTGGTGTCATGGTGGAAGGCACTGGACTAGAAACCAGCAGACCATGAGTTCCAGTCCTGCCTTGGGCACAACGCCTAAGGTTGACTTTGGGCCAATCGCTCTCCCTCAACCCTAGGAAGGAGGAGCAAGGGCAAACCACTTCCGAAAAATGTTGCCAAGAAAACAGCACAGACTTGTCCACTTAGTTGCTAGGAGTCACAATTGAGTCAAAGGCGTGCACACATATGCATACACATGCAATAACCTCCTTTGGAGATACAGATGGCCCCAATTCTGCTGGGATATTGTAAACATGTTGACACAGTTTTGTTCCAGGAAGCTTTCACTCTTGGATTAGATAGCTGAGTTTAGTTTTAAGGGTGCCCCTGATGTCAACTGTTGTCTTTTAAATAGTTTAACTGTTTACATCAAGCTTTTACTTTGTCTTTTGCATTTGACTTCATTGTACCCCATCCAGATTCTGGAAAGAGTTTAAAAATACTTTAAAATAAACCAATGTATTAATTTATTTTTATATAAATAATATTACTATAAACACTGCAGCACCCAAAATCAGAGGAAGGCCTGAGTGGAGAAGTATGCTATTCATTTAATGCTCTCCCTCAAAAAATTATTTCCAAAACCTGAAAAGTTTTTGGAGAACTCACAAGAGAACACCCACATCTCACATAAAATGCTTGAATAAATAATCTCATATCAAATTGCAGAAGATTTTGGGATTTCACAAGACAGCAGCAACTTTCCATGGAAGAACAAAACTCCTTTTGTTTGTTCTTGCTAAAATTTTGATCATGCTGACATCTTCCCAAATTCTCCTGAGCAATTATTCAAGGGAGGTGGGGAAGAGCTGTATGCAATATTTTACACTTGGACTGACAAAAATAAGTCTGTCTGAAGGAGAATAACTGGTTGGGTAGGGCAGAACAACTTCAATAATTTGACCAACACAAGGAAAGAGGAAGTACAGGTGGATGGGTGGGCAAAAAACAGTTTCCTATCTTACTATCCATGGATGGTCCATGCCATCTTTACCTTAACATACATTTCCAACGTCTCCTGGAAGCTGTGAATATTGATACCCAGTTTAGAAGTTTAGAAGGTCTGGTTGCAGACATGCTCTGGGCCTCCCACACATATGTGCAACTACTACTTTTTCTCTTCCCTTTCCTTCTCCATTCAGAACCTGCTATGACAACCACAACATTTCCACTAGCAACTTAACCTCCAGCCTGGACCTGGGAAGCACCATGACATTCTCTTATGTATACACAAATCTTCCCATGCTCCAAGGTGCTCCTGGCTGGACTGAGGCAGCCACTAAACTCACTGGCCTTTAATAACAGTTTCTTTGGTCAACTTGAACAGTAGCCTTTAAAAAGAAGAAATCTGAACAAACTGAGCATTCACCAATTGAAGCAAGCAAGGGGTGCTAGTGTTGAGATTCGTTCTTATTTAGGCAAAGTCATTGGAGAGATACAGCACCATCAGTGCTCCTGGTAAGGCATTTGGCCGATAGGCCAAGAACATTATTTTCACTGTATGTGTCTGCTGTATTGATTAAACCAGGGCAAGTCAATAACAGAATGGCATGTGCCTCGACATCTGATAATGAAGCCCTTCTTGTGAACCTTCTCCTCCACAGACATGGGTTAATCATACCTTCTACACCCATCTAATATAAAGATCATGCTGTCTTTATAAACAAGAGGCCAGACAGAGATTCAGAGCAATTACACTCGAATTCAACAGTGATTCAGATGAGATACCTACTCTTTTCCTCTCTCAAGGCCCTCAGCCTTGATAGACTGTCAAGCCATGCATTGATCCCAGGGGCTGGGAAGGGCTACTCCCCATAAATAAAATCAAAGATGCTGGGGTTCTTTTTTTGGGGGGGGGCAGTCCATATAATCCTACTGAGCAAAACTGCAAAACAGACCCACATCTGCATTAAGGAGACGCTGACTGGCTCAAAAAGCTTAGGGGCTTCTCCCTCAGTGAACTGAAGATAGTACGCAAGGTGAAATGGACTGTGTCTAATTATCGCTGGGTTCCAGAACAAAAGAAGAAATTGTGTAAAATGTCTTTTCTTGGATCAGGAATCTGGGTTTTAAAATAAACAGACCTATTGCCCCATTTACTGACTAGAGAGACATAGATCAGGGAATGGAAGCCAACCAAATGCTTCGTCATTCCATCTCTTAAGTCTTATTCTCACTGGTGTCCCATCTGTGGATCTTTCTAGGGCAAACTTGAGAATGAGTCCAAAGAGGGAGACTTTGACTTCAGCTGTAGAACTTCCTTGCAACATTGTTGGTAGGCATGCAGATGACACATGTTGGAGAACATGTGAGTACGTATCCTATCAAGAAAAGTATGGAATACTGTATACTCAACTATGGGGTTGTGTGTCAGTGATAGTTCCTTGAGAATAATATTACACAGGAAACATATTCACTATATTTCTGATTGCATTGCAGCAAAGTATATCTTTGTTAGGAAGTATCATGATGGATCCTGTGGCTTATGCTTTGAAAAAAAATAAAACAATTCTGGGTCATAAAAGCACAGTGACCCTGTAATGCTACTTCAAAGCCACCTGCAGACTTCTACAAATGCATGGAAAGCTGAGAGTTTGGCCATTCAATTGCAGATATGCCCAGCATTAACACTTTGAAAATGTAAAGAAGCAGAGAGCTGGGGAAACAGTCTGTGTTAGTTCCTGAGGAGCAAACGCTCTGATCGGTTCCATACTGGGCTTGGAAAACTCAGCAACAGCTTTGTCATCATCCATAATTGGAAAATCATTCACTTTCTTGTCCCCACCCAAATCCAGCTATGAAGTTTGGAATCAATCACACTCCAAATGATATAAAGTTCAGGACTATCCTAGGCACAAAAATTTAGATATTTTTGGATGCCTCATGGCCACACTAAGAGGCCAGGTGCCCTGGCAAAGTTCCCTAGTAGCATTCAAGTGGCTAGGCAAGAGATGTGCTAATTTGGCCACAACTTGAACCAAAGATATTCAATATGACGTGACTGTTGAATATGATATTCAGTATGGATATCATTACGAATTATGGATCTAAACATAATTAAATTCCTGTTTCAAGATACTGAATATGGATCTTTGATTACACTGCCTTCCCCTGCATGATCATCTTTTGAGACACAATGTCTTGGCAGATCCACCTCTATTTTTCAGCTGTGGTTGAGAACCAAAGAGGCAAACCACGTAAGCTATGGTTCTTTTTCAGTTAGCGGTTCCCCTTAACTGGAGGTTAGAGGAGTTTATTGTTAAATCCCTGCTAAAACAGCACAGTGGTTATATGCTTTTCCTCGTATGTAAGAAGCTGCTGGTCTGTTTCCTTAATGGCCGATGTTACTCTAGTACAACATGGGACAACCTGTCAATAATTTGGGATGTTTTGTGCCCTGACACCCTAAAAAGAGATTATCAGTTCAAGGAATGGCTTTGTGACTTCACTTGGTAGAACTTAAAATGATGGATTTAAGGGAATGAGGTTATAGAAGACCTGTGAGTCGTAGAGGGGGTTTGTACAAACTCAACGCTTAAAATGTTATGGCCAACAACTGGTCCTGGAATGCACAGATGTGTGCTGCATTTGCCCATCATTCTGAGTGGCAGGCAGAAACGGATGGACAAAATGATCTCTGTTTGCCTTATGCTATTTTTCTCTTTTCTAAACCAGATGAAAGAAAGCTTTGGGGCAGGGGAGAAGAGAGATGAGTCACCTTTGTACTCTTGGGCAGTTTGTGTGTCTATACACTTATTTTTAGAATGGTTTGACAGTTATCCAAAGGTCTGATGTTAACAGATGGCCTGTCTTAAAGACTCATATGCTCACTAGCATGCAATTCCGAAAAACGGTAAATGTACTCGAGAGCGTGCCATAAACAGCTTTCAATGAGTACTCCAAATCCAATTTCGTTACCACAGTTCATTAAAACTGATAGCAGGTAACCCAAGCTGCACTTAATTCCCAATCCAGTTATTCCAGGTAACAGGCAAGTACGGTTAGTTATCTGCCTCTTTTCGTTTCCCAAGATACATGCCATTTTGCCCTATTTCTTTTTCCATCCATTATGTTATAGAGTTAAAAAACCTGAACTTGAAGAAAAAGGAGCTGATCGTCCAAAAATGGATTCTCTCTCAAAGGTGAGAAGATGAGCCAGAAGCCATCCATGATTCCCCTCACTGGTGCCAACTGTAATAGTAGTCCCAGTCCCAGTAATAATAATGTTGCTGAGAGCAAAGGGTCTACAAAGTCAGCTAAACAAACATATCAAATACACAAAGAACCTTAATCAACATATTAACATATAATGGTTAACCTGTTGATTAAGGTTCTTTAGGTATTTGATATGTTTATTTAGTTGACTTTGTAGACCCTTCACTCTCAGCAGATCACGGTAGGAAATGGGACAACTGGCCTCTGATATTTGTGTACTAAGCTGAAGAGAATGAGAATCTCTTTCTAAGAGTAACTTCTAAGTGATCTCATCTTTCCTTCAGATCGGTTCTCTACATCCATATTTCTTTTCACTAATTCTCATACTTGGCTGCAACTGTGCAATTATCATGGTGCATTTCTTTCTTTCTTTTTCTTCCTCAATTAACCTCTATGTCAATGTCTTCCTGCTTTATTGCCATACATGGCTGGCACCCTCCTTGAGTCAGCAAACTGATTTTCCATGCTACTCACTTCACTGTGCTATTGCAGAACTGTAAATACGGCTATGAGGACGTTTTTCCAAGGTAAAACCTGGAAGGGAAAATCATCAAGAATGGCAGACAGAATTTCAAATCCCTCCCTCTATTGCCAAGCTCAGGTGGTGTGACTGGAATGAGGCCAAAATAGTGTCACCGAGGCCCAAACAATGTTATGTTTTAGGCTAAAATATTGTTCTTTTCCTAAAAAGGATGTTCACTTGAACACTGCTGTAGGTCAGAGATCCAAGTTTGTCCTTCCTAATACAGCTTTCCATAATCTAATACCTTTCACCACACCACAACTCCCCAAATTTTCATTCAACTTTAAGAGGGCATGAAGTTGGGGCATGCTACCCCAGTATTAACTAAATACTGGGACCTGTGAGCAAATGGGATACATTAATTCTGTTTCTGCAAAGAGTAGATGTGTATATGGCTCTAGACATTTGCTAATGATCAAAAAAACATCCTAGTCACTGAGATGAAATAAAGTTCCTGCACTTCCATGGGCAGGATAAAGATCAGCATCCCAACGGACTGTCCTTCTTCACATGTTACATGCATGTCTGCAATCATTAAGTGACATACACTGAGAAACAAGCACAGGATGTGGTTCTTTATCGAGTATTAATTCAATAACCATCCTGGGCTTGCCCACCTTCCTTCCAGGAACTCAAGAAGGTGTACATTGTCCTCCCTCCCATGTATATCATCCAAAACACCTTGTGTGACAAGTCTGACCCAGAGAGATGTAGGAGTTATCCAGTGAGCTTCATCAGTGATTAGAACCTGTGCCTCCTCATTCCTAGTCTAACCACAGTACTACGTCCTAGGTATCAAAATATGAAATTTCATACCTATTTGCTATGACTTACATGGTTTTACAAGACAACAGCAGCAGTTCATGAGCAACAGGGCTATCAGTGGCTTCTAGGTTTGAGGAGATTCTGCTACTACAGAATCAAAGGCAGCATATGAAGCTCGTACATTAGATATTAGTTGCTAGGGAGCAACAGTGCAAGAAAGGGATTTCCCTGCTGCCATGTTTGCGCCACACTAGACGAGATGGGTCATTGGCCTAATCCAGCAGAGTTCTTATGTTCATTTTATGAACTGTAGGGAAGAACAGCTCAATCTGTGCACCTGACCACCCATATCTTGAATATGTTACCTTACGGGTGTGACAAGTTTTAAATCCCAGGATGACTGCCCACTTTTCTTTCCTGTCTGTGAATCTCAGGATGAACTAGCAGGAAATCATCTGAGATCATAGCTGGAACTGACATTATCTCAGAGACATCATTAAGAGTCATACTGTAAGGGCTACATACTCCCTTTAAAAAAACCTAATGCTTTTGTGAAGAAAAGTAAAGGAAAACCCTTGGGATGTTTTCCTTAGCACAGCACTTTGGAAATTAAAAAAGAAGAAACAGAAACAGCAGCACTAGAGAATATACTATTAAGAGATAAGCAAAAATCCTCTGTAAAAGAGACAATATATGTAGACAGATTATGATTCTTTCAGGTACCCACTGAAACAAGGCAACAAATAATACCCTATCTCAAAGGAGAACATGCTCCTGAGAATTTTATTTCCAAAAGCTCACTTCATCAACCTTTGATTTGCATTCTTCGGTACCCCATGCTGAAGGTCAAAAATAGATTTGAGGATGAACCTGGCATTTCCTAGCTCTCTACCAAAATGCAAAATGAGAAAATGAACCCACATTTAATTATCATTGTCAGGAACATATGACGGGAGATGTTTAAGCGTCTTTGACATATGGTGGCCTCCAGACATAATTTCCATCTGACTGTGTAAACAAGATTTTGTTTTGTTGTGTTCAAAGAATAGGAGAGGGAGAGAGAGAAATGGAAAATCCCAGCACACTCTTGACAACAGTTGGCCTTTTGACCTCTGTTTGGACAATCCACAGTCTTGTTGTTGATGTGTCTCCTTCCATGAACATGGGCTAAAGTTAGGAAGGGCTTCAAGCCCAGAAGAACTGGCTGGCTTCTGATCTCTGGTACACTGGCATGCTCTGCTGAACACACTGGAATAACATGCAGCTATCTCGACATAAAGTAATGTTCTACTGCTAACAATGTGCTTGGAAGTGGAAGGCCTCCTGTCAAGTTTGAAAATCAGATTTCTAAACTAGAGTCCATGTTCAGGGCAAGGCCAGAGAAGACGACTGGAATGAGTTCATTGAATATTTATGATTTATAACAGACAAGACAGCAAATCCAATGGTGTTTCAGGCTCAACAGCCCTTCCCCTCCTTTAAGATACTTATTAATGGCAACAGTGGTAACTTAGGAGGCTGGCAGCCTTAAAATTTAGAAGATTCACAGAAGGCTGATTGCATGCGCTATTTGCTTTTCTTCAGGAAAGCATTTCCCTGAGATCAGCTGTCACGTAAGTGAAGCCAGAATTGCCGCTTGGAATGTGGACTCATTACATTTTCTCCTGTCCCCCTCCTAGGACCTGGTTTAGAAATTACACCTCTTTTCTCCTCCCCTTTTTTATTGCAGCCCTGACCATCTTTCTAGCACTGATCCCCTTTCCACTGCATGTATTATTTATCAGGTATGCTGGACTATGAGAGCCAGTTTAGTGTAGTGGTGAAGGCATGGGGTAGAGACCAGGAGGCTATGAGTTCCAGTCCCACCTGAGGTACGAAGCCAGCTGGGTGACCTTAGGCCAGTCACTCTCTCCCAGCCCTAGGAAGCAGGCAATGGCAAACCACTTCTGAAATCTTGCCAAGAAATCTGCAGGGACTTGTCCAGGCAGTCGCCAGGAGTCAGCACTGACTTGAAGGTGTGTGTGCGTGCACACACGCACACTGGACTATAGTTCTGGCAGTTTGTTTAAATCTTAACAGCTTAACTTGGGTGCTCAATCTGTGCCCCAGACCCATTTTTGCAGAGTCTCATTACCATAATTCAAAAACCACCATTTCCTACAGTTTTGAGGCATGAAACAGAAGGAAACTGGAGTATACATCCTAAATCAGTTCCATGCCTAAATTAGGTTTAATCACCATCATGCTAAGCTGTTAAGATTCTGGCCTTAGCGAGAAGAAAGATATATTAGTTCTTACTTCCAACAGTAAACAGTGATAATGCAAAAATTCCATCAGGTTTAAGCAAATGTGCTCCGTGACTGAGTGTATTTCTTGTCCTGATCTGTGTGCACATACTGTGGGTACATTATAAAGAAAAGGAATTTCCATCTGTATGGGGTTCCCCATAAGAGAAAGCAAGCAAAAGAAGCAAATATGTGTAGCTCAGGGTTGAACTGTGGAGTCCTTGGGGTTCTCTGAGCTTGGCTGTTTTCTTGCGAACATTTCGTTACCTGGCTAGGTAACATCTTCAGTGCTAGAAGATGTTACCTAGGACAGACAGGCAGAAGGCTTGCAGAGCGCATCCACGAACACCAACTAGCAGTCAGAAGACATGATGAAAACTCCTTAATCTCACAACACATGGACAGACTTAACCATAGTTTCAACTGGGAAACTGTCAGCATCTTAGACCAAGCTAAATCCAAAAATGCAAGGGAATTCTTGGAAGCTTGGTATTCAGACAAGGCACCCATCAACAGGCACATAGAGATAAACAACATCTACACACTATTCAAAAGAGACAATAAAAAGAAAACAAAAGACCAGAACGTCTCCTCACCAGCAGTCATCACCCAGATAAGCAGAGATTAACACCAAGATTATCACCAGACATACTGTACAATCAGCAGTAAACAATACTCTAATCAAGGAACTACCAGAGGGAAAAAATAAAACCCCCACCCCCACCAACATTGGCAGGGCATGCCACTGTATATAAACAGAGAGCAAACCCCATTCCATTCTAGCACTGAAGATGTTACCTAGCTGGGTAATGAAACGTTTGCAAGAAAATAACCAAGCTCAGAGAACCCCAAGGACTCCAAAGCAAACGAATGAATGAAAAAGGCATCAGATATGGTATGTTCTCTTATACAATGCAGTTAGATGTGCATCTAACTGAGGCATGTTCTGGGAGTTGTACTAAAGACCTGGAAAAGGTAGATTTATCCTTAAGATTTTTCCAGGGCGAAATCAAAAGGTCACTTGGCATTGTAAACGCCTAAGTACCTAGCTACTTTTCGTAAGATTGATATTTTAGATAATGCCAAAAGTGGATTTATGGGGATCCTCAATATAGCAATATCTGCAGTGAGACACACTGAAAAAGAAACGATGTGAACCGGTATAGGAGGGCAAATAAGCTGAAATAGTAATAATTCCTACAAAAACATCATATCGATACAATCTGCATTTTCTGGCGCAGCACAGGAAGAATACTAAACAACTCCTCTAGCACCAAATGCAGGAAATGACTTTTTGCATCAAAGCACCCCTAATCCTTATTTAAGCCACGAGATACGGTGTCACATTGGTTAATTAATTTGAATTCTGCAGCTTCTCATTCCATCTGTCCCTTGAATTTGGGCCAGCAGTTTTGGCTTGCAAGGCTACCGTGACTTCATTACGATGGCAGCTGAGCATCGTATCTTTGATGCACTGCACTGGTGCAGGTGTGACTACTTCTCAGTGGATGCAAAAATCTTAAAGGGGATTCATAAGCATTTTCTGCTATTTTACGCTTTATAGGTGATTTATTGTTGGTGGGATATGGCTGATCCAGATAAGCCATCCCGGCATGCCCAACAGGCCATGATAAAATGTCCATGTCCCACCAAGGTTGATCCAAGGTAATGGTGGTTCATTCAGATCCACAGGTATATCAAGGAAGTTACATTCCTAACTATGATGATTCTATGCAACTTCCCATTTTAAAGAGAACCAGCAGAGAACCAAGATGGGCCACTCATCATCCCCAGAGAAGCTCCAGATAGCCAACTGTAACAATTTGGTGGTAAAGGAGACTTTTGGCTGGAAAAAAATACACAGAAAAATAAATTCAACTCCCTCGTGCATAGATTGCAGTCTCAGATTTGGAGCAAGTCCCCCTGGGACTGCTTCAGCTTTTTTTTTTTTTTTTATGGGATAACTATTATTACAAAGTGATCAAACCTGACCTTTAAATCAAATGAGGATAAATAATCTTCTCTGTGAATCCTTTTGACTGATTCATGAGACACAAAAGTCAGTGTGGTTTGTAAGGAGAAGTCTATAGCATCTTTCCCTCGCTAATACATATATTTTTCAACAAGCCTCTGGATTCTCCTTTTATTTTTAAATGATGCCGTTTACTTTTGTTCTGCTTGACCCTCTCTGAGTTCTACTTTTTGCACTCCAGAGATTTTGGTTGCTGCCACATTCATCGGAACAAGGAAAGAGAAGGTTGTTCTCAAAGGCCAGCATGGGTTTCCTTTAATCACATCTGCTGTAGAGCTAACCAATGCCAATACACCACGGCTTCAGTCTTGCTTTGAGAACTGAACCTTGTGGAAATCAGAGGTTGATTTCTGGGCCTTGACAGCCTTGCAAAGAGGAACCTGGGAGGCAAACTCTGCCTGTCTCACATCTGAGTGACAAGAGATGAAACCGGTTCAGATTTGGGCCAATCCAACTGAAAATCCAACTCCACCTTTCCCTCTCCCTTCTTGAAGGAGGCTCTTTAATGACAAATCTTCTCTGTAAAACACAGCATTAAGCAATGCAAAATGTTAAAAGGAGGAGGAAGATGTGGAACTCTTTATGCAGCAGGAAAGATTCAAACCACCATGGACTGGTACAAGCACATAGCCAAGTATTTCCAAAATGTTACATTTATGCAAAAAGGAGGATAGGAATAGGTGATTAAATGGAAGAGCAAGCTTCCCAAACAGACACTGAGGATTATCAATAATTACTGGTCTACATATTTTATTGTTGTGCTTTCTGGCCCAAAGGCCGTAATAAAGATTTGATTTGTTTGATACTGAGCATGGAATTTTACTTTTCCATGAAAGCTAATCAGACAAAAGAGACACAGCATTTTCTTTCTAAAAATAGGTCTGCTCTCTTTCTCTCTGTTGTTTTGACATCCAGAAATAAGACACTGGAAACACAGTGTTCATTTAAAGGTCCAACTGCTTCTGATACCCAGGAACAGCCCTTTTCAGGATCAGAAAGGGACTTTTTTGACAATAGAACAGGACAATAGTATAAGACATTCCAGGACATATTTCAACCTTGAAAACATTGAGCACACTTCCTAAAATGGACACACCCATCCCAGATACCTGACATGAGAACCAGAAATTATTCATTTCTGAATTAATCAAAAGGAATAAAGAAATTTAAATCACTGATCGTCCCATACCTCTTTCCTGACAATAGCCTAATTATTCATTTCTGCCCAGTACAAATTTCAGTCAAGACACTCACTGCCAGTAGTAAACACACATTGGATGTATGTGGCTTTCTGTCTTTCTAACCATCTATCTGTCTATCAATCATCTATGCATTAAAAAAAAATGTTCCTATCAGTCCCATAGGATTCAAGTATAACAGAGGTCAAGGGTGCAATCTTCTTTCAGGAATATCACAGGGGACGGACTCTGGTCTACTCCCTCCCTAAGACAGCCACGTCTCATCTGTTTTCTCCAGAGTCCATGCTCCCCTCTTTAACCTGGAAAATCTCTTCAGTGAGGAGCAATGGCTCTGATCAATTCATCATGCCCAAATTAAAGAGTCACGTTCACAGTCCACGTCGATCTGATAGGAAGACCCTGGTATTAGGACCAAGCCTTCCAGGTTGATGAGCATACTTGGAATTTGGGGAATTCTTATAAAACATCTGTGGGGAAACTAAACCACTCAATGGCTGCAGTGGGAGACAAAGCTCCAGTTCCTTACTATGGTAACTGCCATCCTCTCTGCTTTCCTCCCTCCAGACCTTCCTTCTACTTCTGCTACCTTTTATACCTTTTCTGGGCAGATAGGCACAGTTCCAAATAAAGTATCTAGGCTACAGCCAATCTTTTTTTTGTTTTCCAAGCAGCCTTCTAGGTCCTATTTAGGGCAAGAAGACATTCTTGGACATAAAGATGCTGGAAGCTGGCATTTTGATTGTAACATGCCTGCTTTCCATTATTATTTTTAATGGATGAATCTTGTAGGGCACTTAGCTTGGGGGGCACCAAGGGAAATGGTCCCAGGCATGCTGCACTCCACAGGTATCATTATTATATTATTATTATATTTCACATTTATATAGCCGCCCATCTCGCACAGGCGACTCTGGGCGGCGTACAACATATACAGCTTAGCAATTACAATTACAAACCTATTCTAATTACAATTACAGTGCAGCCCTACTCTACTGCAGCCAGCAGCGGTTGCAAGGGAGTCAGCTTATCCGGGCTTTCTTCCACCGATGATCTTTTTCCACCCATCGCGTTAGTCACATTCAGCGTCTGGCGTTTTTTCTGCCAATCGGGTCCATCACCGGTTCCAGCTTCCCTGCGCAAAGCACCGCCAGTTCCTCCCACTGAAATGGGAGTACCTATTTATCTACTTGGAGATGGTCTGCTTTCGAACTGCTAGGTGGGCAGGAGCTAGGGACAAATGATGGGCGCTCACCCCGTCATGTGGAGCTGGGCTTGAACCGCTGGAGTGCCGACCATTTCTGGCCGGCAAGCTCCAGTGTCATTAAGCCTCTACACCACTGTGCCCCTACTGGTACCTACTGTTGACAAGTCGGGGACTCTACTGTAAAGGTTACAGACTAACCACTGAAGACACCAAAGGATTCCAACGGAACAGAATTGTCATGCTACTTGTGACTTGAAATACATCAGAAGCCCACTTCTATTTTTATTCTCCCAGGAACCAATTTGGAGTAAAAACCATGTTCTAAGCTGAGGAAGGGCAATAACCAACAAAGGAGGAGCTACTGTGACAAATATCAAACTCTCGAACTGCCCACCTTCGGTCATGTGGTGACAGAAAGCATTCTTCATATAGCATTCATTTTAGGCTAGCTTAAGTTCTTCTGCCACTTTTTAAAGAACTATGTATTTTGGGAACATCAATTCCCCTTTAAATTAGCCAAAGGTAAGATTGCTATTCCCTCCAAACCACCCCCTAAAAAACAGAATGAACCTGTCCCTTCCCCGTAAAGTCAGTTTTAATTCTATGAAAGAACAAATATATTTTGGTAAGTTGAATGGGGCCAATGCTTCAATCAGAAAAGTGCTATTTGGAATTGCTCCCCCCCCCAAAAGTGGTTATGGGTTTTCCTTAAAAATAAAATGTGCTTAACTTCTTTCAGAGCTGCTGGCACAAACAGAGATGTTGAAGTGTACATCTTCGTCTTTTACCGCAGACAAGAAACTCACTAAAATAGATAAATAATGAATGTGTCTTGGGATCTCCATAGCTAGTTTTGCGAGACGCCAGGAAAGGGGAGTGTAGAATGCTCCATATTTTTGTTATTCATGAATCGTTGTTCTGCAAAACCAAAAGGTATATGTGTGTGTGTACACAGATCACCTCCCATACAATTTAAGTTTCTGTTCTCTGAGAGGGCCAGCCCAAAAGCAGAAAGATAAGTTATGAAGACATACGTAATTTGCTGTGATGAATTGTGTGCATGGTTCAGTGATCAAAACTGCAGCTGAGACCTATTATATTTAATGATGTAGACACAGTTCCTATGAAAACAGTCAAGCATAGATTGTTTGTCTGGATAAGCAACCTAGTTTTCTGCCTCTGGTAGCTAATAGCTGTTTTAGCCATCATGGTAGAATAAGGGGAAACTACATTACTTAGACTCTTTTATGGACATTAGAAGTGAATTGTTGATTCGTCTAGCTTGATATTTTCTATTCTGACCAGCAACAGTGGCTTTCCAAGGCCTTTCCAGATATCTTTTCAATCACCTCTCCATGAACCTTTTTTAAATGGAAACGTCAAGTCTCACTTAGGTTTTATCACTTGCGTACTTCGCGTATGACTCCATTTTTCTTAAAAACTGAAACATATTTTTTTGGAATCATCTAGAATTCCTAATATCAAGTTTTTTAAAAAAAAAATTAACTACCAGGCATTTCCTAGTTAGTTGAATGACCATTCATAAGCTTAAGCCACAATTAGAAGCAATATTTTGACATTTACAAATTGTGTAACAAGATCAACACTAAGCCATCTAAGGGAACAAACAACTTTTTGCAACAATTGTCAGGCAGTTGAGTATTGCTAGTCCTGTCATAATGTCAAGGAAGAACTGAAAACAGAATGAGATTTCCCAAGGCCTGGTGAAATTGTAGCTGAGATGAGATTTGAACTCAGGAGTTCTGAAGTCACAGACCAGAGTTTAGTTGCTGTCCTACACTGATTCTCCTTGCTTTGAAATTGGATATCCCATTCCTAAGTACATTTATGCTGATTTTCATGGCTATTTTCTAAATGATGTTGTTAATCAACAGAGAAGAACTGCACGTGGCTGTCAGCAAGATGGTTCAGCTATTCTGCAAACCAATTAAATGGCAGAGAAAGAGAAGTGTTATGGGATGTTAACCTTAACAGGACCTGAGGGGGTGGGCAATTTCATCCCCTCTGAAGGACATTTTAAGGTTCAGTTTGCAAAACCTGTGACAAAAGAGCTTAGAAATAAAACAATTATAAAGGCAGCCCTTTAAAGTTCACCATAGTCCTTGAATCATAAAGATAGGAAGGTCTGAAACGAAGATGTACTTTCATCACGGATAAAACAGTGGCTACTTCAAACACCGAACATTTTGATTTTCACAGATGAGCAAATATGGACATCTATGCACCTTCATATACAGCAGCTTCTGGAACGATTGTAATCAATCTATCAGATGAGACGGAAGAGATTTACAACTCTACCACATCAGCCTTTCTTTCCAAATTATATTTGTAGTATATGTAATATATTATATTTGTAGCTATGTTAGTAGGTTTGGGCCTTCCACATGACATGGATATAATTTGTTTAAGGCATATTTTCCTAATTAGGGTTTTATATGGACAGGATCCTCTACCATTTGTGTTATATAGGTCTCTCTTGTCATCTGCTAGACATAGCATGGCAACCAGTATTTCCTTTTTCAGTTACCCTTTCCAGTTTGGGTGACTAGGTAAATATTTTATTTTTAACACCCTGGGAACAGAGAAGTTACAAGGTTCAGACCTTGATTTCAGAAGAAAGACAGATCAAAGGAAGGACCTTCCCCTGAAGATCATGGTGAACTACTGCTATTCAGAGAG
Source organism: Python bivittatus (assembly GCF_059951505.1). Taxonomy (NCBI): domain Eukaryota; kingdom Metazoa; phylum Chordata; class Lepidosauria; order Squamata; family Pythonidae; genus Python; species Python bivittatus. The sequence goes on from NW_028277042.1 coordinate 15,284,915, forward strand.
AAAATCAGAGAAAAGGAAAGGTTAGATCAATGCAAGATATGATTTGATATAAGATTGCTATTGATTAGGACGGTGTGAAGCTTTGATTTAGAGATTCAGTTGTACAGCACTGAATAAGCATCCAAACTGGAAAGTTGAACAGAACGGTGAATGGCAGTGAATCACTGTGAGTTCATCTGGATGCTTCTGTGCTGATGCTGAACAGCTTTTCTGACTCAAACTGGTTCAGATGGAAACAACTTTCCAAGTCAAGTCTGTGTGAAGCAGGTTGGCTACATTTGAGCCTTTGAAGGGTTACAGGAAAAAAATGGACATCTGGTCAAAAGTTAGATTTAAGTGTAAATTACATAAATTAATGGTCATAGTGATTATTCCCCATATCTTTAGTAAGTTCTTCTTTCTGCCACTTTAAAAGCAACAATTCTGGGACAACCTGTGATGGCCACATTCAAAACTTGGAGCATTTGTGGGCTACGCCTTATCACAACACTTGCCCTTATTTTGTGGCATGCAGGGGTATCCGTAAAATGATAGCAAGAGAGCCACAGCCTTTAGAACATATGTGTGATGTCACAATGCATGTCCAAAAGGGGTGAGTTGGCGTCAGAATGATGTAATGCTGCTTTTATCAGATTGACTGGTTCGGTCCTCCTGTGGACACTGCTGCTGTTGTGTATTATAAGACGTACTATTTCTATTTTTTAAAAAGAACCTTTCTATAAGCTATGTCACATGCTGTATTGCCAGCATCTTCCTTCAAAATACAGCTCTAAACCCCTGAAATTCACTTCTCTATCCTCAATTGTGATCTTCCCACTGTCTCCATTTTTCAGATATTGTGCTGGCTAATAGATCCATTCCACCACCTAAGGCATCCATCTTAGTTTTGATTGTCCAGAAAATATAAAATTCATTCACTTATTAAGACCAGGCTTCCCCCCATACTTGGCTAGACAGGTGAGGGGTGTCATCATTTATCTGGCTGTCGCTAGGAAAGCGGAAGCCAAGAGAAAGGACAATTGCCAAAACTGTATGTCCAAAGATGAGAGGGGCAAAGTCTAATAACTCACATTTCAAAGGACATAGCCACATTTTCATTCAGTTTCTACACTTTTGCATATACTAAAAAGTTAACTGGCTCTATCTCTACCTGGGTGGGGCCTCAGAATGTGTTACAGAAAGCCTTAATAGTCATGGGAATATCAAAGAAGCCCATTGCTAAATTGAGCCTGATCTGCAAAACCTGATTAAAAGCAGACTTTTGTCCAGCATGGAAGATGGAAGCCCTGGGCTTGGCCCCCCAGTGTCACATTTTATATGGACACTGTCTTCTCATTTATTATAGGACAGACTTGATACTATGTTGATAATATATTTGTATGGCTATTGTCAACATACTCTTACTGATCCCAAAGCCTCAGGGGTAAGTTAAAAGAAACCAATAAAAATAATTACTTAAAATATTTTCATGTGGTTGCAGTGAATGGAGGAAAAATCAACTCTGTTCAATCTTCTCTAGGTACAAGTGACAGGAAATCTTTTGGCAAAACCCTTTTGAATCACATACATGACATCCGAGCTGCTCTCTCTTTGCAAATGCTTGCCTCCCCCCCCCCCCACCGCTTTTCTTTTTAAGTACACCTATCATCAGAAAAAGGCTGAACTGGATTCTAATGAGAACATTTATCAGCGTGTATATTTTTATCGCATACCTCCGCTGTAGCGTCTGCAGAAAGAGTGAGCTATGCCTGTGCCGTTGCGTCTGGAGGCTCTGCAGCTCGGGCCAGACATTTGGACGTTTATGACAAGGAGCTGCACATTGTCTCTTGGCAGCGTACACTCCTGCCCATCTGCTGGAATGGCAAGGTGCCTGCATAAAAGTTGTTTGGACCTTTGCCCTGGAGGCATAAAATGCCAAGCAGCAATAGGTTTCAATGGGCAATCCTGCAAGTTGGCTCTACGTTCTTGTCCCTTTCCCATTTCTCTTTCTAGTTGCGAGTGCCTTCTTGGTGCCAGCTCTGCTGCGTTAGAAAATCTATGCGCTCCAGCACACATATTTGGGCACACTTACAGGCACCAACATTCAATCTATGGTTTCCACCTGGTTTCCTTCTGCCACACCCACCCTCTTTCTGCTAGGATCTGACACATGTTATAATGCCAAACTATGTAGGACTATGTATGTGTATATGTTTATTAATCAGAACAGCTCCATTAAGGGCATACCATATCAAGCAAATAGGTTCTATTGCAGAGGAAGCAACTTGCTGAAAAGTGGTTATTTCCCTGAAAATGGATACTTTTTTAGAACTACAATTTTTGGGTGGTCATGCAGATCACAAAAAAAGAGAATACAAGGTACTACTTTGCAGGCTAATTTTGGGGGTTTATTTACAAAGCTAGACATCTATTCAACTCTCAACTCTCAACTAAATTCAAAATCTGATACGTGCATATGTTTAAAAAATGAATTGAAGAATTAATCACAGAGATTGGGGGAAAAACACCTTGGGGAAAAACCCCTGCCCTTCCATTGTACCCGGGGGCCAAGGGGTACAATGGAAGGACAGGGTTTTAAAACCACTGAAATGTTCTTTAAAAGCTTTGAAAATTCTAGAGAAGCAGGATGCCTCCTAACATATGAAGAATTTGCAGCCAAAAACATACTAGAAGTGAAAGTTAAATGCCTAGAGCACTGTAAATTTTTAATTAATGTTAGTTATAATTATCTGATGGTGCCTGACTGAGACCCAGCAATAGGGTTGGAAGAGATTTTGTTTTCCTTGTAATTTATTAGCTTTATAACTAATAATAATTAAAAATTAAATAAAATGCTCCAAGCCCCTTTGTAATAATCCTCTAAAAAAAACCTGAATTGGTTACACCAACTTTTATCTCCTTCTAACAGCAAGATGACGTGTGTTTTTTCTTTTTTTAAGATCAATTAAATGTTAACGGATCTTAGGGAATCCTTTCTTTATGGAAAATTTGGAGATGGATTTAAGGGCAAGTGAAATAGAAGACAGGGATCCTGCTCGCTTATGGAGTCTTCCAGAAATTATGTATGGAATTAATGCCTTCCATCCAATTTAGGACAAGTTTGTGGTCTCTTTCCAAAAACAAACACAAGCCATCTCTTGAGGTGCCATTTCTAAGCCAAGCACAAATTGTAAACTACAACACAAATTATACTAATGAACAAGCTGCTACTTTGCACCATTTAGAATGAGGAGGAGTTTTTGCCTGCTTTTGTGCAAACAAACGGAGCCTCGGAACCAGGACACTAGCATTTGGGGCACCGTTTTCAATGACTCAGTTGGGTCCTACCAGAGCACTGAGTTCAGCATTTGGACATATGAAGCCTGGACATCCAGTGGGGCCCCTAGAAAAGTAATACTTCATAAAACTGATGCGGGACCCAGATACAAAATCTATGGTTTTCAGGAGTGACATCAAATCCTCTTTTGCTGGAAAAGACACATAGATTTTACTTTCAGAGGCAACATTCCCCATAATATGCTGCATTGGATGGTTCTAGGTTCCTCTAGAGAAGGCTCCAACAATCGGATGGTTTGATTTACCTCCAGCGCTGAAAAAGGACTGAATTCATTGCCTCCCACAAGCCATCAAACAAAATACCTGGGCTAGGGAAGAGATGGCAGGTAATTTCCTTCCTCCTTACCTGAGCCATCCTTTGGCTGTTCTATCCCTCGAGTTAACTTTCCTTGCTTGCAATCATTTCAAAGGAAATGGTATGATTAGCAGCATGCAAGCAAACAGTGGGAACTAATCTTTTAAACACAAATATTTCAGTGGTTAGGTGATGGCTCGTCACAAAACAGTGGGGGGAGGAAGCTCATAGATTGAAAGCTCTCCTAGAGCATCTATGCAAATTCCACTATACTCATTCACAATTTGCTTAATGCAGTTTTTCAGATAATTAAGAAAGTCTGGGTCCACCCTTCTGATTAAACGCCCTGAGTGCTGTCTGTGTGCATGCAACTATCTCAGAGTTTACTCTTCCCTTCAACTTAAATGTTCTCAAAGGCTGCAAATTGCTAGCATATGACAACAAATCCTAAAAACACTGGGATATGTAAAGAAAAAGGTGTTGGGTCTGCAACTGTCTAGCAGTTGCAGGCTCATTTGGAACTTCCCAGTTGTGGGGATGAGTTCTATACCAGGGATCTGATTAGAATCTATATTGATATGACAATCAAATGCAGCTTTAAAAGATATAAATCCCTTTTAAACCAGCAATGTTATTAAAAGGCATATGCTTTTGTGAGTTGCAGCTCACGAAAGCTTATAGCTTTTAATAAAATTTGTTAGTCGGAAAAGGTGCTACCGGATACCTGATTTTTAAACTAGCAGTAATCTTTAAAAAAATAAAATAAGGATTTCCTTTAAAAACAAACAAACTAGTTCCTGATTTCTTGTATCCCTCTCTGATGTGCCAAAAAATAAAACCACAGTAGATCTAGAGAGAGAGAGGCTGGTTCATTCTGCAAGGATTTATATCTGGGCAACAAAGCGAATGGATTAGGAACTCAGCAGAAAAAGGATGTAAGAAAAGGCTGCCCCCAACTCTCAACAAGAGAAATGACCAAGTGCAATTCTAGAATATAACATATAGCCTTCATAATCTATTTTAAAAATAATCATAGTCAACAGCAAACCTACAAAAATAACTAACATAAAAATAGCAATACTGTAAAAAGCAAAACCACATTACCCACTGAGTAGGAGATCTCATTCCATAGAGCGTGTATTGTCTGTAACTGTTGGATAAGCCAAAATGCCTTTAACAAGCTAAATCGAAAGACGCCAATGGAGCCAGGAGGATCTAATTTGGAAGGATGTTCTTACAGCCTGGATGCCGTGATAGAACAAGGGCCATCTCTGTACCATCCATCCATATAGAACATGAGATGTAGTAGGGAAACTCTGAGTCTACTTTTAATACATGCATAAGAAAGGAAACAGCTCTCCTGGCTGTCAAATTCTAAACGTAATAGTTGCAACGGATCTTGGGAACAGGCAAGTTGAAATAAAACTATTTCCTCTCTGCTCTCCATTAATCTCATCATTTTGTTTAGCTAGTTGGGGGACCAGCTTGATTACAGTTTCATTATGGATCCTAGTTAACTGACACTTTCCTAGCAGATAATGTTCACCTAACATAGAGGGGGACAACCTGAGATCCAAGGCATATGTGTGGTCCCCCAAAGTTTGGGGTATAACCCTAACAATCTCTAAAAGTTGTGACCAAATTGTAATTCTTAATTGAAGAGCAAGTGTATTAACCATGTTTAATGTCCATTACAGGAGAATGTAATGAAATTTCATGTTTGTCTTGGTCCTAATACTTATTTTTATATTAGAAGCAATACAATCATGGGAAACAATCCTCAGCTGGCGAATTGGCTTCCACGTTCAGTGAAGGCAGTCACAAGAGATGGCCAGATCCTCTATTGCAACTTTGGTCAACTGTGTACTTTCCAGGTGCGTTTAGGTCACAGTTCTCACCACCTCCAAGAATCATGATCAATAGCTTGCCAGGGACTCAACAATTGTTCTATGGTCCCAGCACCATGTGAGTATGGGATCTGTTGAGGCTCTTGGCCTCTGGTTAAAAACAAAAGTAATTCCTTTTCCAAGCATGATTCTCAGGGTTTCTTTAGCAAGATTTATTGAGAAGAAAGGGGTGGGGTTTCAAGGATTACAGAAACTGAACTATTTCCTATCTCCAATCAGTATATCCCCAACATATATTAGAACAGATTCTTCCTTATTTCCTTTCTCATTGCTTTTATCAGTCTGGAAATTGACCATGAAAAGATTGTTCTGAGCTTCCAATCGTAAGAGTAAATCCATTGATCAAAATGGGACTTATTTCTGAGATAACAGGTAGGAATCTTTTCCTTTTATTGAAGGAGTTTCAAATGAATTCTATCCAACCAGCAAATTAAGCAGCGGTAAGGAGATGTTTGAAAGAAATTACAGCTAATTTATGAGGGATTTATCCTTCCTTTATACAAAAGTATAGGACCTTCCTCCCTTCTTTTATATGACTAAGGAAACATTCCATTTAAAATTAACTCAAGAGCCAACATGTTCCCATGGTCAGTAAATATAATCTAGAATTAATGATAGTAAAGTCCTTTTACTTGTGGATAAACATTTATTTATTGTATTTATATAGCTGCCCATCTTACATAAAAGTGATTTTTCCCTGCTTCCATGAAGTATACCAAATTATTTGCTTAGCAGAAGCTGTTATCCTATTTCAGCTATCTTAAGTCCTCACCAGAACTTATCCTACAGCAGCAAGATATAACTGACATTCACCAGCTCTCTTCTAATACCTCTTCTTTTATTAATTTTCAGTAGATAACCTTCAGCTTCCATAAATGCATGTATCTGATAACTGTTTCACGAAGTATTATTTTCAGGTGGGGGGATAACGGTAACATAGGTTTCCCAATGCACATCCCATAAACAACATCTCAAGTGAAGAAAAGCAGGTTATATGCATTGGAAAACTCCTTTCTGTAGTGATGGGTTTCTAAACATGATGAAATTGGCAGAGCAGACAATGCCCTTAGTAGAAGCATCCACAGGGAGGGTCAAAGGGCCGAATGACAAAACCAGCATCGTGCCACTGTGCTACAAGTTCCACCCCTTCTGTATGTGCATTGCGATGTCACACGCTGCTTCCATCATTTTGATGGAAGCGTCAGATCCTGAGGATGCCTCTGCTCTTAGCATATTCACCAACATAATTCTATATTTATGAGCAATGGGGCTCAAGGCACTGCATTGATAGGGCAAATGTCCTTGCAATTGATCCATGGGCACAGCCCCTTGTCTGACAGAGCCTGCAAACTTCCATACCTTTCTCAAGACCAGTTTGGAAGAATGGAAGCTAATAAAACTAGCAACACAGTCAAAGCAATTCGGGGGGAAAATTAAGATGGTGGTAGTTGAAGTGTCCTTCTCCAGCACAGGGTTGTCTTAACCGCACTGGAAGTTATTCCTTTCTTAACAAGAAAATGATGGTGATGATCCAGATGAAATGATGCTAATATAAGCACCGATGGGTGAAGGTATCTAAGCTACTTGATACACTTTACCTTGATTGTAAGAAATAGCAAACCGCTAACAATACAATTCTATACTTGGAATCAGGTCCCTTTGCAAGCCTGAATTATTACTCTTGTAATAAAGTACTTTGCCCCCAAAAGCATTGTTTGATAGAAATTATTTGTGGCCACTTTAGCAAGACAAAAAGGAAAGGGGATGGAGAATCTCTCTCCCATTTTTATATAAAAATAAATCCACCTTTCTGAACCACGCTCTTGATTTCTTTTTTTGGGGGGAACCAGGATATTTAACAGCACAGAAACCAAGCTGAACCAAACAAAAAACAAAAAAAAACCCACCCTGCTAACTTTATTCAAATATTAACAAGGTACAGTTAAAACTTTTGTAACTTATGCAAATGAGATTGCCAGTACAAGGTGAAGGAAGAAAATCCCTAAGAGGGAGAACGAACACAAAATCAACGAAGTGAAAAGATCAACCCGTCCCCCCCTCTACAGCCTGACAGCAGGAGAAAAGACCCAGCACTTTGGGAATTGGAAAAGATACACATAAGCATATATCTGGCCATTGTTTGCAAAGTTTTAAGTGCATCGTGGCTTATAGCGTCTAAAGCGAAGAGACTGAAACGAACCAGGAGAGATATCGGGAAGAATTTTAAAGTCTTTAACATACAAAGAACGAGAGAGGCCAGGAAAGAGAATGCTTGGGGTTATCCCTTAAAAACTCTCTTAAAAAACAAAACCCAAGGTGGAATGGAGGCATTTAGGGATGGTGCAACACCAGGAGGGCCAGAGCAATTTGCAAACAATGAAATAGTTATTCACCTCGGAGCAGGCTCCTTGCTGAAGGTCAACTTGTGGAGGCTATTTTAGCAGCAACTAATCTAGGGCCTACTCTTTGAAAATCTCCTTTTACTGAGAGCCAAAATCACATCTGTTCAGCCACAGATTGCTGGAACAGGAGGGTGCAGGCATCCAAGAGGGATTACCCAGAGTTCTTGTGCCAGAGGCTGGCCTCAGGTATTTAGGAGCATCAGGGGAACACGAACTGCAGCTGTCACTGACACCCCTGCTGTGAAACGGCGAGGCAGGATTAAAAAAAAAAAAAAAACCCACACGAAACACAACCTCAAGGAACGTAGATGGCAGAGCTGCAGAGGTAAAAGAATTTAACCAGGTCCCTTGAGTTAGTCCATGTTTTGCTGTAGACCCAAGACTGCTGTACATATTGAATAATGGTTAACCAGGGAACTGAAGGGACCAATGCCATCCACCAATGTGCCTCAAGAACATGCTAGGCTTGGGGCAACCAGTAAAAGTGGCCATCGTGGCTCTGCATAGTCAAGCAATGGAAGAGATGGAAAACTTGTGTCTGTTATATCGTATCGGACTGCGGACCTATCTTTGTGTCCATGTAAGCAGTGCTCACATGGGATCCTGGGGATGAAAGGGACTGTTTAGGCCACAGAATCCACCACCATGCTAGGTGCAAAAGCTTTATCTGAAGCTCCCAGAAGAGGTGGCTGTCCAGCGAAGGGAAGCTCACCGTGTCTCTCAGTCACTGGTTGTCCTCGCCTTAATGTTAAGGCATTTCTCACACTCGTTTGGGATCTGCCTTCCTGTAACTTCAACCCATTGTTCCAGATCTTGCACTTTAGGGAGACAGAAAACAGGCACAGGCTCCCTCTCTCTCTCTCTCTCTTTTTAGTGATGGCCTTTCAATAGGGACTTGCAGTGCTTCTGATCCAAAGCCAAAACATTTCTTCAAAGCAGGCACGGGTGCACATATCGTTCCTGAGGGCGTCTCTTTCAAGAAGCTGTATCTTCTCCAGGGCTTACACAGTAGCTGTGCAATCCCAGGAAATGCACAATTAAGGAGGTGCCAAAAGGGTGACATACCTGAAGCACTCATCTTGCCTGATCCTTGATTTGTCTACCTTGCAAGCCTGAGAAGCCACACAGCTTCTTTAAAGAGGTGCTGACAGGCGTATCATAGAGACTCACTCTCGCTCTGAAACAGCCTTTTGGTTTTGGATCCAAAGGGGTGAAAATCCCTACTTTTTCCACATATCTGAAGAATCAAATCCCCCATCACTTCCCTCAATTTCCATCCCTTTAATTCTTCTCATTCCCCCCCTTTTTTAAAAAAAATCTCTTTCCATGTGTCTGAATCCTTTTTAGTGTGGTGTCCAGAATGAGAGTCTGACCAGCATCCTCGTACATAAAAAGTCTCTGCTAAAGCCACTTCTTTCCATCAACTCATTTCTTTTGTTCAGGGCTTAGCATTTGTTAGTTAACAGAGGAAGATTTAATCATGTGAACTGAATCTATAGGCCAAAATGAGCAGCCACAGGCTTCCCACCTCATCTGTGAATTGGCAGAAACAAGCCTTGGTTAGTCTTCTCCAACCTGGTGTGTCCCAGGTGTGCTGAGACCGTAACTGCCAGAATTACAAATCAGCCATAGCTGTTAGCTGTGCAGTCCAACATATATGGAAGGCACCATATATAGGTTGGTGAAGCCTGGTTTATATGCATATGACCAGAGATGGACAAGTCAGTCCATTTCAATGTTAATTTCACACATGTTCATTCATACCTTGGCTCCATTTCCGCATTAATTGCAATGTGTGAACATCTGCCTTGAAATATATTTTCCTTTTTTTTCCCCAAGCCAAATGCACTGTTTCTTAAATGTCTTTTCTCCTAAATTTCATTTTTTAAATATCTACTCATCTGAAACTTTGGCTGCACTGCAAAATCTAGAGAAATGCAACATCGAAATCCTGCATTCTAATCTGTGTATTAATACGGGAGCTAGGGAGACATCAGGTTAACTTGGTTTAATAATGCAGAGGGAAGAGAAACTTTGAGCATGCCTCTGTATAGCTTCACCCTTCACCAGATGGCACTGAATGAGGCAGAGAAGGAATGTGTTAATCTGCCCTAAATCTTGTTAATCTCTAGAGGGAATTTCCTGCCCTCCCCCCCCCTCCTCCATCTTTTTGAGTTTACACTAAGGATGCATGGCTTTTTCTGGTTCAGGTACCACGCTCATAAAAGCAAATGAAGTTGGGGTTGAGAAGGGGCTGGAGCTAAAACAAAAACTAAAATTGGCTTGATTTCACTTAAATTCCTTCAATTCAGTTAATATGATCGCTCTCCCTGCCTTCTGTCATGATAAAAACTACAGTGGCAACTTTTTGTGGGTTTGATCCGAGGACGTCAGAGGCTGTGAGCAACCTTGGAATTTCAAATGATGCAATTCAGACTTATACCTTCGGTTCCAGGACCACCTGCAAGCTTTTGCTCTAGCATTTCCTACTTGCTTAAATTTCTGCCCAACAGGAAGGATTAGCCTGCAGCTTTGAGGAGAGGTTCTTATGCCTCTGGCTTCATCCTGCCACAACTCACTTCCTGAGTTTTGAACCATATCCAGTCTATAATATGAATATATAACATTTTGGACTCTCAGATAGGGAACCATTGTGGTGTCAGCCCCTTCACCTCAAAGACAACATTCATTCCAAAAGGGATGGGGAGGGAGAAGAGGAGGAAGAAAGGAAAGCAGTGGAAGAGCGGGAACATGATGGTTGAGTTTTTGTATGCTAATCCTTCCTTAAATTATTGAACAATGGGAAGAAATTATTTACATTGTGCTTCAGTTGCATTGCCAAAAGAAATCCTCACAGCGAGTGATTAAAGTTGTTGGGTCTTATTTATTTATGGCGCCTGGGTTCAGAAGGGCCCTTCTCCTGTTTTGCATTTGTACTCAAGGAGGAGAAGAGAATTTCCTGTTATTACAGGAACAGAGAGGGGTAAGGGGAATGTAGAAGGAGATTGTCTTGATACCTGCTCACAATTAGTTCATTTCTCACAGATAATCACAGCGGATACAGCAAAAGGAATTTGTATACATTCCTCTTCAGGGGAACAAAAAGGCGTACCTGAAGTTCAGTCTGAAAAAAGAACTTCTGTGGACACTGCGAACAATCATAAATTTTGTCCTCTTGTCCATGGACAGCAAAGATATGTTGCTGCAATTTATTTGCCTGTACAAAAACTAAGGAAAATGACAAAGAAAACAAGGACATGGTCAGAGATACAGAGAATGGCCATCATAACCAAGGACACCCGCTTTGAACATCTGTACCTTTGACTTGGTATAAACATAACCCCAGCAATGAACTTGTTTCTACAATGGACTGATCCAAAATAGGCTGTGCCTTCGTTTTCTTTCCTATTCATTTTTTAAAAAATAATACACTAAGTTTCAGATCCAAATTAAGTTAGATTCACATATATACCACATGTAACATTAGACCAAGGCTTTGTTTAACTGTGATTGATTGATCAAGCCACGATTGGCTGCTTTCACCCAGAATATGCTAAACAAAAAGCCACAGCTAAAACCACTGGATAAATTAGTTGATGGAAGCACAATTGTGCTCAGCCAAAAAACAGAACCAAAAATTGTGTGGCTTAACATGATGGGGGAACTCAGTCAATAGGGTTTCGTTACAGGCTGCAATTTTTTTTCATATTGATTTCAGTGGGACCCAACCCAGTGGGAATCCAGTGAGGATTCAACCCAAAATTTATGGCTCCTTTTCACTGGGTTCCCCTAATAATTTAAAATTAAAATCTACAGAAAGTTCAGTGCAGTTAAGGAGAACTATTTAGTCAGTTCCATGGCACTTGCCAAACAGGTTTTTTTTTGTGTGTGGGGGGGTACCTTTAGAAAAAAAACACAAATAAGGCAGATTACCAAATGAGTGACACCTAAAAGTTGTCCTTCCAGTGTTTAGAGACCTATCTGCACCAACCTAAATTTAATGAATGCTACCTACCATTAATGTTTAATCTTTTAACCGTAATTTGGTTCATTGTTACAAGAGAGGCTAGGTTTGTTCCCAATGCTAAAACATAACATGGGATGTTTGTGGCTTAGAATTATTTCCTAACTCACTTTTTGTAGCCTGTTGATGGTTTAGCATTCTGTGCAAACTAGACCACAATGGCTTGTTCAACAAACTGTAAGCAAAACCCGACATGGTATGCCAAACAGGGGGAAGCAGGGAAGACATTATATCTATTTTCTTGACACCTCTGACTCAAGTCCATACTTGGTACATCCTAGGTACATAGTACACGGATATTAAAAAAATAATTTCTCAAATTTGGGCAGGGCAACCACATAACGATCTTCCCTATGCATCCTCCACATACTAGCTTGGAATTATGGGGCTTTCCATCCAACAGATTTGGAGAAGAACTGGCCCCCATTGAAGCTAAGAAGGTCTGCAGTTCATATTTTCCACACTGAGGGCAATCCCTAGCCCCCACTGTAAATTACTACGCATATTTGGAAATCATATTGAAAACCTGAGCCCATGATGGAAAAAAGGGAAAAATGAAAGGGGGCGAGGAGTTTGTCTTCCAGGTATATCTAGTTTGAAAGAGGATATTCTATTTCATGCCAGGATGTCTTCTCCCCCACCCTTCCTAGCTTGCATGAAAAGAAACACTGTATTTTAAAACTCCCCTGTGTGTCATTTCTGGATCAAGCCATGCACACTGAGTACTTGTCTAGGACCGGCTGTCTTACCTGTAAAACAAACAGGGCATTTGAATGTACCTCCCATCCCCTCGAAGCTGTGCTCAATCAGGTGACACAGGAGCTTTGCTGGAGAGTCAAACATCTGGTTACACAGCTTGCACTCATGATTGATGCCTTCCTCTGCAAGGGTCAAATGATACAACTTGTTAGTGACACAGCAGATTAGCGTCTGAAACGCAGCATTCGGTGAGAAATCATAAATGCCAGTTCAGGCAGCTTTTGGGAACCCAGAGACACTGTTCTTCCTACAAAAGCATGTGTACGGCATAGCGCTTGTGCAGTGCATTCGGAGTGTACAGCCTCCAGTCAAACTTGAGGGGCATTTCTGTCTTCCACATGGATGGAAGTGACAATGTGATCTACGCTGTCCTGGTTTCCCAAAACCACACAAAAGACCATATCTGGAAGGAAAGAAGGAAAGAAGGAAAGAAGGAAAGAAGGAAAGAAGGAAGGAAGGAAGGAAGGAAGGAAGGAAGGAAGGAAGGAAGGAAGGAAGGAAGGAAATGGGAGGGAGGGAGGGAGGAAATGAGAGGGAGGGAGGGAGGGAGGGAGGGAGGGAGGGAGGGAGGGAAGGAAGGAAGGAAGGAAGGAAGGAAGGAAGGAAGGAAGGAAGGAAGGAAGGAAGGAAGGAAGGAAGGAAATGAGAGAGAGGGAGGGAGGGAGGAAATGAAAGGAAGGAAGGAAGGAAATGAGAAGAAGGAAGGAAGGAAGGAAGGAAGGAAGGAAGGAAGGAAGGAAGGAAGGAAGGAAGGAAGGAAATGAGAGGGAGGAAATGAGAGGAAGGAAGGAAGGAAATGAGAGGGAGGGAGGGAGGGAGGAGAAAAGGAAAAGGACAAGGACAAGGAGAAAACCCAAACAAAGAACGTCCAGCCAATCCTGAAAGGGAAAAGGAAGTGCATGAGACTCTTGAAAAGGATTGCCCCACTTACAACCGGCATCACACCTAGGTCAAAAATAGAAGTGGGCCTGGTAGAAAAACATCAGGAGTCCAGAAATGATAGCCGGAGCCAGTGACATTTTCACATTTCAGTTCTAAGTCGGGCAATTAATGATAGTTGTCTTCCCCCTTTCATGTTTGCTTTTAGTCCCGTCATTCCAGTTTCTTGCAGCTTGTAGAGAACGCATGAAAAATATTCTGCAGAACAGGCTTCCAACAGACAACACAAGAACGAAACACAACACAAAGAGCAGCAGCATCTATCTGGATCTACAAGGATGCCGAGAGGAGCTACTTTTCCCCAAGGTTGGGTAGCGGCTGGGGGGGAGGGAGGGTGCAGAGCGAGGGGTGAGGGGAAGAGCGACCTTTCCCCCAGCAAAAAAGGAACAGAGAATATTGGTAATTTTTTGGAGGGGGAGGTGTGAATAAATGCATCCATTTTCCACTCAGAAACATCCCTGGGAATAATGTTACATAATCACATAGCGCTATTCCTAAGGGCGCTGTAACCTTATTTGCAAAATGCTTTGCAGTGTGCAAAGCCAAGCCCTGGTTTTGAGTGGCAGATTAGCTTCAATGCAATCTTCTGTGTTCACAGTCTTCTGCACCTTATTTTCACCCCTTTGACACAAGCCTACAATGGAGACGCCATATATAGCATTTCTCCTCCATTCTCATAGTGATGCTAGATTCCCAAGGCTCTTGAATCCCATTATTTGGAATTAGAACAGCGCAATGTAAGACAGAGGCAGTTTGGTGTAGCGGTGAAGGCCCCAGGCTAGAATCCGGGAGACCCTGAGTTCTAGTCCCACCTTAGGCATGAAGCCAGCTGGGTGACCCTGGACCAGTCCCTTTCTCTCAGCCCTAGCAAGGAGGCAACAGGAGACCACTTCCAAAATCTTGCCAAGAAAACTGCAGGGACTAGTCCAGGTAGTCATCAGGAGTCAACACTGACTCCAAGCCACCAAAAAAAAAGAAGTAATATGAAGAAGAACCTACAGAACTGGAAAAATTGCTGAGAGCTACTGAGGCAAGTGTTTACGTCGGCGGCTGACTCTATCTGTTATATCACATTGCAATGTGAGCTTTTTCGGCTTCTCCAGATATCATCCCAAACAGTAAATGTTCAAGTAATGTGACTTTAGCTGGCTCGGTCAGGCCGAGTTCAAACCAGAAGTCTTCTTCTAGTCCCTGTCATTAGGAGAGCTGCATCATGTGCCTTTAGTCCATGAATGCACCCTATTCTTTTGCACAAGGGCTGCGAGAGAAAAAGTGGGCCAGGTCAAAAAGTGGGCCAGGTTTTGGAGAGCGAGTGGCTGGAAATTGTAACGGATAAAATGGGCGCATTAAGGGTGTAGATGTGTAAAGGATCCATTTTGCTCCTTAAAACCTCCCAACCCCCCACATGCCAAAAAGAGCCAATAAAGTTGGTTTCACCCATTTGGGGAGCTATAAAAATGACAGACCTGGGCTGTGGGTTTTTGCACTGCTGCTTCAAACACGGCTTTCTTGCAGCTTAAAGGTTTATTCTACTGAAATGGTAAAATCAAAATGCAATCAGCAGATACAGGGCAGTTCCACATTACGCATTAAGCCACTCTGCGTGGTTAGTGTGAATGCACACATCACCTCTTCATTCCTCTGTTAATCACAGCTAACAGCTCTTTGGTTAAATATGCAAATTGGAGCAGCTGGCGTTTTCGGTTAGCACTCAGCTGGCAAATTGCCAATATTTCATGTTCTGGTTAGCAATAACCAGAGTGATGGGCTTAACCACAGAGCTACCATTCACAGCTCTGCTGATGGGAAAGTTCAACACAGCACGGGGGTCAGCTGAAAAGGATGCAGAACTAGCCTCAAATGTGGGGAGAAGCTTAGCTCGACATAAAAACAAGAGCGAGAGCACAAGCACCGTCTTTCCACAAGTAATGGATTTAGCCTACTTTACACTGTTTTGCTGATATTCCCACACAAGGTAAGGCGGTGTTATTGCCCTATTTTGCACATGGGGGTGTGGTCGGAATATATAAGGCTGACTCATTTGTGGCTGCGTGGCTGAGGAAGGGTTAATCCCAGACGCTTCCTGCTGCACAGCACAATCTTTAACCAACAACACCACAATCAGCACTCACCATAAGCCAAACAACCAAATACACCGTGGGGAATTATATTCCCAGTATTCTCATTTTGGGATAACGCTAATTGTCTGCCCTTTTAGGCAGGCAGTGGAAGCACTGCAAACGGTTAAAGCCATGCCAAACAAAACTCAAACAAAAAATAATACAAATATAAGAGGTTCCCACAGATGTGGAAATTCATCCCAGAGAGGCAAGACATTTTGATTTGCAAATCCACGTCTGAATTATAAGGCCTTCTTCTCCCTGTTCTTTCTTCTTCTTCTTCTTGCATTCCCCCAGGAGTCCATTATATATTTTCTATGTCAATGAAACCATCTAACAAGAAACACACGCACACAAAAGTAGAGGGAGAGAAAGAAAAAGAAACCAGAAAGTACTATAGTTCAGCATGGGAAATATTTCCCTTTTCATATTTCCCAAAAGGGCCAAAGAGAGAATCGCAAAAACCTAGGAAGCTGAGTTGTACTAAATCAGATTATTCATCGGTCATATTGCGACTCTGACCGACAGTAATGGCCCAAAGGTTCTCCTAGTCTTATCAACATCAGCTGAGGATTGAAATCTGGGGGTTCTGTGCACCAGACATGTGCTCTACCACAAGGTATTTCAGTGTTATCCTATGACCGTAAGAATACAAATGTTACCCTATTGCCATTAGAGTGCCAGTGTGGTGTAGTGGTTAAGGTTTTGGACTGGCACAGGGGAGATCCAAGTCCATCCTTAGCCACAGAAGCTCACTGGGTGGTTTTGGACCAGCCATTCACTCTCAGCCCAACCTACCTCATAAGGTTGTGGAGAAAATAGGAAGAAAGAACGTTATGCATACCACCTTGAGCCCCTGAGTGGAAGACAAGATATAAATCTAACAAATAAACAAATGCTCAGCACACTGTTGTGCAGTCATCTAAGTCTAGAATTCCCTGAATTCTTAGTAAATGGCTATGCTAACTGATGTCTACATGTCAACCAGAGAGGCTCATAGAGCAATGATACCCAAGAGCCACGTTTTCCACAGTTCTTAGAAACCCAAGTTCTCCAAGTGCCTGAAACTCTCTGGACTAACTGCCTACTCTCCCATCTCACAGCTTGCCCCACCTCACAAAATTATTATGAAGATGGAACAGAGACAGAGAGATCCATGTGCTCCACCACCTTGAAAGAAGAACCATCTAAACGAGATAATTCAATCAATAGAAAACTTGAAATCTGGGAACCAGCAGGTTGTTGGAGGATAGCTGGCTCGAATGAGAGAAGATTGCTTACAAGGAGGCCAAGTCAGCTTAATGGTGCTGGCAATTTAGTGGCTGAACATGAAATGAAGGGAGATCTTCATTATTTCCTCCCTATTTATTCCCTATCTGGGAGGGAGAAATATGGAGAGGAGGAGCCGAAGAGCCAGCTCAGCAGGTACCTAGAAGAGAGACCAACCTAATAGGTGAATGATACACAATCCCTCTCATTTTTGACATAAAAAGCAGGCTTCTACCCCTCACTGTGCCTGCCTTCCAGCATTACTCTCCTTAAACCCTCAATCTGCTCACGGATCTGTTGATTCAGAGCTGAACAAACACGGCTTCCAATCAGAGATTCTTCAGGTCTCTTTCTCCGTCTCCCAAGTTCAGAATAATAAGCATTAATTTTACACTTCATTTCTCCATACAAAGAGAGAGAGGGGAGAAGAAGAGAGGGAGAGAACGTGGTCCTTGTTTAAAACAAGTAGGCCTGCGGGATTTTATCTGGCAGAAACTGTGTCAGGCCAAAAGAGAAACAGAATGCTTTGTGTAAAAGTATCGTGGGGAGATGATAGCATTCTACAATGTTCCCGGTACCTACTTTTGTCTCCAAAAGCATTTGATCCCTTCCAGACATATATACTTATTTCCATACTGGTCTTGGGGGAAAGCTAGTAGGAGCGAGAGCTGATTATGTGAAAGCTGAAGGTGAAACCTGGGCGGTGCCCACTGTTACTAAAAGATTGGAATTTGGAGATCCCTAATTTATGCCTGTTACCGAGGGGGAACTGAGGAGGGTCAGTCGCCGGGCTGAGCAGCAATGGTGAAATTCAGCTCCCGCAGTTCAAAAGCACCAAACAAGCCGTGGAAAGGCCACGTGTTTCCCACGGCTTGGCTCTCTCCCCTTCTTCACGGTGGCATCATGCTCTGTCAGTCAAGTGTGTTTTATTTCCAGTGGCAAAACCCGGTATATTTAATAAGAATTACACTCAGCACTATCATCCCATAAGAGAGAGGAGGACAACTGACACTTCAATATTCATAATTGTTCCCATTGGGTGCTCTTTTTTTAACTCTTATATTTACCAGGCTTCCTTTGATGAACTGCAAGCCACTTTAGGCATCGTCTCACGGAGAAAGGACGTGCAAACAAACGGGCATGGGGATGGGAGGAAACCCTCTGGACTGGACCTCTCTATTATGTATAATGTGGTGTGAAGCCTCCGTTCTAGAAGCTATTGAGATTACAATTATAAACTATATTAATGACAACATAAAAGGGACACCCCACCGAGTAACTAATACGGGATGACGGGCTACTACTTATTTATTTTGGGCACCACGTATCTATTTTGGGTAAACTAAGAAAAAGATCACTGCTATTCTAGCAGCTTCTAAGAACCAAACAAAGCCATCCGCTCTACAGCTTGGTTTCATAACAGCAAAAGTCTGCCTGAAGGAGAGGAGTAGGAAGGCCATGTTCCCCTGCCTTTGAGCCTCATTGTTGACTTCAGCGTGCAAATCCCATGGTTTCCCCCTGCCAGGATGGCCCATTTCTGCTTCATTGCAATAAAACAGGGTAATGACAGTGGGCATGTTTTATACATAAGGACAAGGTGCATCAACCTCTTCATTAATTATCACCCTTAAAGGCTGAAATCTGGTGCAAATATTAAATAGATCCTTCCGCCATTCAGTGAAAACCTGCCCTATCTGGTGATCTTTTCATCCTTCTCCACCCCAACAAATTCAAGCCGAACCTTAATAGGCACACAGTATACAGATCTAGTAGTGACGGCACAGGAAAAAAAATTGATGAAGGGTTGTTACTTCTAAAATTACAGGGATGGCTTTGCAGAACAGGCATGGAGTTGTTCTTTCAGGCATCTTTTCACCACAGCAACAACAACACAAAACACCACAGCACACCACGCCCTCCCGAATCTCAATACACCACAACATTGTTTATTCATGACTTCACCTTCTAAAAAGGTAGGAGAGGAACAACTGAATTTATTCCGATTCCAAGGAACCTCCCTGCCTTTCTAATTTAGCTAGGGTGCGGAAGGCGCTCATTTCACACTCCAGACAGACAACACAATTACAGTATTGATTTGTCATTAAACACTGCAGAGAAGATAACAGGACCAAATTCCAGGCAAAGGACTCTTTAGAGCATCAGCAAGAAAGCAAATCTTGCCTCCTCAGCTAATTTAACAGCCGTTCTCATGGCAGAATACCCTTACTTTCACGTGCCATTGAAGCAAACCTTGCTTCTTGTATGTTGTCTGGACCTTAATACTCGCCGGTCGTCCCTTTCTGAAGTTGCAAAATGCTCTGGGCAACATTTTACCGTCACGTTGTGCCACGGAAACCAGGAAGAAAACAGTACTTCCTTGCAACCTGTCATCATTTTCTACAACCATTTCCCCCAGAGAATGCTCTCCTATATCCTTCTGGACAAATGAAAATTCTTCTCCCCCCCCCCACTGCCTTGCTCCCCCTTGCACCTCCCGTAAGCGCTTTCTCACCCAGACCCCTTTGGGAGTCACAAATGAGTTTGTGTGTTCCTTACAAGGAAGAAATGGGACAAAGGAACTCTTTGGAACAGCTCCCTGACAATTAAGGAGGCTGGGTTTGTGAAAAGCATGGGATTGATGACATGGGAAGCCAAAGCTTCACCTGGGGAACTGGGTGTAGGTCCTCCGAGGATTGCTGGAGGTCAGTTACCATAGCAACGGAGAATGAGCTCAACCTTGTAACTGACCCTTATCTTTTTTTGATCTGTTGGCCACTTGGGGCAAGAATTGGAGATCAGCTGGAAAATAATCCAGTCACATATTATAAAGAAAACTATCCATACTTATTTACACAGGTAGAGGCAGAAATTCTTTGCCAAGGCGATTGTGCTGCACTTAACGTGCCTCCTGCCTTTAATGACCGCATACCACTTTGCAACCTTGCATAGACCCAATGGATAATAAAGACATACAGAGACGTGTGCTTTTTCTATTTTTATGTTGATATTTAGCCTGCCTTTTTGCCCATCCACCAGTCAAATAATGCACAGCCACCTAAAAAGCCAGTTGAAAAATGTGGGGAGGCTTCTTTTGACTGGAAAATAAATGCTGGAGTAATTAGCAAATGGGAGATTTTTATCATTCCAACGTCTATGATTCAACCCACTATGACATGCCCTCGAACTTAAAAAAAAAAAAATCACAATTTGCAATACAAAAGTAAGAAAATTAAGTTAAAATAATATAAAATAGGTAGTTAAATAAAAGTAGGGATAGAAAAGATAAAGGGCAGGGCAACCAGCTGAAGCTTAAGGAATATCACACTACTTGATGAAGTAAAAGATGTGTTATCTGGTAGGCTGGGAGAAAAAGAAGAACCAGTATCTGGGGAGGCAGTTGCACAAATGGGGTGCCGCTAAAGAGAAGGTCTTTGTTCTGTGCTGATCACGCAACTGACCTCTGATGATAGAAGAAACATGTGAGTGACTAAGAGAGAGCTTCATGCAGAGAGTCATTTGGATAAACTGAAATAGCACGTATGGCTTAAAAAGTGCAATGACATAAAGGTCACACAAAGAAAGTCAACAAGGAGTCCTGCAGCACCTCAGAGACTACACATTTATTTTGAGTTCATTCAACTGAATGCATGGCGTAATCTCTAGTCCACAAAAGCTTATTCCAAAAAGTTTTCTGACATTCCACCAGATTGCTGTTTTAATTAGATGTCTCAAGTTGCACTTTTCTAGTAATCAAATAGTAAGGGGTTGCTTCATTTCTAAACAGGGGTAATTCCTCAAGTACTCACAGATATCAACATTCAACTCTCTCTCTCTCTCCCCTACTTAATTAGAAGCCTGAAGGAAATCTTATCTACTGCTATGGACAGAGTGTCAGATAGGTGCTAGGATGACCTGAATTCAAATGTCTAGGAACACATGAAACTTAAAATGGAGCATCTTGAGTCTCCCAACTTTAGCCAACATAACATGGAAATGGTAAGAATGAGTTCTAGTTTATCTTAATTGAAATTACTCCTAATGTTTTAGAAATATGCCTTCTCATACTATGTCTCTTGTTTACTATCCAACACAATTCACACATCCCCAATCGAAGGCTGATCATAACTGTTACTAAATAAATTGACAACATCATCTAGTCATCATCTATGCAGGAAAGAAGTGGGCAGCAACTGGGTGCTCTCCAGATGTTTTGGATATAACTCCCACCAGGTCCAGCCAGTTGGGTCAATTACGAGAGGTTGTGGTCTAATACATCTGGAAAGCACCATGTTGCCTATTCTTGACCCTTACGTCTTCATTCTCTCCTCTCATTTTCCACTGGCAACTTAGTGCTTATGATTATTGGCTCTCTTCCTTTCAGAAATAGAATTTTGCTTTCAAAATACATTTATATAATCTAGAGTGGCACAAGGCTGATGTCTTTTATGAACTGGAGATTGGTTAATAAAATCTTCTAAGCCTGCTTCATTCTTATGACAATTTTACTATTATGTTTTCAAGGGATATGAAAGCTGTCTGCAGTGGTTAGAAACATCATTTTAATGAAAAATGATAACACTGGGAGCTTGATATGTCTAGGTATTACTTTAAAAAAAAGGCAACAAGATGAGCTGGAATTTCAAAGGCTTTGGAACTATTTTATGGTGGAGGTGGGAATTCATATATGTTCTTCATTCTTGACTATTTGTTAGGGGCTGTCCTTCCACAGAATTGTTGGCCAGAACTTCACTACAGTGCTCAAACAACCAAGGAAAGAAAAGCTAGTTTTAAAAAGGGTAAAAGATATTCACAGAGACTATTCCCCAAACCACCATTCAGTGTTCACAGTAGGTAACAAACCAACTGTCACTGCCTTTTTGGAGTCAGCTCACTAGCTACGCTGCCAAGATTAATCCTGAGGAGCTGCTGAAAAGTTAGGGGGAGGTGGGGTGGCATCTTATAATCTCCCCTGTGGAGAAAGTATACGGGATCCATTTTGGAGTCTCTGTCACTTCCATCAGTTTTTTACCCATTGCTCCATCCAATGCTTGCATCATTTTATCTTGGGTTCACATTAATCCACATTTAAAAAACAACCACCACCTCTCAAACTACATCTAGTCCTTGTTTAGCGACTGCCTCGTTTAGCGATTGTTCACAGTTATGATGTTGATGAAAAAGTAACTTTGCAACCAATTCTCACATTTACAACCTCCGCAGGTCTCTAAAGCGAAGGAAAGCTGAAGATCATAAGCACAATCACAGTTTCACTTAGTGACCGCTTTGCTTAATGACTGAGCTGCCAGTCCCAACTGTGGTCCCTAAATGAGGTCTACCTGTATATCTAAGTGCATATTTTGATTCATTTAAGCAGTTGAGAACTGTATCACAGTATCTCCTGGATACCTACCTTCCGATCAGCATATGCATCAGGGAGATGCAGAGCAGATCCTTCTGTATAAGACTTTATGAAAATTAAGTTAAATTTTAATTGAGTTACTTCTAGATGTACTGAACTGGTGAAGTTTTTGTTCCTGTACAAGGAGATGTACTGAGACCATGAATCTCAGAAGAGCTTATGGGATTCCCAGAACTTTAGTCTGATAGTTTTGGAGCTTTTACAGGAGATACCTATAAAACACTGAACATTGTCATTTTTAAGACTAAGGAGCTTTGAAAGATGAAATATATGATATTAATTCCATTAGTAAGGAAAACCAGCATGTGAAGTAATATGCAAGGGATGTGTTCTAAAAGTAGGACGGACTTAAATTATTTGACTGGATAGGGTGGTGAGTCAATAAGGTATAGAAGGGGCTTCATCACAGGACTGCACAAAGGGATGGGTCACATAAATGCACCTCTATGAGCATTTGCACACAGAAGATAAACACTGCAGAGAGAAACCATATCTAAAAACAGAAGAACAGCAGACAGAAGACTAGGCGACCTTGAAAACAGAAGACCAGAATTTCAGACAACATATTCCCTGCTGCATTATTTTTATATGTGTAAGTTAAAAAAAAAAAAAAGGAATCTCTCATTTGGGGCCCAAAGTAATGCTGTCCCCCAATAACTTCACCTGCCCAATGAGTTCCATCAATGAAGGAGATAGAACAGAAGAGAAACCGAAATTAGATATCTACAAAATAGCTTGCAGAATATGCATTGAAAGATTATAGAGAGCTGCTGGTTTGCCAGATGTGTGATGCACAAAATATTTTGCTAGACCACACTTACTATTTTAGGTTACAAAAATAATGAAGATTTTAAAAAAATCAGAGCAACTGTATTTGTATTTTGAATGTTAATTTGACAAAAAGAAGTGTGCATATGGGAATGTTTATAATCAGAACACCAATAAACTAACAAATGACTCTAGTATTTTATAAGCTTGTTAGGAACAAATCACTCCCTTAGCTTATATTTACTTACTGATGAATCATAAAAGGCCTCAATATGCAAAGAATAAATTCCAAAAAAAAATTCCTTCCGGCTTGATTGGTAACATCTATCCTGCAAGCTTTGCAACTTATTATGTGAATCCTACAGCTCACCTGTTTCATGGACAAAGAATAATTTCCCACCAATTCAGCCTGGAATCCTGATCTGTTTTTCCCCTCTGCCCTTCTAGGCACACAGGAGATTATCCTAGCTTGCAGAACCAAAGGACCAGCTACCTCCTCTTGCCTCCTGCCCTTACGTTGCCTAGAGAGTAGTCTCTGGGAGCACATCCAATCATACTAATCTGCATAATGATGAAGCTCTGCAGGGACTGTTCAGTCTTAAGAGGCATCAGAGAAAACACACACACCGTCCTCTAAACAAGCATGACTGGATGAACAATACAAGCTGCACAAAATCTAAAGATATGAGCAGGGACATACAAAACTCTGGGTTCATGCAAAGGGTTTGACCTGGATGGTCCCGACTTTTCCCACCATGAAAGCCCATTGCCCAAAACCAACCACATTTGTTGGGCCCAGCAACCAGGAGATGCCAAAGGGAGATGGAAGCGCCACAGGTTTTCTGCATTTTGCCAATGCATGGGTCACCTGGGCCATTCGTTGGAGCATGGTACAGCAGCTGCAGACTTCCAAAAGATTGCCCGGCTCCCCCCTGCAAATTTCCAAAATCTTACATCAGAACGCCAAAGTCCTGGCATATCAGTGAATATGACTGCACTAAAATGTCACACTGTTCTGGTCATCTTGCACAAGAACTTCTGGGATTTCAGAATTTCACAAGAGGCTATGTGGGATTTGGGGCTCTTTCTTGTACAATGGCTTCCAAGGCATCTAAGATCAGAGTCGATTCAACTTTTTTCTGTCAAGGCCAAATACTCTCTTGGGTACTGCAAGGGACACGTCAGTGATTGGCCCTCTGATCTGCACTCCTGTTATAGCTATGTCAGAACCTGTCTCTCTACTCTGGTTTCAGGAAAGGCTCTGGACAAAGTAGATGGCACAACAACACCTCTAAATCAATCTGAAATCGATCCCAGTAGAACCAGATTTATTTCTCATGTCCCACCATTATTCTTTGGATTAATCCAGTTAGATTACACCAAAGTACTACCTTCAAGGACATATTTTGAGCATATAAAGCTCCCTTCTCATGGTGGATCCAAATTACAGCACAAAGGCTTGGTTTCCCCCATTCCAGCCGCATCTCAGATTACTCAGAACCCCATAATTTAGTAGGTAGTCTTGAACATTGAGCTATCCTGACAGGACCCCAAACTTCCATTTACATGGCTGTCCTATGGTTTCTGTCCCTTGCTTACACTAAATCATGATGAAATGTTGGGTAGTGTCTTAGATGGATAGATAGATCACCCTTTATATCTATACAGAGATATATAAAAATGTGCATATCTCAACAGGCTCATAACCAGCATGTTAATACAAGCTGTATATGGAGGTGGCACAAGGGTATTTTTCAAATAAATGCAAGTAAGTGATCTGCACAGTAATGAGTGCATTAGGTAGATCTGTTTGGCACACGTATTTATTGGGTGAAACCATTATTGGGGGTTATCTGAACATGTGTTTAATAAAGCACACACACTTAAGGCACCCAGCAGAGCTTTACACAAATAGCTTATTTGTGGTCTAGGAAGAGAGATCCACTTAACAGAAGTCATAAAGTTGTTGGCTGCCTCCAACCTTTAGTATTTCCAGCAGATGGTGATAAGAGATGTCGTGGTAGCCACAGCAGCAGCATTTTCAGCTGTAATCGATTCCAAGAGGGACATCATTTCCAAATCTCACACAACAAACTCTGGCAATTATTCTAGCTGTTTTGAAAATCAAACTTTGGGCAGCGTTTTACATAGACAAGTCAAGTGTCAAACTTCCCAAAGATGGTCAAATTCCACTGGGTGTCTGCATCTCATTTGATGATGCCTGTTCCTCCTTTCAGTTCCACTGCACTAGCTTCAGGGACGTTTCTCACCTTTGTAATATGAAGAAGGGAAGGGATATTGCATTCGATGATGTTACTTGCAAGCCTTATGCTTCTTAGGTTTGCCAGACCATCTAAATAATTTAGTAACACATTCATGTTAATACATTCAGAAAGAAGCCATCGTTTTGAGCTATGACTCATGTTGGATTCTTCAGCAAAAAAGATGTGGAAGTTGATAGATAGGCAGCCCCTTGCTGATCTTGGTTGATCTTAAAAAGCTAAACGGGGAAGACCGCCAGAGAATGCCAGAGATGTAGACTACCCTGCAAAGTTTAAAAAAAAACCTCCAGAAGAAGGCAAGACTGAAACCCTTCTGTTGCCAAGAAAGCTACATGGACATGTCTGTGAGGTCACCAGGAGTTATGTTCAATCTGGCCATATCTGCACAAGTGTTTTGCCATGTTCCCCCTGCCCCTGTCCTGTTGCTGGCAAGAACTCATATCATCCTGTATCTTACTGTCCCCATGTTGACTTTCACTGTGCACCAGAAAATGTCTGTGCTGCAAATGTCCATACAGCTTTAACACACAACATCCCAGGGCTATGATTTGTGGTGTCCTCAGCTGAAATTCCAAGCCCTGCCCAAAGTCATCTAGCACATGACACCCCCCCCCCCCGCAAACTGGTTCTGGTTGCTCCACACACTGCATTTTGTTCTTTCCCATAGTACTGTTTACTGATTGAACTTTATTATTATTACTCCTTGAAAGTACAGGTGGATCAGTAAATTGTTCAACCTACTGGCCACCAGGTGGAGCAAAGTAATAAGGTTATTTGTATAACCTGGCTGCCCCCTAGTGGTCTTCTGGATTTATACAGTCACTAGACAGATGCTGTTCAAGAGATGGAGTTTGATCAAAGTGTTTAGCTGTGAGGATTGGTGTCAGAGCTGTAAGCTATCTCAAGAACAAAATGTAAGGAGGGAAAGCAAGGAACCAGGGGATCCCTGGGACAGCAACCAGCAGGACTCCCTTGCCAGGCAGGCCACTGATGTACATGAGCCAAGTCCTTTCAGTTACACTTTCATTTACATGCCTTAAACCAGGGACAAGCTTGATAGTTTCAGAGCTTCATGCTCACTAGGTTAACTAATCACCCCATTTAAAAAAGAAAACTTCTGGTTTCCCTTGTAGCCCAAAGAGGACCAAGGACTGATCAACAAAATCCACTGAAGCCACAAGATCCAGCATGGTACCCATGTTATTTCAGGCCAATTCCCTAATGCAAATCAGCATATTCTACCTTGACTACACACTGCGATTTGATATGGGATAGTAGGGAAAACACCACTTCCAGAGCACAGCTCCTTAAGCCCTCTTTGGACTATCTCAGCTGTGGGAAGATACTGTGATGCAGACAGATACATGTGGACATATGGTCAAGAAAGGTTCAGAAGGGCCAGGATGCTGTGCAGATGTATATCTTGAGGGAATCTTAGCTTTTTGAAAAAGCTGAAATCAGTAATGCCTTCAGTAATGTTACAAAGAAGCTGACAGGTAATGTATCACCCAATGAAACTGAATCCTGGAAGAATCAGGATAGAAAAAAAGGATTTTTTTTTATGTGGGGCTGGCTGCCAGCTTGGCTGGCTTCAAAAAAGGGTTGGATAATTCATGGAAGTCATAGGGATCAGTGGCTATTAGCCTGGATGGCAGTGTCTCTGAAGACCATCTGCTGGGAGACTCGTGGGCTTCCTTGTGCTGTTGGTTAGCCACTGTGAGAACAGACTGCTGGACTAGATGACCAGGGGTCCGATCCAAGCAAAACCACAGATGAAGAACACATGCAAAATGGACATAGATGAAGCAAATCCATTCTTAAAACCTGTGGATACATAGCAAGTGAGATCGAAAGCATGGACTTCCCACTCCATTGAATACTACAGTGGACCTTTTGAGTTTCCTGATTGGGAGACAGTAAAGAGGACGACCTTGACAGAGAGAGGAGAGATCCATTAACAAAGCAATGAGGAGCAAAACATGGCTTGAGTCCAAAACAAGAAGGTATGTGCAACATTTCAGACAGATACCCCCCTGAGTCACATGAGTATAAGAAAGGGAGGAGGTAAAGCATAATCAGACTTGAAAGATTCTGTTATAACAATCCATCTTATTAAAGTAATTTTAGACTTCTGTGGAGTTTGTTTCTTGGTCTGGTCTATATCATGGGGCTGACATCTTGGAACTTCTTCCATTTTAGTGGAATGGAACCATATTTATACTGGTACTAAATTATGACATAAAAGGGGAAACCCCATAATAATGCATTTTGGGTTCAAACGACACAGTGGGTTAATCTGACAAAGGGCCAAATTTCAGGGTGATTCCAGCAAGAAGCCATTTCAGTGTGCCCAACATCATTTATTTAGTTTTATTTCATTTATTAAGGACCACTTTTTGCTTTCCATCAGGAAGCAGTCCAAGAAGATATATGCATGAACCCCTCCATTACAAATAAAAAGCACCAGTAAAAATTACATCCAGAATGTAAAAAGAACATTGACCAGAAATGCTTAAAAGCTGGTTGGGAAAGAAACATTTTAAGACCAGGTTGGAACAACAGTGAGATGGAGTCCACCAAATACCCTGCGATTCCACATCTTAGGACCACCACAGAACATACCTTTTTTGCACCCTCCCTAGCTAATCTTCTTAGATGGGGTTAGAGAACAGATTCATGTTGAACAAGATAATCCTGTAGATGCCTTCACCCTAAAGTGTTAAAGGCTTTAAAAGGAAGCTTGAACTAGACTCAAATACAAAGATTTCAGGCCATTTGCCCTTCCCTTGTGAAGCCAATAAAGCGGGAATCGCTGCTATTTTTATTTTTATTTTTTTTTTAACACCAAGATTAATGTTGTAAACTGTCACTTGCTCCAGTAAAATTTATCAACATTATTATACACCTTAGAAACTGCCACTACAGACAAATGCACTACATTAAAATTTGGTCTAGAGCTCCCTCGTGGAAACATTCACTGCAATTTGTATAACAGTTTATATATTTATGCTATTTAATGGTACAAAGCAATAATTATGACTTCATTCACTGATAAGCCACAGCATTACATAAATCTGAGGCGGATTTGGAACACGCCTGCTTTTGTCAGCGGCCTGACTAGTTGTAAATTACGTTGCTGTTAAAAAAAAATAAAAAAAAGAAGAAATATTCTAAGCAAATATGAGGAAGCCGCAGGAAGCTAATAATATGCTTCCAGCTGTTCCAGTTAACCTGCAAATGTGGCCATCTGCACCTCAGGAGAAAAAAGAAAAAGGAGAGATGGAGGGAGGGAGGGGAAAAAGGAGAAAAGCCATCGCTGAACCAAGCTCAAAGCTTGGAGTCATCACAGTAGGAATGACCTTGCTCCTTTCTGACCAAACAGGCTCACATACAAAAATCAGGGGGAAAAAAGTTATTGAAGAAGAAAGGATCTCTTCTCCCCTGGACTTGCGTACAAAGAAAAGAAGAAGAAGAAGAAGAAGAAGAAAAATCTCTTGCTAATGCCTTTATTCTAGAACATTCCATCCTCCACCTCTGGGGTTATTACTTACTGCATCGCAGGCTTGCATGGAGAAAAGATTTCCCTCACAACTTCAACTTCCAGTTGGGTTTTTGTTGTTGTTGTTTGGCTTGGGTTTTTTACACCTCTTCATACCCCCAACTTGAGCGATTCAAGAGAGAGATTGATTTTATTGCAACAGAATTTTGTTCTTCCTTTAGATGATTCAACTAGATTGGAGAGGGACAAAGGACGTGCTGTTGAATGAGATGGAAATGCTCAGAAAAAGAAATCACAGATGTCTCTGGGCATGTGTCCCAAACCTTGGGATGCCCATAAGAGGACACCTGTGAGTTGCATTGGCTAGGATATTATTTTACTTGAGATTCAGACATAAAGGAAAAAGGAAGAGAAAAGGAAATCTGGGTCACAAGCAATCTACATACTCACACACACATATACACACTTTGACACTGGTCTTTTCTAGCTAACCCTTAGATTGCTACATGTTAGTAAACTATGAACAATACCAATTTTCTTTAGAGGCCTCCTCCTAAATGTTGCACACCTGGTTTTTATTTGAAAAGTTCTATAAGATACTCAAAACTGACCATACATTCAGACATTCATATGACACCTTCCAATTCTCTTGAAGGAAAGTGGCAGGCTTCTTTGCCCCACAGAATTTATTTAATTGCATAGGTGAGGAATATCATCACAAGCATTGAACAATCTGGCAAATGAGTAGAACATATGTAGGGCAATTATAAGTAGCACATGATCACCAAAGCACCTGATGGCTGTTTCCACTACCATCTGAAAGCCTTACTTGCTGCTCTCAGAAATAACCAAAGAATAGGAGGGTCAGCCATGAAGAGGCCAAATACTATGGTTTTGCTAGCGTATTGACCGATTGCATCAGTCTTCAGAAGAAGCTGATACATTATGCAGTGACTTAAGCAAATAATGTCTATGAAAACTACGGATCAGAATTCATTCACACCCAAGCTATAAAATCAGTTGAACTGCACAGCTAGTAAGAACTGGTCCCAATATTGGATTATTTGTCTAAATGTTCCCTCTTCTGAGAAATCCTTTCACCTCTTGGCTAATGTGGACAAGACTCCAGTGCCTTCCCTATAATTGTGACTCTATGGAGGACAACACCAAAAATGTTCTTCCATCCTCAGAATTTCACCCTTTATTGCCATTTCCTGATTTGGCACCTGACTTCCAGTCTATCTATGAGTAAGTCTCTCACCTCTTACTTGCATGACAGCCTTTAAGTCATAACTTGCTACTTCTCATGACGGCTGCATGATGGTAACTTGCTACTTCTCATGATGGTGGCTTTTCTCCTAATTTGTCATCCTCTTCATTCTTAGGGACTAGGTAGTACGTCTGAGTTCCAAGATTTGGCATGGTCCAAGAGCAAGCCCCATATCATTTGCCCCAGAACCTGCCCCAAAGGTGGCTGGCCTTGGCACATAGGTTTTTCCCTATGTTCTAAAGGGGTTTCCATCAGACTGAAGCACTGAGACCAGTCAAGTCTGGCAGACAGATAGCTAGAGACAGATATACTAAGCTTATGAGCAAAGGCATCAGTACTTGCTGCATATTAAAGGCTGATAAATGATTAATAATAAATTGGAGTGGTGTTTCCAGTAAGGGAAGTCTTAAATTACCCAAGGCGTCTTACCGCCCATTCAGAACTAGGAAGCAATCTCTAGGTTGCAAGTGATTTTTTTTTCCCTAGGAACATACAGCCATCCTGGGCATGAATTCTACCTTGCTAGTCCTAATATTTAGCTGTCGCAATGATTTTCTCTAGCTTTAGTGGGTTCCAGAAGAAGCCTGTGCACTCTGAATAGCTTGAATGCAGTTCTCTCCCCCTCCCCACTTCATTTTTTGCGGGTGGGCAAGGGAGGAAGGATTTTTTAATATGAATATACTGTCAAGGTCCTGAGATATTAAAAATGACAATACATTATTACTGCAGTAGAGAGATCTCTAGGGTACCTAGAGGTAGGATTTTGAAAACCAAAGTGAAAAATCAATAGTAATGCACAAGAATTCATAAAGGAAACGTGTCAGTCTGGATCACCGAAGACACGCTTGAAGTTGTGCTTTAAGCAAAAATGACAAGTACAAGCCGTTTTAAAAAGAGGTGAAGGAAGTGGCCTCAATGAGAAGGCCTTTAATTATTACTGGGGAAAGAGTGGAGAGACAGTAACTTCCCTTCTGCCTGCTATAGACGACACCAAGGCTTCAGGGTCAGTCATTCATTTTTAACATGACCTGAATTTTCAACTGAGGACAAGATGCTGAATTACTCAATGCTCATCCCTACATGGCCAAACAGCTCTTTAATGTCCTTCTCCCTCTTCATGGCCATCCCTGACTGTAGTTTCCCCATACAGTAACTCAGGGAGCAAATGAACAGCAACAATCAGGAGCAGGAAAGCCCTCCGGATGGTTTGGACTACAATGCCCACAATCCCTTACCACCGGCTGTGCTAGGTGGAGTGGACCAGTGCTGAAGATGTACCATAAAGGGGATGTCTTTACCACTCCCGTTGCTGAGATGGGAAGAGCAGAACCAGGGTCAAGAGACCTTTGCACAATATGGAGATTTCATAAGAAATGAATCGCAAGGAATGAATTTGCCCAAAACCCTGCAGAAATTTGGGAAGGGAATGGAAGCAGAGAAAATAGGGGTGGTACAACTCCAGTTTTTCTACCACCATTAGCAGGAAAGGGGAACTTGTCTTCTTCCCGATACCACTACACAACAACTCCTAGCAGCCCCCACCACTGATCTTCTGGATTTGCAGTCCAAAAATGGCTGGGGAGACCCAGATGCCCCTTCCTGGCAGAACTATGAGGGTTTGCTGCCAATGCATATTATGCCAAACCTTCCCAGCCTGCCCCTCCCTGTGGATTTTACAACTATGTAGGGCACAAACCCATTTAGCTTCTGTAGTTACTGTCTGAACCACTAGAGAGCACAGTGCAGTAACCTGAGTGCTCACGAACTTCTTTGGTAAATGCCTTGTATACTCACTGAGTGCAACATAACTCAAAAATTATAATTAAAATGTCTCAGCCCCTGTATTTATAGTAACATTTAAACTACTGTGCTTTCCTGAAGTCAGAGTCATTTACTTGCGACCAGCTCTCTTTATGGTGAGCAGATCTTTGAAACTGTGCCATGGGGATATGGCACAGCCACATGTAACTCAATATATGTCAACAGCTGTAAAAATATCGGTAAGAGGGAGAAAGGGAAAAACCATGAGCACAGATAGAAAGTCCTCTCCTGCACATCTGTTTTTAGAAGTGCCTTTCTCCCCAACATGCCTCCGCACCACCACGCAGTAATTGGCCAATTTTGGCACAAGCCGTCTTTGAGGTTGGATGATCAAAAAGGTTAGAAATGAAAATGATTTCGGTGTTGGAGGCCTAGCAAGTGGACCAAGATGCTTGCTGTTGCAAAAGGGTTTGTACTAATCTTACCAAGCGCACAGCTTTCGTCAGAGGCTGTTCCTAGGGAGTTCACAACTCCCCAGGGTGAAGCTACAGTAAATTCTCCCTTAATCCCCTCCACATACAAATGAGCTCCTGGAAAGAGAAACTGCAGAGCCAGACAGCCTGCACAGAGCCAGAATTTTGTGCCTTAGGAACAGGAGAGAATCCAAACACGCAGACGTACGTCCACACAATGATGGTACTGTGGTACTACATTTTCACATTGGGAGGAAATTTGGAGAGAAGGAACACACCAATCGAAACTGCTGACTTAAAAACTTTCCAATACCAACTACAGAACAGCAACACCAAGGAACAAAAACAAATCAGCCATTTGGGGAGCCGGAAGGCAAAGCCACTTTGGGTCAACTACCAAGAGAGTTGGATGAAATTATGTATGAGCCCATTATACAATATTTTACTACTGAAGTCTCCCAAATGTGTCCATTGTTGGTGCATAGATGATCCCTGACTGGTCCTACTGACTTTGTACATTTTTAAAACACTGGGGAGGGAGGAAGTTCATTTACTGCGGAAATCATGATCAAATGGTTCCTATGAATCTTCTTAAAAGTTAAAGGTGGGCAACTGCAGCTCACGTATTGGGAAGTCTGCCTATTAGGAAAGGTAAAGGTAAGCAGGATAGTTTGCCACATCTTATACGAGAAGGTGTTACAAAGGGTGGAAAGTACCACTTGGATAAATCCATGTTTTAGAAATGATTAGACCCCCATGACAGCCATTTTGCAAGAGTACAGAATCCACAACATGTCCTCAAAATTCCTAATGTGCTCAGTACCCCAATAAGTTTGGGGACACATCCTACTGTCACCAGTTGGTACCCCTGCAACATCAAGCTACAGAATGTGAAATTACTATGTTACATTTCAGTGGGTCTTTTAGACTGTGCCATGATTATAAATAACTGATCTTACCATGACCAAGATCAAGTCCAGCTGTATAAGCACAATTTAGTCATCAAGATTCATGTTTTATTACCACCCAAGACTGACTGAGGCTTATATGGTGTAGGACCCTGAGCATTTCCATTCCATTAATACAATAATATTAAAACATAAGCGAAATGCATACGTTCAGTTCATCACAGTTGCCCTTTATCAGGGCCAACCAAAATTCACTCTAACCCCAAAATCTATCTGAAAAATCCAAATTTGAATTATTTTCTGGAATTCTAGCAAGGATAAAGACATTATAATATTTGGGAGTATGTTGTTCCTAAAGAGATGGACAGTTATGGAGAAGGCCCATCTGATGATAGCACTTCCTAGAGGAATGGAGTGGTATTAATTCATAGGGTCTTCATTCACAAATATACTGAAAAATTGGTCCATCATCAATTTCCTGTCTTCACATCCCATGCCCTGGGATGTGAGAGAGTTTCTGTTTGCTAATCATCATTTTCAGGGAGCAATCAGTCTTTATTTTGTCCAGGACTGCTTAACCAGTTCTTCTTGCAGTCCCTTATACTCTTAATAACCATCTCTAAATCCATAATTTAAGGGTGTCATCTTGTCTCTCTCACTCTTTCTCAATATTCAGCTTTCAAAGTTTTCAATGGAAAAAACGTTGCTTTAATAATTCCAATCTACAATGTCATAGAAATAACTTTATCCTTCATGATCTTGTCTAAATTTGTCATTCCCTATATTTCTCCCTAAAATTCATTTTCTCCTTACTTGCTCAGTACTCTCTCCATCTATTTCTGAGCCCAAGAAAATAGAACAATCTACTGTCTTCAGTTCTTCAACTGTAAGTTCACTAAGCATACTGGTTGATATTTCATTTGTCTTTTTAATAGTTGACATGAATCCAGATTTTTCACTTTCCATTTTGACTTTGTCATAAGTTATTCTAAATTCTGACTTTCAGCTAACGAAGTTGGATCATCTGCACATCTAAAAATGTTAGGGTTGGGCCTCCAAATTCCAAATGTCTTCTCTTCCTATCTTGCTATTTTTCTATCACTGTACAAGATAAATGGATATGAGAACAATATGCATTCCTGTCACACTTCTTTCCCAATTCTGAACCATTCTGTTTTCCAAATTCCAGTTTTTACACTATCTTCTTGTTCAATACAAAGATTCTCAGAAAAATAATTAGATGTTCTGGCACACCCATTAGGTTTAATATATTCCACATTCTGTCGTGAGCTATACAAAAACCTAGCTTTAGTTGATAAAGCAAAGGTAAAACTCCTCAGAGCCTTGCTCTCTCTGTTGACCACCAACATGATCTCATGTTCCCCTTTCTTTTCTGAAACCTGGCCATTCAACTGGATTTTTTCCATGCATGGCTCTATTATTCTCGGTAAGATCTTAAGCAAAACTTTGCTTTCATAAGGAGTTAATATAACACTTCAGCAATTTGCACATTCCCTTGCATCCCCCATCTTTGGTATATATACCACTTCTTCCCAATTTTTAGCCACACGGTCTTGTTCCTTATTGTTGCTGTTCACCTATTAACACTTGCATCTTCTCCTTCATTGTTAAACCATTCCTTGGTTCCTTCAACTATGCCTGGTGAGTTTCCTATTTGAAGCTAGTCTGTTGCCTCTCAGCCCAACCCATTTTGGGGAGAACACCCCCAACATACCCTTCAAAGACCAGATGCACCTTTTTCCTTCAAAAGCTGAAGACCTTCTCACTTTTATCTCAGATTGCCCAGAAAGCTTGAGGGTAAGTAATCAAGAACACTACTAAAAAGAGTATGATTTTAGAAACGAAAGAGTACAAACCTGCGTATTAAAGCCTACATAACTCAGACCAAAACACTGGCAGTCTTTAAAATATATATATTTTTTCCTTAAGTGGAAAAGAGACAGCAGATGCCAGGTTTCTGCAGCTGAATTCCGGGACATAGTTTCCAACTATTCTAATCAACCATCTCTGTGGTTGGGCTGGGATTTCAAACTTGCCACAGTATGAAGTCCAGTTTGGGCTATATTCCCTTCCCTCTCTCAGCTTGATGAAGGCTTCCCCGCAAAATCAAAAGGCTTACTGTCAACTTTTCGATTGGTTTGGGCCTCATGCTATCATATGTGCAGCGATGGGCAAGGAATACAAATGCAGTTCTGGCTTCTCCATGGGGGCCGAAGGTTTTGTCCAATTCATCCAGGGACTGTATGAAAGTAGAAGCAGGTCTCTTTTCATGTATATTCCAACCGCTGAAAATCCCCAGTGTGCAAAAGCCAGGGTTTGGTTTGGTTTTTTTAAAACAGGAAAGGAAAGAACAATAGCTTGAAAAAAGAGAGGCAAATCTAGGCAGCATTTTTAAAGATAAATTAGCTCGGCCAATAGTAGCTATAACAGTCCTGTTGGGGCGGGGGGGGTGCAGTAACTATATATTTATATACAGATGCACACAGAGTCTTACACACACCCCAACAGCCACGTAGACAAGAGTCAGTGCAACTGAGAAGGAGCAAAAGTGTTCACAATAGAGAGACAACGTGGGTTCAGATGAATCTCGTCTTGTTTAACATTTTGCAGGCAAAAGTTTTATATGATTTCATGGTTGTTTTTTTTTAATCTCACAAGATGAAAGTCATCAGCCTGTTGCCTGCAAAAGCACAGGAAGCGGCCGTACAGCCAAGTTGGAAGTAAAGAAAATACCTGAGCAAATAACTAAAAATGCATCTTGCTATCCAGTGGTTATTGCCAAAAATAAGCAATGCAGGCCCTTTCTTTCTTTTGGAAAGCTAAAACTGCCTATGCAATCTTCAATTTCAGGTATCTTGGATAGGAATTACAGTATGTATTATTTAATTTCATTATTAGGAAAACAGTGGAATACATGCATTTTAAAAAAGTTTGCTTATTAAGAACATTCATCACCCTGGTTGTGAATCGCGAAAATAAAATTCCACAGGATGGGGGGGGGGGAGTTTGCCTCTAATGCTTAGCAAAAAATTCCATTTTTATGCCAAAGCAATCCAATATTAGTTTGCTAATGCTCCACACTAACATGACCTTCACAAACACCACAACAGTAACCATGCAACGTTCATATCCGTCCAATGTGCTTGTAGGAAACGCTTGGCAAAATGGTTGACTTGGTGTTGAGCAGATGGTATGATTTGCTCTACCAAAACACACAGGAAAATGTCACTGCTGCCAATTATCTCCTCCAGAATCCCTCTTTTCGGAGTATACGTGTCTGAGAACCACCAAAGGACCTTCCGAATGGCAAAATGCAAGCCAAGGGGGGGTGGGGGTGGGGAGAGACACACATTGTTGGGACTTGCAGCCAAAGATCCAGCAAGATCTGAAGTTAACTGAAATTCATTGGGATTCTTTCCCTGCACTGATGCTGCACCCCATTGTCTCCCATTCTCTATCAGCTCTCTTGCCAACAACATGCAGCCTGTTCCAATCCATCTTTTATTTTTCTTAAAGAACCTGCACTGTTTGTCAACATTCCGTGGCTGACAGCTTCCTGCTGTACATCTAGAATGCTGGAGAGTGCGAGCCCACAAATCTAGTCAACAGATTAACAGTGGCAACCATAAATTTAATTCTGGTGACCAGCAGGGTAAGCCTCAAATATATTTCACCATAGGAGCAGTACATTTTCAAAAAGCCATCTACCAGCCCTGGGAAGCAGAAATGCATTTCTTTAAAAACTGAACACTGCATCAGTCCTGGGAGCAGGGGTGGGTGGGCTTATTACATATAGGTACCCTTAAAAACTCCTGTTCTGTGGGATCGGCATAAATGGATGCATTTCTCTTGCCTCTACTAGATAGGGAGCAAGAAATCAGGGCCTCATTAACTAGCTTTACTAATGAAGCTACTAAGCCTAGCCAAAATTTAAAAGACTGATTATGAACATTCCATGACATCATGATAGCTCAGCTATAATGGAGAGATTTTTAAGTGCCAACATTCATTGTTTTCATAAAATATTTGTATACTGGGGGAAGACTGGAATGTAGAGATCCCTGGAGAAACTGCTTTAAAAACAAAACAAAACACTCAGAGTCACTGGGAGTTGGGCCGAATATAAATTTAATAAATTAGTATTATTATTTTCAAAAAACAGTATGTTGCTTCAGAGAAGGTATGGCTTGAACCAGTCCATTTAAAAAGTACTAAATATATCTTAATGTTTAAGGATCGAAGTCAGTGTTTTTCAAACTTGGCAACTTTAAGATGGGTGGACTTCAACACCCAACATTCCCTAGCCAGCATCTTAAAGTTGCCAAGCTTGAAAAACACTGATCTAAGTCAATGATGATAGCACAGTTTCAGAAATGCGAACAATTTATTTCCTTTATCTTATTTTATCTTTAAACTAAATGTCTGTGAATTCCAATAGAAGAGAATATATGTAGCTCAGGGTTGAACTGTGGAGTCCTTGGTGCTCTCTGAGCTTGGTTATTTGCTTGCAGACGTTTCATTACCCAGCTAGGTAACATCATCAGTGCAAGTGTGTGTGGCATTTGCTGCCTCTTTATATGCAGTAGTTTGCCCTGCCAGTTTTGGTGTGGGTGTAGGTTCCTCCTTGGTGGTTCCTTGATTAGAGTATTGTTTTCTGCCTGATGTGTCTGTCTGTGAATTATAAACTAAAAAGAAACTGAATTTCAAACAAGCGTCTCTAGAACTTCTACAGAGGTCCAAGAACATCATACTGCAATGAAAGAATGGGACAGGGAAGATGTGTAAGGGAAGCATAATGTCAGTCTCTATGTTGCAAAGCAAGATCAAGGACTCAAAAACAGATCTGAGTAAAGCAATCTTTACTGATAGTCTGGGGTAAATACAAATCTTGGAAACCATAAGAGGAATTCCCAGCCTGATTTATGAGTTCATTAAGGTGGTGTCTCTTTGAGTGATTTGAAATGTTTCTTTCAAGGTTTCTTGCTACCTGGGCTGAGTTACCATTTATAAGACAAGTTTTCGGGTCCTGAAACTGAGATTTACCTACTTTGGGTCGTCTACTACAATTTTCATTTATTTTCCAATCAAAATGGTTGGAAGTTTTTCAGGTCAGGTAGTAACCTCATGCCCTTGGTTTTGATAGAACCTGGGAAGATGTTTTTGTCACATCTCCACCACGGAAAGTTGTTTTAAGGTAGTCTTTGCTGTCTGTTCACTGTTTATTTCTTCTTTTGGTCTGCCAAAATGGCTGTCTTGATGCGTCACTGGGGATAGCGTCCCGCTTAAATACTCTGTTTGCCTCCCCCCCCCCCCCCCGTGTGCCATTTTTCCTTCCAAAGTGCTCCAAAGGCAAACCTGAAAATGGGTGTTTGCTGTGCGCAAAATAAAATAAAATAAAATCCAGGAGCTATCACAGGTTTCTGAGATGTGCTAGTTAAAAACAATACCCTCCCATTGGCAAAAGATCATCTCCTTTAAGTGGGAGGCACACATGTTTCATCAGTAATTGGTTTCCCATATTTAGAAGACTTTAACTTTGCTCTAAAAAGTTGTATCCCTATCCTTGGGAGTTCAGTTGGAAACTTGGCCTAAAAGTGACAGCTGTGGACGCCTTGCCCCAGCTTAACTCCACAGGAGTTTGAATGTACTTCATTCTGAGGTTGGGAGCCGCTTTTAATCTATCAGCAAGACGCTGCAGCTGCTGTAAGCTAGCTGAAAATTGTCTGCATACAGGGGTTTAAAAATGTTGTAACTCTTTTGGTGGCAAACTTAACACTACAGCAGCAATTCAGAAAATCAAAGGACTGGAGAGTTAAATCAAAACTAGAACTAAGGTTCCTGCAACAACAACAACAACAATTTGACACGAAAGACAAACATGTCTGGATAGTGGACACTGCAATACCGGGATGGAACAGAAAGAACTGGAGAAAACCACAAAATGCAAACACCCGCAAATAGAAATAGAAGGACTGTGGTAAAAGAAAGCAAAGATAGTACCAATAGTCATAGGCGCCTTGGGTGCAATCCCAAAACATCTGGAGCACCACTTGAAGACCATCAGCACTGACAAAATCACCATTAGTCACTTGCAAAAGGCAGCTTTACTTGGAATAGCTTATATCTGGCGACAATAAGCCTTTCACACCATCAGACAACCACATCTGCCTATCTCAGGTCCTTGGGAAGGACTCGATAGGTGGATAAAAATGCCAAATCCAGTCTAAACATCTGGTTGATTGTATGACCAACCCTAATAACAATAATTCTTTTGAACAGAAGATATCTTGAATTCCAATCAACTGTGGGTTGGCTGTCTGAGGAAATAATGAATAAATCTAGCTACAATATACTAAGCTACCATCTGCAAGAAAGCTAGTGGGATATGGAATTAGAGTAGGAGGACTGAATACAAGCCTTGATTCTGCCATTTGAGTGACCTTAAGATAACCACTGTTTTTCTCTCTAGCGTCCACCATGGAATGATTGCGAAACTAAAAGGGATGACTGGAAAAACCTTGTAAGCTGACTTGAGCTTCTTGGGAGAAAGAAAAGGATATTCACTTATCACACGAAATCTAAATGTGGATAAACGGGCATGAGATGAGCATCTAATGGCCATTTGTGGTAAGGAATGAAATCCATAGTTTCCTAGCATGTCTGGGGTCAGGTTATCCAAAGAGATGTTGCTTCCTGTACAAACTCATTCAGCCAGAGCCATGTTCAACATGACCCTACCATGGAGACTACCTTAGATGGCTGCCCTCAAGGCTGAAGGCCTTTACACAGTCATCTCTTTATTGTAGAACCTTCTCTCCAAGCAAACAAATAATACCCAGGCTCCAACTGAAGTTTGTCCTTCCTCCTCCTAACCCAGAAAAATAACACAGGGCAATTTTGCTATTTATTTATTTAAGACCCAGTATTTCATGTTGACAGTTACTTGGCCATCAGCTGATAAAATGGTGGAATGCCCATTTTTAATATGAATGAAAGGGCACATCTAGTGAATTACATAAACATGGGTTCTATGATTGCCAATTAACCCAGGAAATGGAGAATGTGCCTGTTTTGTGATTATCCATCCATCCATCCACCCACCCACCCACCCATCCATCTACCATAAGAGGTCAATAGCCTTTACTCTACGGAGAGTGCCTGGTAGAAAGGCAGAGTACCATTTTTTAAAGTGAATGAAGGAACGCCCACTGTAAAATAGAGGAGCATGGATGAATTTAATAATAAGTAAATAATAAATAAATAAAAATAATCAATTACAAAAACAATGGGCAAGGTTAGCCCCAACTGTTTCTTTCTCCCTTTTTTTAGCAGTATGTATTGGATATCCAGCTTTGTTCTAGTCTCTTTCTCCAGATCTGCCAGAAATAATTGGACTTTACTCCGTAGATCCCCTCTGAATTCTGCTCTACAGCCTTACTCAGATAACCTTCTTAGAGGTGGCAATCTTGAGGGTTTGCAGGGGGAGTTCAATGTGATTTCAAATCTGGACCAATGTCTTAAGCTCACGGCCCACGAATGGGTTTTTTTTACAGACTCTCCAATAAGCACATGATAGAATTTGTTAGCTTATAATTAGGTGGGACAGAGCATTGCAGCCACCACCCAACTAGCATGCTTTTCTTCCTGCAGCCAAGACCTGGATTCCAAATACAGAGAGTTCAGCCTAAGCTTGTGTTTTCATGAACATAATCTGCAAGGAGCTATAAAAACAGACCATACTGTGCCCAGTCCCCAGCTGCCAAATGCTTATTCTGTTCTCCAGTGAGAAATGGGGTGGGTGGTGGGGGAGATGGAGAGAGAAGAGTGAAATAATTATATCTGTATGTTGTCTTTGTTAGATACTTCTTAAATTTAGCACAGTGTTTTCACCTGTTGGGAGATGCCAAGACAACACAACACACACACACACACACACACACACTCATGTACACATGCACATAAGACACAGAAATTAAAGGGCAATTCCCCCCAAAAAATCTCAGATCCCTTAAAGAACTGATACAGCAGCAGCTGTATCTCTTTAATTTGAGTAATTATCATATAATTAAGTGCATGAATTACAAGAGAGCCAAGGCATTAAATTAAAATATTTAATGCCTGTAAATCTGAAAATGATTACAGTGCTGATGCGCAGCTAGTGAGCAGTGAGCTAACGGAGATGTGGCAACGCCACTGGGTTACTCTGAGGCTGCCGCAGCGCACATGCCTTGCAAACACAGTCTGTTCCCAACAGCTGGAAAGTTCTCACTGGTGAGAACTTCTAGCATGCTCTGCAAACTCTGGAAAGCAATATCAATTTTCCATAAAAGAGCGGTTGGACAATCAAAGGCCGTCAGTTCTCTCGACCTCAGATCCTGCCACCCAAAGCACACATCTATAGAAATGCAGTTGGAAAGGATCTTTAGCCCACCTTATCCTGACAGTATATGTCCAGATGACTATCATTTACAAACCAAGGCCTAAAGATGCAACAACTAAAAACAAAAGCTGCAGTTGCCCAGAATAATACAACTACATGAAGTACACGCAAGCCCCAAGCAGTTCATGCTCTGGCTCCAATCTCATGATGGAGGTTGCTTGTGTGCTGGATATACCTTCGAGCCGAGATGGGTATCACATCCAAAGGTTCTCTCTATGCTTGCTAATGTATCAATGATGCTAATTTTGAGGGACAGAGAATAGATCATGCTGAAAAGCTCTACATACATTGGGTTCCCTGTACAGGATCCTATCCAAATGAGAAATTCAACAGGTGAACTTCTACTGTGTGTACACATAAAATATTTTGCATGTTCATGTACCTATGTGGGGATGGCAGAGACCTAATGGGACATAACCACGGTCTGAATGTCTGCATCACTCCTTCAGAGCATAAAACTACCATTCAGTGGAATATATTTATTAGGGGTTTTTTTTCCTTTCAGGGACTCAAGGGAGTGTTCAAGGAGACTAGACATGTAAGAAGAGAGAAGTTCAGGACCACACAGTGACCCAGTTCATACATTCCACTAAGCCATACTATGGCTTGTTTGATTTTAGCTTAGCTTGTTGTCAAAACACAGCTTCTGTGGCTTGTAAATTATAGTTTGCAGCTTAGCACATTGTGGTCAGTGCAACCAACTGTACTTTATTCCCTAATTCCAAGCCATGGCTTAGAATACTATGTGCACCCAGAAAATGCATTCCATGGGCTATGTTAGTATGACTTTGTAACCACTATACCACATTTGCTGTAAACTGCATAAAGCACATCCTCAGGGTGGAGAGAAAAGAGCAAGGGACATCTGAACCTATGACATCATCTTATATTGAGTCACCCTATGCACTAAGCCATAATGTGGTTGGCTTACTGTATTGTGGAAGATATACTGGGAACCAGATGAAGAACATCAGCTAACTGCCGCTTAGCATGGGCCATGGAAGCATAAAGCAGGGGTTCTGTTAACCTATGGAAAAGGCCAATGCAAACAACATGCCAATATTAATCTCAAAAGGTTAGAAGATGGGGCAAATGCCTAACTGTCTGAGGCCATCTTCTGTTGGAAATGGCATCAGTTCTGGCGTCACAATATACATTCATTCCTAGCTATGCAGTGTCACGTCTCTCAGAAGCTTCAGCTAAATCTGAGCCTGATAAGGAGGGCTTGACATAT
This sequence comes from Python bivittatus, assembly GCF_059951505.1. Classification (NCBI taxonomy): domain Eukaryota; kingdom Metazoa; phylum Chordata; class Lepidosauria; order Squamata; family Pythonidae; genus Python; species Python bivittatus. Next base: position 15,328,041 of record NW_028277042.1, read on the forward strand.
ATTATGTGAAACCCAGCTATTGTGATTTGTAATCCAATTTATGGCCCAAGGTGTAATGGAAACCCAGCAAAACCTCCATCTCGGTGCCAGCTTACCACTGAGGCAGGCTGAAATTGGATCGAGGCGGTCTGGCAGGAAACTAGGTCTTTTGCTTTGGAAAAATGGAACCACCCCTCCTCTATGCAAACATCTCATGTCACATGGAAATGGAGCCTGAAAGAGATTAGCAATCTGCAGGCCTTCAGTTGGCCCACTGCAGCACCCTCCATGACCATTTGTCCTTGGGTTGATTAAAAAAAAACAAAAAAACCAGACCCTCCCCAGCCACTATTTTTCTTTTGGGCCAAGATCAACCTCAGGGCTCACCTTCTATGAGGGTGCTATTCCAACAGTAGCCCCATGCAGCCCACTGCCCCTTCTCACTACAATGATCTTCCCACTGGTAACCACACATCACCTACTGCCACCCCCTACAATGACAATCAGCAGCCTCCCTTGCCTCGTTCCTCTTCTACCCACCTGTGTGTCTCCCAACATCAAGTATGGGTCCTTCAGCTTTGTCACTCCCTCATTCCAACAGTGAACAGCTGCCCTTCTGCCAGTCTTGTTTTAGAGCTACAACATGAGGAGAGCTGTTGAAGCCACACCTTTCCAATTGACATATTTTCCTCCTGGCTCAAGGATGGAAGGAAAGCACATCACTGGGCGTGTGGGGAAGTACTCTTAAAATAACCATCATTTGGTACAATAGGTGAATCCTGTCACTGACCCATTAAGACCATAACAGTTTGCTCAGGTTGGCAGACTTACAGTAACTTTCTCTACCAAGTCTTTCTCATCACCTACTCCCTGTTGAATAGGAGGTGCTACTCTACCTTTGAACTGTAGCTTCCAAATTGGATTACCCACAGCAAATTCTTCACAGATATCCAGAATTAGACTTTTCACATCTCCATTAAGTAAAAGCAAGGATAGCTATTTTTCTGAAGGAATTACAACTAAAGAACCTGAATGACCTTTCCTGAGTTTTAATGAAAACGGATGTACCCAGTACTAATAACTGGATATTACAGACTAGTCCCCCAATTAACAGAACTTCTGACCCAACCAAATAACTAATTGAATTTGGATACATGCTTGATGTTCTATATAATATTTTACAAGTCAGGCTCTCTTCAGGGAGCATATTGATTGAGAGAAAAAACAGATGTTACAGAATATGATTTCAAGATCGGGGGAAAGAGAGAAAGGTTGCTTGAAAAGTTGAAGAGAGGGAGCAAGAGAAGTGATTTGTTTTATTTTGACAAGGGATATCTGCTTGAGCATCATTCCCCATTTTAATCAAAGGGCCAATTTACGCACACACATGCACACTTGGAATTCTTTTTGTGGATTATTGTATCACAGTCTATGCAACAGTGTCTGATTATGTATTCAAGAGAGGGTGCTGAGCAAAGATGTCACCAAGGGAAAACAACTGACATTGCAGCTGAAGTTGGAAGAGCAAATACACAAAGGTTTACCATTGACAGAACCAGACAAGGGTTTTGTTTTGTACTGCCCTTTTAAAAATTAGGTGTTGCCTTGATGGACAAGTTAAATATTTGTGCAATTGTCTTTTTGTCCAATATAAATGCCTAGTATATGAAGACCAATGGCAGCAAGCAGAAGGATCAGAGACTAACTCATAGACATGAGCTGACTTTCATCTCCATGTAAAAACAAGAAGAATTAGACAAGAATTAAACAAATGCAAGCTCTGCCATGGAATCTCCAGTATACAGAGAATCTGTAATCCAGCAAAGGCTTCAAAAGAACCCACGGAATTTCAGGTCACCCTAATTCAGAGGAAGCCTGAAGCATCCGAATTGTGTTTTCCCACTACCTGAAAGATCAAATTCAACAGACAGCAAGCCCAGCTCAAGCTAAGGGACCATAAGGATTCTCTAGATTTCTTAAGAACTCAGTTGATTATAAGACCAGCACTGAACATGGGTTATGGGGGCCCTACTTTACTATAAAAAAAAGGGAGACAAAAAACAGGAACAGTGCTGGAACAACAGCTGTTGTGCTGAGTGTCAAACTAATTTTAAAACCTCCTTTAGTGAACTCTCCAGGGTCCTGATACTGCCAGAGCCCAGATCTGTTTCTGCTTTTCCTTATTATTTATTTGCAAATAACTCTTCACATAACTGGTTGGCTTTTTTAGGGTTCTCAGCCAGATCAGAGCAATACTTCTTGTGCAGGAACAATTGGAATAGCCTCAGTGGTCTTGTGCTCAACTAGGAAGTGCATGTGGCAGTCTGCATATATTGAACAATTCACAGAGGCCTGGTTTGCATGCAATACTAAGCCATTATGGCTGGGAACAGTCAGCTCAGAAAGCCAAAAAGAGGATATTGTGTCAACCTGTTCAATATGAGGGCAACGCAATACTCTTTAGGGGAACAACTGAAGGTGTTGATCTCCAGAAGTGGCTCTGTGGTTGAAGGTCTCTCGCTGCCCCATTGGAGAGATCTGTAGTGCTCAGCATGGCCCGTGCCCAATGAAGAGAAGCAGAATTCCTGCCTAAAATATGGATAATACTGTCAGAAAGAAATACAACTGCCTAACACCTTCTCTTTCCTCAAAATGTCATTTCCACAAATGTCTTCTTTTGTGTAGAGAGGAAGACCAAAAAGGAAGACCAGCAAGGTGTCCACAGATGCACAATGATGGGACTTTTCTTTGTTCTTTTCTTCCTCTCTCCCCCCTTATTCAGCTAATCCATTGTGCAGTCTGCTGCTTCATCAGCTCCTGCCCCCAATGCCCTCACAACAGCTGTGGGTTTAATTATCAAAATAACATTTTAATAGTCTCATAACTGATCTCCCTTCCAAACATGCCAGTGCAGAGGCGGGAAAGGCTTCTTTTTAACACCTTTCCACTAAACTTACTAATAGGCTCCATTTAAGTGATTAAGCTGTTCTGATGCCTTGGTGTCCACTGATGGAGTTTCATCCCTCCCACCTTAAAGTTGTTGCTTGCAGTCTCCTGCCTCCACAGCATCTTTATTACACAGAGTATTGTAGTAGTCAGAGCTCCCCATGTAATGGGTCTCAGAGAACGACAAGGGACCAGGAAATTATTAGGACAGCCTCATTGCTGACCCTCATTATGTGAGAGGTAATGAATTCCTCAGCACCCAACCATATCTCCCAAGGCTGGGGAAAAACTATGAGTATTCAGACAAATCCTTTCACTTTGCAAACACTTTTTAATGCTTTCCAAAAAAGAGAGCAAAAATATTCTGCTGAAAGTCAAATATCTGAGAGGAAAAGGCGTTCAGAGCACCATCACTTCCTTGAGGATGGGGAAAGATCATTTAAAAGTCGCATTGCGCAGCTAACCGAAGGCATGCCTTTGACCTTGGGGTCAAGTACTCCATTTATTAAAGCATCTGAGTTTCTAAGTATATGCAGAGGTAGTAGTGGCTGTCAGCTACTCACTGTCCTAAATCTTAATTTGGTTATTGTTTAGAAATACAGTGTGAAACCAACTGTACTTATTTTAAAAATAGTTAAACAAGCCATGGCTTAATGTGATATACCAAGTCATTCAGTTAAAGCAAAACTCTTCCTAGTGCCTTTGATACGTTCTATTTCATCAGTTACCATTAAGTTACAACCAGTTCAATGTACAAAGACACGCACAACATGAATTAATCAGGGAAATCTCCTTTCTCAGAAGCTTTCCCACTTTCTGATATTTCTCCCCCACTTCACATTTCTAAAGAGCCATTGATGAACACATATGTCAGTCATATAACATAATCAACACTCAGGAAAAGAAAAGGGGGGTCTGAGACTCAGGTTTTGATATTCTGCTTTAAATATTCACCAAAGGCCACACCTGCTTTTGCTATTAAAACAATAACAATCCTCTGAGTCTCTTTCTTCAAAATAGAAAACTGGTATTCAACAGCATTCAGAACATCAACAAAATTAATAATAATAATAATAATAATAATAATAATAATAGTAGTAGTAGTAGTAATAGTAATAGTAATAATAATAATAATAATACTGAAATTTTCATCCCTAGATTCCACACTGGCAAATCTAATTCCTCTCCTGTTTGTCTATGCACAACTGGGAACACGCCTGCAACATTTTAAAGGAAACCCATTGAAGGCTTCCAAATGGTCACTCTGGATCTGGTTGCAGAAAGCTGCAGTTTCCAGTTTGAAGCCCAGCCTGTTCTTTCCCTCCTTGTCCACAGCTTCATTTGGAAACCTGGCCTGAAAGTGTGTTTGCCTGCTCTACAGTACGCCGAGTTCACCATCCATCTAGCAGATGGGGAAACGGCATTTTCAGGCCCTACAGATGGAGTCTCTTTACCGTGCCCTGGCTTACGTCTGCTGGGAGACGACCCACTAAGAGAGCCAAAAAGTCTCTAATTTGTCTTTACCACCATTTGCTATTGGGATTCTTTGCACAATATTAAACAGCCTTAGCAATCAAGAGCAATAAAAAAAAGGGGAAACAGCTTTTCTTGTTAGAGAAGATTGTGCTAAAGAGAACTATCTCCAATCTTCACTTGGGAAGCCATCTCAATGCAGTCAGTTTTGGGGTACCCTTATGGCTGTCTGAATGACATGCATGCCCATTGCTTTGCATCTGGATTTGCTGGGGAAATTCCAGCAAGTTTCCATTCCATTCCCATGGGGTTAGGGAAAAGACAATGAAATAGAATTCATTTGTGCAGAAAATGTATTTGGCCACCCATCTCACCTATGAACTCTGGGCAGCTAACAACAATCAACTAAATATAATAAAAACTCTATAAACCCAACAGAAAGCAAAATGAAAATAATCATATACAATAAGCAAGACACCATATAACAGATTCATCAGAGAAACCACACTTGCATTGGCCTTACCAGGTAGACCAAACAGGAAACACAACCAGATGAGCTAATTCTACTTTACTGTAAGGCTACTTTAACAGAATCTTGCAAGTCTGAAAGTACAATTCTCCTCCCGTCTCCTTTACAGCCTGAGAAACTAGGGAGGGTCCCTTCTGAGCCTCTTGCCCTGCCCACTATCCTGCTGCAGGCTATGCTGTCTCTTATCTGACCACTCCCTAGGTAGCATCTCAGGGCCCAGTCTCCCAAGGTCATTCCCACATACCATTACAGGTCCATCTAACATTTTGGCTCAGTGCCTGCGGGAAAAGCTAGGTCTTTATGGTATTCTAGAAGTCCAAGAGGGTCAGAACTCTCAAGATCTCGGAAGGGGGCAGTTCCATATGGCAGGTGCCATGACAGAGAAAACACAACTCTTCAGTCCACAAGATGACATTGTTTAATAGAGGGGGCCTGGAGAATGGAAGTAAAGCAGGCTTGGACACACGGGCATTCTGACAACAAAACTCAATGCTACGCAAAACATGTCCATATTTATATTCACATTAAAAAGTCTATTTCTAAATTTTGCTTATGGAATTTCACAACCAGCTTTTCACTGTTAAAGAAATTAACTGGTATGACCATTCTCATATGATCAGATATCTTCACAACACTGAAAAGGAATTCTATTTGAAAAACAGAATATGCAATAATGTGGCTCTTGAAAAGAAAAGAAAAACCAAAATCAAGCTGCAACCAGAAATTGAAAAGATAAGAGCGGGCTTCCATAAAACTGAAAAGAACAGAAATATGTAGGAGTGACACTTTCAGATTATAGATTCTACTTATTCTCCCTTATGAAAACCACTCACCTGCTCGCCTCCCTGATGATGGCTTACTTAGCAGCAACAACTGAGTATGGGAAGCTATTTTTTTAATTTCCCACAATGCCCCTAAATTTGACTTTCTAGGGTGCTATGAATAATTCAACATGGTAGGTTTCTTCCGAACTGCTGCCACCAGATAAGCTCATAACATGGGTGAGGACAGGCTCAAATTTCAGCATTGGTGAGCAGCTACTGAAGAATACAATGAGCTGGAGTCCCAACACTTCTGGGGAGTGCTGTGTTGGGGGAGTGCTGATGCAATGCCTCCATTAAAATGTTCATTGTGGTTTCCTAATAAAATTGCAGGAGCTTGGAGAACTCCATGGACCATAGACACCAAACCAGAAATAAGAAAAGAAGAAAGAAGGAAAAAGCAAACTGTATTTTCTGCTCATCTGTGGAGAGGGGATAACACAGGCCCAGAAGTATGTGTCTGCGAACCAATCTCAGTCATAGATGAGTGCCTCTTTTCCCCTGGAGCGTAGACTGCAGAAACCTTTGAAAACATTGCTTTCTCTTTTTTCCCCCTTAATATATTGTTTTGCTGGACTTGTTTGTGTGCTAAAAGAATGAATCTCCCTCTCTTCCTCATTCTTCCTGCTTATAATGGGAAATGTGGTGGTAACCTAAAACATGCAAGGAATGGCCAACCTGTAGCCCTCCACGTGTGGCTCAATGCCTAGGCTCTCACCTGGGGGGTTGCTGGGAGAAGGCTGGGGAAGGGATGCGGGGGCCAGACTGACGTTGTGTTCCCTTCTTGGGAAGGGAAGAGGAGGGGTTAAGCTTCATCAAGGCAAAATGCGTTCTTTAAGGGTTTTCTTTCTGTTCTTTCTTTCTTATTTTACAACCCCCCCCCCCCCATTCCCAACAATTTGTGGAATATAGACTATGTGATTGTCTATGGATGTGGGATGCAAAAATAAGATTAACAGATCCTTTAAATTCTCAGATTAGTCCCTTCAGTCAATATCTTCATCTGGATGTATAATTTATATTATAAATTAGGATTACATGAATCATGGGTATGTCTAGCTCTTCTCATCCAATACATCCCATAATGTTCCATTTCTCCTTTTATCTAATTGAAATAAGCAGCTATGTCAAATTAGGGCAAAGAGTGACTAGTGTGGTCAATTGATCAGTATGAAAGCCAACCTTCATACTGTAGTCGAGAAAACTGGCTTGTATACATAAGCTTCAGATTAGGCTGGGCATAGTTTAGTGTCCAGATATAAGATTAAACCCTGAAAACACAAACACACACACTGATGAAAAAGGTGAAAATGGAAACGTCTGATCTCTTCCATATGGGCATTCATAAACAGATGGAGGGGTGGAATCACAATCATTGGACTCTGAGACTTGTACATGAGCAACTAAAACCCTGCGTACTGCTATTCCTAAATTATTTTATTTTAATTCACTCTAGAATTCTCCCTACCCCTTTGTGCATTTACGGCATTGTTGTGCTATAAAAAGGATGCAGGCCATTTGCACTGGTCAAATTAAAGTAACACCCTTTTCCTGCGCCCAGATTTGTCAACACAGGTGCACAATGGTTGTTTGAAAGCTGGGAAGGTCAGATTTGATCCTTAAACAAAGAGCCCAAGGAATGCTTCTGCAGCAAAGAGAGAGAGGGGGGAAGAGAGAGAGAAGGGAAGAAGAAAAGTTTTTAACTTTCATAAGGCGTAATGAAATATTGTTTAGAATGATGCGATGCAGGAGAAAACTTCCACGGAGATCTCTTGATACTAGCAAGAGCGGCGCAAGACGCTGTGACTGGAATGCAACTCAACTGTTTGAACAACTGCAAGGTTCTAGGAAGCTTCTGCTGGATCTCGGGCAAGGAAGAAATGTCCCAAGAGTTCAAAGAAGATTTACGCCACAGCTGTGATATTTATATTAATAAGACAGACGAGCTATTGCCAGAATCACCACTCTGAGTCATCATGGTGGCCAACTGCACACACGAACCCAGCTCCCATGGATGAAAGCTTAACCATTGCTCCTCTAATGTGATCAACCAAAACATTAAGCCGGTTGAATCGCCCCCCCACAATTCCCACCCCCACTCGCTTTTTTCCATGGTTGATTAAGCAGTTGGGAGCAGAGAGTTTACTGCAGGAAAAAAAATAAAAATAAAACAATTATACGCTATCTGAGGTAAACATTACCTTAGTAATGGAAGCGGCGCCTCCAACCCCTTACTGTCAGTAGGGATTAGCATTATAATACTTAAAATAACATTTATAACACTTACTGAAATTACAAGAATGCAGTCTGTGGAGACACAGAAATGAAATCAACTCAACGTGTTTTTATAAGAATACTGAAATCTAGGTCCCTTAGAGGAAAGATATAGACATTAACTTTTTTTTTTCCAGGCTTCCATTAGCTGTTCAAATTTGAATACTCTTTTCTTAGGTGAACTTTAATCTTCTTTGAATCCTCCGAACACATTTTATCTGTACAAAAAAAAAAATGTAGTTAAATTTTTAGTTTGATGGAATGATATTAAAGTGCTTTTCTTCATCTACGCCCTGGAAAGGAAGAAACAGCCCGAGAGACAAGCTGTAATTTGTTCAAACGAAATAATATTTTCGTTTTCCCTGGTTCTCTTTGTTGTCTAGTGTGATGAAAAGTAACATTTCTTTTCTTTCAATCCTATTAAGTATGGCTCTCTGAATGCAAGCAGCCCCAATGAAATAGGATCTGGCGTGTGTTTGCCCGGCTTAAAAATGGAGCTGCCAGTGGCAAGGTAGGGTTACGTCGTTGGGAAAAACGGACCTCAAAGGATGCTTGGAGAACCAGGACAGTTATATGCAAAGAGACACCAGCAGCCAATATCCAGAGTTTCTCAGACTACCTGGTTCTTTTCCAAAAGGTTAAAGGGATTTCTGCATGCAAATATTTTCAGAATATAGGGAAATGCCAAGCTATTCTATAACATGATTAAACTGGCATTTGCTCTCTAGGTGTCAAATGGAGGTATTCTCCACAGCCTGTTATCTGATCTTCTTAATAGGAATTCTAGGATCTTCCAAGGATGTTGGGATGCCTTCTAGAATAAAATCTGGGCAACCGTAGTTGCAGCTTATCATCGTTTCAGATGAACTACCAGGTGTTCCTACAATATCAACTCAATGCCACCTGTGGCCATGCATTGTAACAAATTGCTGGTAGGAAATTGTCTTTCATGGAGGCTAAGTGGATATTCCTGATCTTCTAGTGCTTTTTACAGGAAGCTGATCCCTACAGTCACACTTCTGAAGAACTGGATAGCCCTATCTGTGCACTCTAGGGAGTGTGCATGTGTGAAGCAAAGCTTCCATACAAAGCTTTAATTTCTCCAGGATAAACAAAAGAAAGCAGTGATAGCATGGTTTAGGGTAATTCTCACTTTCAACCTCTGCAACCACTTCTGATCCTTGGCAAGAGCCAGCAGCCCCTCCCTTCCCTGGCACCCCACCAATCAGGAAGGAAGTAGAAGATAGGTCTACTGATGGCTACCATTCAAGATGGACAATGGGGTTCAGAGACCATAATGCTACCTTGTGTCATTTGTTGGAGAGCAACACCGGAGCTTCAAGCTACTTTAACCACTTGAAGGAATAAGAGCATTTTTCACAACTGCATTCCATAGTAGCTATGACATGGTTTAGATTAAACCAAATATATACATTGT